>NW_022145606.1:15017183-15617183 GCF_000002235.5 Strongylocentrotus purpuratus
GGAAAACTATCAGGAGGGTCCCTTTGACCCTCCTTTACAATATGCTTTCCTTCTTTATTAAGGAAAAGAAAACAGTCAATTATCTTGACGCATCAGATAATTACGAGGTGATTATTGACAGGAAGAACAAGTATAAACTTGTTTTGATGATAGGAGCTGTCATTCATTGTCGTATGGCGAAATGGCGTTTACGTGACTTATGATTTCAGCTTGACCTGTTCAAGATGGTAAAGGCACGAGCATGAAGTAAAATTTGTACTAAACCTAGATCTTTATATTACCCATATGTCCGATTCGAACACTGCAACTAGAATAATAATTTGCCCGCTCGACTATTATTAATATCTATTACTTTGTAGCCAAACTTGTTTTTATGATCATGCATCTTGTTGATATGGCTTTATCTTTCCTTTTTATTTTCTATCGGGTTGTCGCCCTGTACTGGATTCTCAAACCTTTTTTTCTGCATCCGGAGAAAAAAAAATTCCTTCTTTTGTTGTTAACCTTGTTATCGCAATACGTCAAGTATCACTAAATATATGAGGCTGAAAGTTGAGATTTTAAGCCTTGCTATCGCAATATCTAAACACGGGGACAACAGGGACTTTTAGATTCTGCACGACGAGAACGTGGACTGCCCTTTTAAGGCAATGTGACGTTCTTTTAAGGCACTTGCAGTGACGTCGCATTGCCTTAAAAGGGCAGTCCACGTTCTCGTCGTGCAGAATCTAAAAGTCCCTAATATTTCTATAGGAATACGATCCAAATACAGAGAGAAAGAAAGAGAGAGAGAGGGAGAGAGAGAGAGAGAGAGCGAACGAACACTACGACGTTAAAGGGTCGTTTATGGTATGAAACCTAAGACCAGGGAGATGTGAGTTTATCTCCCTGCTAAGAAAGAGATTCGTAAAATGGCGTAATAATATGAAATTATACATACAGTACGCTTGCGGTTGCACCATGTGATAAAGAGGGAGGATTGAGGAGGATTGGAAAACAAACTGTTGGTTATCTTTCCTAGGTTATAGTTCTAAGGAGAACTATAGCGCCGGTTGGAGAGGATGGATGGCGGGAGTGGCTCGACGTTTGAAACAGGTTGACTATCTGTCGTCAGGAGGAGAGTCTCCTGACGTTCTCCTTAGAACTATACGCTAAGAAAGATAACCAACAGTCCTTTTCAGGACTAAACACCCTCAAGAAAGATTACCGAGAGTCCGTTTCAGGACTCCTCAAACGTCCCTCTCTCTCACATGGTGCACCCGCAAGCCTACTATCTACATCACCATGCAAGCCGATACTTACAAGCAGCATCTAATATGAAATCTGTAATAAATTACCACTTTAATCGGTCATGGCCACACACTTAAATGTCGATTCGTGGTCCGGATATGATTACAAATGCAGCAAAACACATGTTTTCTACTAAAATTTTGCAAATTGTACTGAAAATGTTTGGTAATTCATCCAATAACTTTCTAAAAGTGTTCCAATGCTTCACAAAATACAATGCGTCCATAATAAAAACGAAACTCAAAATCAAACAATTATTGTGAACATTGAATAAGCTTATAATTCCTTATATAATTTCTTGCTTTTTATAAATTAAAGTCATTTGCTATCTAATTATACGATGATCACGTTTGACAAAATCTGACACTGTTGCTCGTTGAAGCGTTTATGAATAAATGCAATCAAAGTATCATTAAAGCCAAAGTTGGAGAAAAATATCATATAAACACAAAGCATATGGGCTAAAAGAGAAATTAATACACTTTCACATCATGTAACATGCTGAGAAATTGAAATGTCCAGGGTTTTTTTTCCAGTAAATTGACATGTTTTTGACTAACTTCAATGAAATTAAAATTTATTTTTTTACATAGTTTGACGACAAGGTAGTTCCAAGGCGAGACATGTATAAGCTGAAAAAGGAATTCCTACACTTTCACCTCCTGTTACAAGCTTAGAAAATGAAATGTCGACGTGTGTCAGAAGTATAGGATTAAACACGACACCCCCCCCCCCCCCCCCCCCCCGAACCTCGCTCCGATCACGGGCTTCACCTCTTGAACGAGTCAAGTTGAATGGTTGGCAATCCGTTGCGCGTATGTGTTTTTTTTTAGTAATGGACGCTGAAATTCACGATGATTTTCGTCGAAATAGAATTTATAAGCAGCTGTGTTCATTGAAGTTGACTAAAAGTCCAAAACAAATGAACAATAAATTACTGAAATACTGTGCTCGTCAAGGATAAAAACGAAACAATAACTTGATATATATAATCAGGTAAACAGACAAGTCGTTGCTTCAAAGATACTACCAGAACATTATTTTGACTAATCGCTGTGACCTTCCAATGTGTTCATCATTATTAGAAATTAATATGCTTCACATGCATGAATAAAATAGAGTGAACTTGGGTCTAACGGTAGAAATATATGGACACATTAATTAAACAACATTCAAGCATTGATGAAACAAATGATCATAATGATTTCCCGGTTTTTTTGCACATTGCAACTGTATATGGCTTGGAATGAAAATAAGTAATGCTTTATCTGTAAAAAAAAAAAAAAAAAAAATGATTACTGGCTGTACCGAGAATGAAAATGGGCAATGTTGCACTCAAGTTAACTGACAGACAAACCCATCGCGCTTTGTAATTCTCCCTCAACCTATTGTAATTGTAACTTAAATTTGGAAATAAATGAAGGGTGAATTAGCAATTTGGCTAATGGCCATTTATACAAATACACATATAACACTTTAATACCACTACAAATGAACTAAACATACACACATACATGATACATAATGCTTTCATCAGCATCCTGTGCAAATCAAATATAGATTCATAAATATTTATGTTGATTAGCACCGAATCTACAGAAATTACAGAAGATTACTGTTATCCTGTTGATCATGACCTGAACTAATCCAAACAGAACCACTAAACTTTTGAAACCAATACAGATAAAGAAGATTGCTGGTCATTTAAATGTAACTGCGTGACATGTACGAGAGAAACTGTCCAGAAGCGATTGGAAACTATCTGTAACGTTTTCGACAAATGTTGATTATGCAGTATAAAGGAGATTTGTTTAGGCCAAATTGTGTAGGCCTTTTGTGAGATTTGGAGATCATTAAAATGATAACACTATAGGTCTAATATCAATCTTGCTGAAAAACACAACCAGTGCCAACCCTTGGACACATATATATGATACCAGCACCGTTTCAGACTTTTTCTGCTATTTTGCTGGTCCAAAACAACCCATTCACTTTACAATGAAAATGTTTGTTATCTTAAAAAGCAGTTTCACAAACAGAACTCTTATGATTACATTTGATACATTGTTATTTCAAATGAATCATATTTCCGTGCAATATGGCTTACATGATATTATTTTCTCATTATCAGCTCTTGTACAGACACAATTCACATTAGTATGGTTATGAACCTAAATTATGACTCATTTTGTATAAGAGAGGAAGTGGTGAAATATTTTTTTAGGCTAATGTTGCATTGTAATAAGTGTAGCCTCGTACGATTCCATACGTATAAAAGTTAAGAGAAATTTTGGCAGTGAAAGGTAAGAGAATGAGAGAAATGGAAGGAGATTAAGGAAGAGTAGTAGAAGAAGGGGTGAAATGTGTGGTTACCATCATTTATCCTTCCAAACAAAATGATAAAAGCAAATAAAATGTCTTGCTCTTTTACCTAGGGCTCTATATCCACAACTAAAGAGTTCAAAAAATCGCCCTCTATAAAAGATGAACACCGCCATTAAGTTCAAAGGTGCTTCATAGCGCACTCTATGTGGGAAAACCCAATTTTATTTGTAGGATGCACAAACTGTATTTTTGTATAGGCAATCTCGTGTGAGTTTAGCATTGTAATCACATTTATATTGCTGTATACATTTGAATACTCAGAGACTCAGTACTTTGGGTCAAAGTTCCATATTTGTAATCAACGTGAGAAATTGGTACAGAACTGCATGCAGTTAGGACACACTTGTATCGTACAAACAAGATATTCGTACAATTATGGTAGGTCCATGGTACAATCTAGTACTTCACTGCATATTTGTTGTGCTTGCATGAATTGACTGTTGGCTTTTATTACACATTAGCTGATCACGCTGTTACGCTTTATTGGACATTGGATATATTTGTACAGCTCGTGTTTATAGTAATAGCCAGAAATCCGATATTTGTACAAATGGCTGAGAAGACTGAGGAAGAGAAAGTTCCAAACTCTTCAGAGAACCTGACGTGTCCACTATGTCTTGATATCTTCGACGAAGCAACAATCCTGACTTCATGCGGACACACCTTCTGTCGGAAATGTCTCAAGAACTATGACCTGTCCCATCAGGACCTTGATCACATGATCTGTCCTCTCTGCAGGAATTTAACCAAGTTGTCTGCGAACCGTGTCGATGATTTCCTCACCAATGTGACGGTCAGCGGACTCGTAGACGATTTCCACGCCAAGTGTGGAGGGATGAATGCTGTCCTTGAGATGCGTCCAAAATGCACTGCATGCAAGTTTCAGCGAGATGCTGTCTCATTCTGCAGAACGTGTAATAACTACATGTGTGAAAAGTGTCTGGATTGTCATCAAAATCTGACAGTCGTCTTTGAAGGTCACGAGATTGTTTCCATGCAGGATATCATCAACGGGAAGGTCAGCATCGGTCATCTATCTGAGAAGTGCTGCATCCACAAACAAGAGAACAAAGATATGTTTTGTGAGGATTGTAAGGTCCACGTCTGTTTCAAGTGCGTGATCGTCGGTCATCAAATTCACAAAATCAAGAATCAGGCAGATTTTGAGCAGGAGTTACGGCTTAAGGTAAACTTGGTTTCATTTAGGGTACCATAGGCGCCAGAAGCGGGGAGGGGCGCACTCTTGCCGGAAAAAAACGTTTGACATCGTTAATTTTGCAGTATACCATTAAAAAGAGGTTCTAAGAAAGTGCCACCGTTCCAAATTCTAACATTTTCTCTCTGTCGCTACGCTTCCTCGTACATTAATAGATGTACCTTTTCTTCCACAAGCATCAAATCGGAGAGGCAAGTAACAACAAATTCTATCAAGGTGGCAGCTAAATTAATTTCGCCGTATATCTATTAGTTTTTAAAAGTTCTGAATAGATTAAAAAATACATGTTTTCAGTAATCGATATAGACTCCCTCAATGTAGCTCCTCGTAAGAGAAAGGAACAATCAATGAAATGGCATGAACTAGCTATGATGTATAAGAATGTTTAGTATTCTGATGTAGCTACACAATTACAGAATGCTCTACGCCATGGCCCCATAAAGGGGGAGCAGGCAAAGGCCCCACCAGCGAGCTAGACAATAGCTCATTACATTTAATATTATTACAGAATAGAAAAGCTTTTAAGTGCTCTAAAATACGGTTTCGACTTTTTTAAACGCTTTCGTTTTCCTCGCGGTCACTAGGCTTCCTCGCATTTGAATAGCTCGAATGAGTCTTATCATTGTACAAGCCTTGTCAACTGTATATGGTCTTCAAGTGGACAGAACGAGAAAACCAATGCTTCTCTGTAGTAAAGAGGTGGGACTACACTTTCGTCACATTCTCTCACAAGACATGAAGCTCTTTCTGGTGCTTTCATATAATAATAATAATAATAATAATAAGGCCAAATTTAAAAAAAAAACATGTTTAGCGTCCTGTTTTTTCGAAAAATAGGAAGGAGGAGGCCCTTTTTTTTTCTTTTTTTTTCTTTCAAAATGGCCGCTCAAAATGGCCGCTCGGTACATTTTCCCTGACATTCGGGCTATTTTTCAAGATGGCGGCCGACTTTTTTTTTTTTTTTTTTAAATCAGAAATAGATCCATTTTGGCAGTGTTTTTCATGTTTTTTTTCTTTAAAAAAAAAAAATTCAACAAAAAAATTCAACAAAAATTCAACAACAAAAATAAATCAACAAAAATCAACAAAAAAAAATAGGAGGCGGCCCCAAAAACACAAATAGTCAATATTTATTAGGCGCTTAATACAGGTGTCTCTAAGCGCACCATAGTCTGACTAAAAAATTATTTACCAAAACTTATAATAAACACACAACTTATACATCTGTTCTTTATTCAATAAATCATGCATACAGTATATAATAATAAAAATAAGAGTGAGATCAAACATACATAAGGCCAAATATAGGATCAAACATAAGATCGAACCAACAAGAAATAAGACGATGTGCACCTCCTTTGACCGACTCACAACTGCAGAATATCATTCATAAATTAAAAAGGTGCGTTTTCAGCAAGGACTTAAATTGGTCAAGATAATGAATATTATGAAAATTTCAAAGGATAGGGGCATTAACTGAGAAAGCTCGATCGCCATATTCTGTAACGGTACGAGGTCCAAGGGTTAACTGCAAGGTTGATATATGTACAAATCATTATTTTGAAGTAGGCTAGGATTTTTCGTGGACATCCAGATAACTCCGTAGCTACCCATTTTTAGGAACTGAAAAACGAAATCTACGAAAATTACAATATAGATACATGTAAGATATTAGTGAACCTTTTATTATTTGTTTTTTGTGCAAAAGGGCCGTTAGCATTTTTTTATCTTTTGTAAGCACTTTGCATGGAAATGATAATAAAAGGGAGAAGAAAAAATGTAATATTGATAATGACTGTAGGAATAATGTTAATGAAAATGTTCATCATCATCATCACAATATCCTTCGTATTATCATTATTTTGCTTTTATTATTACTATTAATAAATTATGTATTATTATCATTATGATTATTATATTTTTATAGTTTTACTGCATTCATAAAAATGACTTATTTCAAGGTTTGGATTGCTTTTTACAAACTCAGGAAAAAAGTATTCAATTCCTCTGTCCTCGTATTATATATAATGGGGGTGGATCGTGGTTTTAACTTTTCTGAAACACTGATTATGAGCGCGCATAGTCCGGTGTTTAATTTTTCAAACCAGCTTCATGACTGAAATTGGCATACATCTCATTCTACAAAATGTTCTTTTTATTTCTCTCTTGTTTGTTTTATTTAGGTAAACGACCTTGTCCAGCGTTGTGCCACTAAGAAATCAGAACTGGAGAAAAACATTCAGAATGTGGAAGTACAACGCCATGAAGTATACATTGCCGTGCAGAGATTACTGGGCGATGTCGGTCAAGCCTACAACATCAAGGCCAAAAAGCTTGAAGACAATCATCGAAATCTCATCGAGCGCATCAATGCAGTAAAGCGGAGTTTCGATGACGACCTCAACGTCTTGAAATCCAACGATCGAAAGAGGATCAAGATTATTTGTAGTTCAATGACACTGGTAGCTAATGACAGACTGGGTCGTCTTGAGACAGACAGTCCTGTCTGCTCATACCTTGCTTTGTGAGGAGCTGGATGCCATGCTGAAGAAGGCTACTGATCGCACTTCTGCGGCAGCCATTACGAAGAAAGCACAAGAGAAGACGTTCAAGTCTACAGATGATACTCGTCTTTACCTCGGGAGCATCTCAGAATCAGATCCGAAGTTGCACGTCATTCTGCGTGTAGATCTACGGGGACAGATGTATGGTATGACCCCGTACTCTGACGATAGTGTAGCTATCGGATATAATGGTACACCTGGTATAGATATCATTGATTCAGTTGGTAAACAAGAGCAGTATGCAAACATACCAAGTAACATGGTGTGTTATGATCTTGTGTTTCAAAATGATAGGTCGTTATGCATAACGACGGGTGCCAGTATAGCACACATATATTCTCCCAATGGATCCAGGAAATCAACCATCCATGTGAAAGGCAGTACCTTTATCAAATTAAACAGAAGTCTATCAGATGAAATCCTCATCGCTAACTTTAATAAGCAAGTCTATATCTATGACCCGACTGGATCCACTCTCAAATACACTGTTCCAACAAAACACAACGCTACGAGCCAGGTATCTTCTACCAGGTCGGGTTTGATCGTCACGGGTTCATGTCACATCAATCCTAGCGTGGTGACGGTCTATGACAGGGAGGGGAATGCTGGTAAGTCGCTCCAAGCTCCATACGGCGTCTACCTGTTTGCTGCCGTAGATGAGCAGGACAGGGTGTATGTAGCGAGTGTAGATCGTAAGAATGATAACGTGGTGATCAGGCTCTATGGCCTCGATGGTTTGAACCTGAAAGAGAGAGTTGAGTTCAAGGTACTTATTCTGAAGCTTAGATTTGATTGGTGTTACTTGGTTTCCCTCTCTCCAAACATGCTCGCGTTTGCTTGTGACAAGGAGTTGTATTTTATCAAGGTATCACTGTAATCCATGTCACACTGATCTATTACCATTGTTGGTGGTGTGTAATACCTCTCTGCTCCAGCTCTACTTAAATATGGGCCTATAATGTGTCATATTATAATGTTTATTATGTGATAACTAAAAGAATGAGGAGATGTCCATACTCTAGATAGATTTTAGTTGCCTGTGTACGGTTGACATTATCCAATATGATAATAACGTCCCTCTTTCGAAATAATATGTAATATGTAAAATATACACGAACTATATATTTCTTTCCTTGTGTAATTGGTTTCTCTTTAATGTTTTAACAGATGATTGTTACGGCAAAATCAAAGAATAACAACGACTACAGACACACAGTTGAAACTTTTTCGTCTTGGCTCATCGTTTTTGCGATTTACTCTAATGAGTGCAAGATGAATCTCTTTAGTAAGCCAGTATTCGTTGCTTTAATTTTGTGTATTGATATTTCATTTGTAAGTGTATGTCTCAAAGCACAAAACAAAATAAACGTCTGGTATCAATTTTCTCTTATCTCTTTTCCTACAATTTTATCCCAAAAATGTAATGCTACTTAGAAGCAAATCATGATTCATGGTGTGGTGGCCTAGTCTTTGGTCTCTTTCCTTTTGACTATTATAATCAGACATCTACTTGCTCTTATGAGTCATACCTTAGCGGCCCAGTCTTTGCTCTATTTCCATATGACTGTTACAATCGGAATCTACTTGCTCTAACGATTCATTCTTTAGGGGCCCAGTCTTTGCTCTGTTTCCCTTTGACTATGATTATAATGAGACATCTACTTGGTCTAACGATTCATACCTCATCGGCCCCGTCTTTGCTCTATTTACATGTGACTCTTATGGTCAGACATCTACTTGTTCTTATGATTCATACCTTAGTGGCTCAGTCTTTGCTCTATTTCTCTTTGACCATTACAATCAGACATCTACTTGCTCTAATGTATCACTCTTTAGGGACCCAGTCTTCGCTTTATTTCCATGTGACTATTATAATCAGGCATCTATTTGCTCTAACGATTCATTCCGTAGCGGTCTAGTCTTTGCTCTACATGTATTTCCCTTTGATCGAATAATCAGACATCTATTTGTTCTTTTGATTCATACCTTAGTGGCCCAGTCTTTGCTCTATTTCCCTTTGACCATTACAATCAGACATCTACAACGCTCTTACGATTCATACCGTAGTGGCCCCATCTTTGCTCTATTTACTTTTGACTGATTACAATCAGACATCTACTTGCTCTAACAATTCATACCTTTATAGTGGCCCAGTCTTTGCTCTATTTCTCTTTGACCATTATAATCAGACATCTACAACGCTCTGACGATTCATGCCTTGGCAGCCCAGCCAGAACTGCCTAGTACTGTTCTTGAGGTCCAGGACTTCTGGAAGACTAGTTCCTACACCAAACAATAAGAGCAAGTGATAATGTGATATGATATCATATTAATATGTTTAACTTGAAAATTGATAAAATATTGATTAACTTCTTATTAGTGTTATTTTCCCTATGTTGTTATTCTCAAAGTATTTAAACGTTTATTTTGTTTGGTTTTATGTTTCTTAATTGTTATTGTGATTGTTTTGTATATTTAAATGAGGTAACAATTAATACTGACTTTGTTATTAAGGCCCCATAGTATTAACTTTTCAAGCTTTCATTTCAAAATATAACTTTACACTTCGTAGTTATGCTACAATGAACTTGACTAATTCGTCAAACCAAATTTATCTTAAAGCCTTACAGGACCATGGTCTAAATAGAACTGCATTCCATTAAAAAATTCCTTTGTATTCAGTTTGCACCCTGTCTGGAAACATTGAATGCTCAGGGGACTGAATATGAAAGATTAGTCTGCTATGATGTAGAGAAGAACAATCGACCACACATCCTGTAGAATGTAAGAGTATTATGATATATTTGTAACATTTTTTTTATAGCAATTCTGTCATAATCGGTGATTTTACTTCAAATATATCATGTAAATTGTCTTTTTCAAAATAATTACCGCTTCAGACATGTTGACAATAGTAAAAATCTACCTCTGGTCTTGCTAGTAGACATGCATGGCAAACCCAAGGGATGAAACTGGAGAAAACAACATTTGAATGTTTCCCCATCATAAAGAAATGACCCCCATAATGATATAAAGTAGATGACATTAAACAAAAAGTCCATGCATAAATGATCTGGCTTCGGGAAGAATTTCTCCCCCACCCCCCCCCCCCACTTTTTTTTTGTAAATCTGTTATTATGCATCGCGATGGAAATGTTATTACTTTATGTTTTTGTTGAAGAAAGAAAGTCAGTTCTTATGGGTAAAATGGGGCGACTAATTAGATACACACTCCAGGTCGCTAGCCTTTTTTTTGTACACAGT
Organism: Strongylocentrotus purpuratus; assembly: GCF_000002235.5. Taxonomy (NCBI): domain Eukaryota; kingdom Metazoa; phylum Echinodermata; class Echinoidea; order Camarodonta; family Strongylocentrotidae; genus Strongylocentrotus; species Strongylocentrotus purpuratus. The sequence goes on from NW_022145606.1 coordinate 15,027,903, forward strand.
TTTGTAAAGTATCTTATACACATGTCTTAACTTGTGTATGTTGTATCTTCCTTATTTGTCTTTTTAATTAGAAAACAGTTATAGTTATTATGTATACGCTGTAAACTAAATGTACATTATTTCGTTGCATGCATACGGTATTGTTGATTGACACTGAAATTCCTTTGGTAGTTGACAGAGAAACAGGAAGAGAAAGAGAGAAACGGACGGAGATAAAGGAAGAATAGTGGTTACCGTCCTTTACTCTTACAAATATAGTAATAAAAGCAATTAAAACGCAAGATACGTTACAGAGTTGCCAATTTGTGTTGATTTATTGCAACTTCAAAAATATCTCAACTTTCTTTTAATCAGTTTTTGCGAAAAATTTCACTGATCTTTAATATTCATTATTTTAAAAATGGGTACATTTCAACCTAACACAATGTTTGAATATATCATCATGGGATGACAGATTACATGGACTGATAATTTAATCCTGTTTTGCCTTTTCTTCCCGGCCGCTACAAGCTGTCTTTCTATTCCTAGTTCTGCTTTCTTTTCTTCTGTCTCTCCCTCTCTTTCTTCTTTGTTTTTGTTTTCGTTTGTTCTCCCTGTATGTGTGTTGTTTTCCATTAAATACACTGCCTCCCATCTACTTTTCTTCCATCTCTCTTTGTCTCCTTGTCCGTCTCCTATACTAGTCTTTCTCAAATCCATCACTCTGATGTACCCTTCCTTTTCTCTCTCTTTCTGATCTACTTTCTCCTCCATATTCTATCCATCTTTTCTCCACATACATACCTCATGTGTGGGTACACCTCTACTTCATCTATCCGTCTCTCTCTCTCTCTCTCGCTCTCTCTTTCTCTCTTTCCAATTTTTCCTCGATCTCAGAATCAGAATCAGTGTTACAGAAAGGAGTGAAAGGTAATTAGGTGTTGGTCAAAGATAGTTGTTTTACGAAAGGAAATTGTGTTGAATGCTTCTTCAATGCATACATTTGAAAATTGACCACTGTAGTCAGATATACTCACAAACACCCCCTCCCCCCACCCCCCCCCCCCAAAAAAAAAAAATCAACCAATCAATCAATCAATTGATCCTTGAGTGAGCGCACAGTACATGAAGTTCTGTTTTTGATAATAGGCCGCCTTAAAATAAAAGGAAAATTCCTTGATTAGCTTTTGACACTTTACCAATGGTGTGTGAGAGATATTTGTATAATAGCAGTTCAACCGCAACAAATGAATAACTGAAGTCTGTAAAAGTATGGAGGAAAGAAAATTAGCTGAACATCTTAATTTCTTTCTTTTTTCTATATATAAGTTTACAGAAACAATCTGTGTTCACATCAGTTGCTCCAGTTAAAGAATTTAAGTATAAACATTCGCACACTTTCTTGCAAGAAAAAAGAGAGGTGAAGAAGAAAAAAGAAACCAGTGTGACATGTACTTTTAAATTTTCAAATAGTACACAAAGCGTAAATAATGGGCTAGTAAAATATGCATTTTGAGGGGAGGTAACAACTCGTACGTTTCTCTTTTTCCTCGACCTATAGTAAGCTTTGCCTTTAACGTCTGGTTGGAGGGATGATGATCAACAAACAGAAACAGGACTTAAAAGGAAACACATCAATATATATACATGAATATCATATCCAAAATAGCCCTAAATGTCATAAATACAGAATACACCATTGCTTTGCATTGGTTTCAAACTATTTCAAATGAAATCGAAAAATAGTAATTTTTTCCTCATTTTTCTTGCAATGTATGATCGACACCTCAAATATTTAATTTCCCTAACACTTGATAATGTGCAACACAGCCTGTTTGTTTTATATAGTCTATCTCTATTTTGTTCATTATATTCAAGGTTAAATTTAGACTGAACCGGTTAAATTTACGCTTTACCGGCTACACTGCCCAATCATTAGTCAAAAGGTACATTTCCGTTATTTTTACATAGGTTAATTTATATCAAAACACAAACGAATACAAATATTATCTCAAAAGCATTCCCCAATCTTTTGTTCAGTCATCAAGTCAATCAGATCATATAGTAATGCCTCACCTAAACCATTGATTTATACATACAACCACACAACTTCAACTTTACATACAATTCAATTTATATTTCTTTACGCCACATAATATGGGATAAAATAAACTACTTTGACACAACATTTCCTTTTGAAACAGGATGTACATCCTGCACATCATCCCGGCAAAAAAAACTTAAAGGTAAAGACCAGTTTTGGAAACACACCCTCTCAAAAAATGAAATCAGGACGCTCTTACAAATCATGTGAAAGAATATGTTTTGACTAAACACCCCCTGTCAAAAAAATGAAGCTCTTATTACCAATCATGTGAAAGAATTTGTTTCGACTAAACACCCCCTCTCAAAAAATAAAATGGAAACCCTTGTTACCAATCATGTGAAAGAATACGTTTTGACTACCCCCCCCCCCCCTCAGGGACGATTTCCCCCTTCCCAAGTAACCACGTTTCAAGGACGGACAAACAAAATTAGCTGTGACAATCCGTGTCGGACGCTGTCTTAAGTTTTGTTTTTATTATTATTAACCAATTGACAAGGATGTAATGTACGTCGCAAATTTGTGACCTAATAATAACTGTTTGAATCATTTTAAAACATACATTTTCCCGGCCTTAAATTTCAATATTTTTAGGGCAAGGGCCAAGGCCACTTTTCTGTTGGGCACATTCCTATATTACAGCACAAATAGGAAGAATTGGAAAGGGCACAACAATATCCAAGGCCAATGAGAGGGGCATTGAGGCCAATCAAAGGGGCATCCAAGTCCATGGCGTTGGTGGCCTTGGATTAATTTAAGCCCTGATTTTCTATATTTCATCATTTGCTATATAGCAGGGGCGTAAATCCGTACAGAGGAGTGGGGGTGGGGGGGGGCATGATCAAGCGCGCGCGATCGCGCACGCACAAACACACACACACACACACACACCACAACGCACACACACACGCACACACACAAACGAACAAACAACAAACAATATTAGAGAAAGAAGACGATTCGTTGTACCGTTCGTTACCAATCATGTGAAAGAATACGTTTTGACTACCCCCCCCCCCCCTCAGGGACGATTTCCCCCTTCCCAAGTAACCACGTTTCAAGGACGGACAAACAAAATTAGCTGTGACAATCCGTGTCGGACGCTGTCTTAAGTTTTGTTTTTATTATTATTAACCAATTGACAAGGATGTAATGTACGTCGCAAATTTGTGACCTATTAATAACTGTTTGAATCATTTTAAAACATACATTTTCCCGGCCTTAAATTTCAATATTTTTAGGGCAAGGGCAAGGCCACTTTTCTGTTGGGCACATTCCTATATTACAGCACAAATAGGAAGAATTGGAAAGGGCACAACAAATATCCAAGGCCAATGAGAGGGGCATTGAGGCCAATCAAAGGGCATCCAAGTCCATGGCGTTGGTGGCCTTGGATTAATTTAAGCCCTGATTTTCTATATTTCATCATTTGCTATATAGCAGGGGCGTAAATCCGTACAGAGGAGTGGGGGTGGGGGGGGGCATGATCAAGCGCGCGCGATCGCGCACGCACAACACACACACACACACACACACCACAACGCACACACACACGCACACACACAAACGAACAAACAACAAACAATATTAGAGAAAGAAGACGATTCGTTGTACCGTTCGTTACCAATCATGTGAAAGAATACGTTTTGACTACCCCCCCCCCCCCTCAGGGACGATTTCCCCCTTCCCAAGTAACCACGTTTCAAGGACGGACAAACAAAATTAGCTGTGACAATCCGTGTCGGACGCTGTCTTAAGTTTTGTTTTTATTATTATTAACCAATTGACAAGGATGTAATGTACGTCGCAAATTTGTGACCTAATAATAACTGTTTGAATCATTTTAAAACATACATTTTCCCGGCCTTAAATTTCAATATTTTTAGGGCAAGGGCCAAGGCCACTTTTCTGTTGGGCACATTCCTATATTACAGCACAAATAGGAAGAATTGGAAAGGGCACAACAAATATCCAAGGCCAATGAGAGGGGCATTGAGGCCAATCAAAGGGGCATCCAAGTCCATGGCGTTGGTGGCCTTGGATTAATTTAAGCCCTGATTTTCTATATTTCATCATTTGCTATATAGCAGGGGCGTAAATCCGTACAGAGGAGTGGGGGTGGGGGGGGGGCATGATCAAGCGCGCGCGATCGCGCACGCACAAACACACACACACACACACACCACAACGCACACACACACGCACACACACAAACGAACAAACAACAAACAATATTAGAGAAAGAAGACGATTCGTTGTACCGTTCTCGAAAATAATCCTCGTCTGAATTCAGTCCCCCCCCCCCCCCTCCCGTGCGAAGTGCGGAAGCTCTTACGTTTCATGAAAATCATTAGAGAAAGAAGACGATTCGTTGTTCCGTTCTCGACTCTTAATCCTCGTCTGAATTCAGTTTTTCCCTTCCCCCCCCCCCTCCTCCCGCGCGGAGCGCGGAAGCTTTTACGTTTCATGAAATCATTTGAGAAAGAAGACGATTCGTTGTTCCGTTCTCGACTCTTAATCCTCGTCTGAATTCAGTTCCCCCTCCCCTCCCGAGCGAAGCGCGGAAGCTTTTACGTTTCATTAAATCATTAGAGAAAGAAGACGATTCGTTGTACCGTTCTCGACTTTTAATCCTCAACTGAATTCAGTTTTTTCCCTCCCTCCCCCCCCCCCCTTCCTCCCGCGCGAAGCGCGGAAGCTATTACGTTTCATTAAATCATTAGAGAGAAGACGATTCGTTGTACCGTTCTCGACTCTTAATCCTCGTCTGAATTCAGTTTTTCTTCCCCCCCCCCCCCCCTCCTCCCGCGCGGAGCGCGGAAGCTTTTACGTTTCATGAAATCATTTGAGAAAGAAGACGATTCGTTGTTCCGTTCTCGACTCTTAATCCTCAACTGAATTCAGTTTTTTCCCTCCCTCCCCCCCCCCCCCCTTCCTCCCGCGCGAAGCGCGGAAGCTATTACGTTTCATGAAAATCATTAGAGAAAGAAGACGATTCGTTGTTCCGTTCTCGACTTTTAATCCTCAACTGAATTCAGTTTTTTTCCCTCCCTCCCCCCCCCCCCCCCCTTCCTCCCGCGCGAAGCGCGGAAGCTATTACGTTTCATGAAAATCATTAGAGAAAGAAGACGATTCGTTGTTCCGTTCTCGACTCTTAATCCTCGTCTGAATTCAGTTTTTCCCTTCCCCCCCCCCCCCCTCCTCCCGCGCGGAGCGCGGAAGCTTTTACGTTTCATGAAATCATTTGAGAAAGAAGACGATTCGTTGTTCCGTTCTCGACTCTTAATCCTCGTCTGAATTCAGTTCCCCCTCCCCTCCCGAGCGAAGCGCGGAAGCTTTTACGTTTCATTAAATCATTAGAGAAAGAAGACGATTCGTTGTACCGTTCTCGACTTTTAATCCTCAACTGAATTCAGTTTTTTCCCTCCCTCCCCCCCCCCCCTTCCTCCCGCGCGAAGCGCGGAAGCTATTACGTTTCATTAAATCATTAGAGAAAGAAGACGATTCGTTGTACCGTTCTCGACTTTTAATCCTCATCTGAATTCAGTTTTCCCTTCCCACCCCCCCCCCCCCCTCCCTCCCGCGCGAAGCGCGGAAGCTTTTACGTTTCATTAAATCATTAGAGAAAGAAGACGATTCGTTGTACCATTCTCGACTCTTAATTTCTTTAAAAGGGGGTTGGTTTTTTTCTCCCTCTCTTTGGTCTTCTGAGAAATGTAAAAAGAAGGTATTAAAATATCTTGAATATCATAGAAAAATTGATCAAATCCCGGGATCAAATTCCTGAAATTCCTGCTAGCTTTAAAAGCTCATTCAGGATTATTTCATTTTGAAAAGTAAAAGCATTGGCCCCCAGTCCCCCTTGATCGACTAGAGCTCACCTGAAATTGGGGGGGGGGGGGGGGTGGTACATTTAGCAGTGTTCCGGATTTTTTTATATTTTTTTTAATTTATTTATTTTATTTATTTTTTTTTTTTTTGGGGGGGGGGTCTCCAAGGTAGGAAAAGCCAGCGAAAAGCCGGCAAAAGGGGGATTCAGAAATGTTGGCAGTCCTGAGATAGGGTGGGGGGGGGGGGGGGGGGTGCTTCCAAGGGAGGGAACGAGCGTACGCGTACCCTAAATAACACTAAGTGGGGGGAGCCGGGCATCTACTGTACATGAAGGCACTTTTTAAGCGCTCGCGCGCTGGCGCGCTTTACGTCTGGGCTATAAAATACCTTGCAAAATAACGAAAAATTATTCTGAAGTTTATGAAGTGCTTGTTCGCGCACGTCGCGCAACTACTCTTAATGATCGTGACATACTGTATACGTGTAGGCTTTACAGTTTTACATACATAAAAAAATAACTCATTTCTCATATGCTAATTAATTGAAACAATCACATTTTTTTCTTCTTCTTCTTCTTCTTCTTTTTTTTCTCTCTTTTTTTTTGTAATATCAGGGGGGGGGGTGATTGTACAGGCCATCCCCCCCTAGCCTACTTCAAGCCAGGGGGATGCAGCCCCCCCCCCCCCCCCCCGGGATTTACGCCCCTGCTATATAGGCTCAAGAGATACCATAATCTCTTTGGTTCGACAGCTACAAGTCAAGTCAAGTAAAGGACATGATGGAAGTGCTTCATGACCTTGGTATAATTACATGTATGTAATTTCTTCTTCGTGGGTAATTGAAATAAATGTAAACTACATTGGATGAACAGGGCATGGCCGAAATCGGCGCTGAAACAAAACGTACACGTAGAGATACATTGTAAATGTGATAATTGTGACATTGCATATAGGCCGCACAATGATTGAGCGGACTATAGGTCGAATGAATGTTTATCTTGTTTGTCGCCCTCTCCAGCGCCAAGAGTAAATAAATATATTTTTCTGGCAGCCCAGTTCTTTAATAATTTTCGGATTTTGCTGTGGGTGTGACCCCTGAACAGGCTACAGACGAGGTAATTTTCATTTTCCTAGAATACGTTATTCTTTAAATGTTATTTCTTATCAGTGCATGCTCCCATAGAGATTATATTGGATATCTGATGCTGGTAATTCGACTTCTAAATGTTGTCTTCGGTCCCATGTGTCTGATTTTGCGTCGCATTTAAGAGTGGGCGTATGACTATGAGATTCTAATTTGTTGATTATGTTAATTGTTATGCATTGCATTGGGACGTTGTCGACTTGGCGTTGGGATAGAAATATACGTGAGAGAGAAAAGATACTGGTTGGATATTTCTGCCGTTTTATGTGTGAACTCTATGATCATTTGAAGTCTATCTTGAAATTGAACAATTTTTAACAATTTGAATAATATGCAAACAGTTTTGTCTTTTCAGTTCAATTCAACCTCTGACAACTTCAGAATCATGAATGGTTAGAACTTTATTTTAACTTTTATTTTCAGAAAATTACCCCTACATTATTTACTGAAATATCAGGATGAGTGTGAAAGCATTTGAACTGGTTCCTGCTGTAGAAAGGTTGAAGCTTCTTGGGGAGAGGACCAGCAAAACTTCAGTAAGTTCAGCAACCCCTAAAATAATTACTTAGGTCTAGACTAGTTATAGAAAATCCCTTTTCCCCTTCCTTTTGCTTTTATTTTGTTTCCTTTTGTTCTCTATTATTTTTAGTTGCCTCTGTTTACAGAGGGCTGGAGAGGCCACTATTGAAGAATATACCACTTAGAATATTAAAATTAATAATTTACATAATTGGTTGCCTACATTGTACGTTAGTCCACAAATGAAAGCTAAGAAGAGGAAGAGGAAGAGGAGGAAGAAGAAGAAGAAGAAGAAGAGGAAGAGGAAGAGGAGGAAGAAGAAGAAGAAGAAGAAGAAGAAGAAGAAGGAGGAGGAGGAGGAGGAGGAGGAGGAGGAGGAGGGGGTAACATGTTTTCGAGTGATAGCAATTTCAATTGCTTTTGTCACCTCTGACCAGCAGATTGTATCCTTCTCTCTCTCCTCTCCACTTTCCTAAAGCTGTTTGCATGTATTATACAATTTCTACGTATCTGATTGTTATACTCATTGTAGGTTGTCTGATTGGTCAAATATATAATAATGATAATAATAAACCTTCCTCCTTTACTATATCCTAATTCTAGATTGAATGTATAGAATGCTGTGGGAAGAACCTCTACATTGGGACAAGTGATTGGTAAGATCATGAAGATTTGACTTAAATTCCTTAAAAATAGTTCTGCAATTCAAGTTTGAGCTTCGAGATTTCTTGTGTTAGAATATATAAATATATAACAAGAGAGATACATTGTATCAATGCTATTAACATTTTGTAGAACTTTTTTCGGTGTTGATAGGCTCTCAACTTTGTTTCATAAAAGAAGTTTGAGCTTCAAGATTTCTCGTGTTAGAATATATAAATATTTATATATTAACAAGAGAGATAAATTGTATCAATGCTATTAACATTTTGTAGAACTTTTTTTTAGGTGTTTATAAGCTCTTGGCTTTGTTTTTCACTATAGAGATATGGTTATGGTTAAAATTTGTATTTAGGTTGCCATTGTCTAACCACACAAAACATTATTTTAGCCCTGATGGAAAATAATCGGTCAATTTGGAGTGGGCTTTGCTGTGCCTGAGGTGCGTCTATATGAAGGCTTGATCAGATATGGTGCGTTTTTTAAAATGTGTATTATGAATGGCAACTGAACGCAACAAAGATATTGCAGGTATTCGCTGAGCTATGTGTTATAAGATACAGAATTGTGACGCCCATCACACTTTACGTCATTATTTTTTTTTTTAATACCATGGTTTTGCTGCGTCATATCTGATCGTGCTTTAAAGCCTAGTCTGGCCAGAAGGGATTAGACCACCCTGCAAGGTCACTGGACAGGTGGCTATCTCATCAACTCAGCTCTCAATTAACATAAGAAAAAGAGGATCATGGGGGACCAATAGTCACCGATTAGGCATTGTTTTCTATATAGAGGGAGCAAGTAGCTACAACTAGGACAGTGAGATTGGGGAGGTATTTATGGTTGAAAGTGTGCATGTAAAATTAATTATTGCTATCATAAAACCAAGGTATCTTGAAAGAGCATGTGATGCTTTACCCCCAAATAGGTCATCATCATTCTTTTTTGTTTTATGATCTTATTTCCTGTTTTGGTAAACTATATCTGAACATTTTATTTGTATGTGAAAAAAATATCCAATATAATATAATATAATAATAATATTAACGTTTTATTTACCCAGGGTAGCCACTTCAGTTATGAAACTGCTCTTCCAGCGGGCCCTGCATAAAATAATATGTTATTACTATCCTTCTCCAATCTAATATGCTGAGCGCCTAGCTAGAAGGCAGAAGGTCCCATTGTTATATGACTCAGCCAGGGTTCGAACCCACGACCTCCCGTTCATGAGGCGGGCGCTCTTACAACTGAGCCACCATGCCAAATCAAGTCAAATATACGTAAGAACAGTAAATAGATTAAATGAAATGAAATTCATTTTGTATTATATTTTTCTTCTCCTTTTTCTCAATATTCTTTAGCTTTGTGATCCATTACTTGATCGAAGAAAAGATGCAACCCAATGGAAAGATCACGTTTGTCTCTGAGAAACAGTCCCATAAATACTTGGCTGTGGTAAGTCAACAATATTTTGCTCTTGTTATATATCGTAATAATAATAATAATAACAATAATAATAATTTTTTAATGTCCACTCCAAATTGTATTAAAGATAAACTTGAGTTCTGGTAATGCGATTGCATTGTGAAAGAAAAGGTGTGGAATGGATCAGAAAAGTTTATCATATAGCATGTAAGTAATGGTGTGTAATGCATGGTTCTGGAGTCACCAAAATCATCATAAATTTGGCAGAGTCTTGGTAAAGTAACAATCACTTACACAGAAAGATGTATATGGAACAACACACATGGTGTCGGGACTAGTACTACCCTGATTTCCTTATCTTTCTTTGCTCATTACTCAGCCAATATACAGTACATTTTCTTCCAAAATTGTTTGGCACATGACATTTATTTGTAATCTTGAACATTCAGTGTAAGTTTCGTTAGATTCTGTGAGAATTCATTTTCTTTTTTTACCAGAACTCAAGTTTATCTTAAGTTAAACTGAAAATGGAAATTCTTTTTGCCCAATTGATCCCTTATTGTTGAACGCCATACAAGGTAGCAGCAACTCCTGTCTTTCTATTCCCATGCCTATTTAACTCTTTATTTTCCATGAACCAATAATAATAATAATGATAACAACAACAAAAACACCAACACCATCAACAACAACACCAACAATAATAATAACAGTAATGATAATAATAACAGAAACAATAATAATAATGAAAAATTATGATAATAATTATGCTACTGCAACTACTACTACTATATAGTAATAGTACTAGGACTACTACTACATGTACTACTGTACTACTAATAATGATAATATTAATAACAACGATAATAATGATTAAATGTTAAGAATGCCATGTTAAGTTTTGTGAGATTGGTTTATACAGCCTCTCTATGCACACACTTTTTGTCTTCAGGTGAATGGTACATGCACACTTTAAACTCTATTTCATTTTTTGTATGTGTAACAGAGAAAGCCAATCCAACAATTACAGGCAGCCTCAGCGCTAACCAGGATACTGGTTCTGTGTGATAATGTCCTGACTCTGCTACACATGTTCAACCTAGAGGTATGTACCGACCCCTTCCTAACCTCCTGACCCCCAATCTTGACTTAATACTGGTACTGTGTGATAACGTTCTTGAGTTACAAGTATCACACATGTTCACCCTAGAGATATATATCCCACCCTAACCCCCTCCTTACACTATGAACATGACTGACAAAGAAAGCGGACAAAATATACAGTTCCTCAGGTAGACAAAGAAACATCCCTTCACTGCTATTATGTAAAAATGTGTAATAATAGCAGTGAAGGGATGTTCCTTTGTCTACCTGAGGAACTGTATATTTGTCCGCTTTCTTTGTCCGTCATATTCATAGTGTTACCCCCCTCTCACTACCCAACTCCCTCTCCCACCCTTCCCTCTCGCAGCCCCTTCCCCCCCCCCCCCCCCCCCCCCCCCCCCCCATATTGACTTAATGCTGGTACTGTACTGATGCTACTACCGGTACACATGTTTACCCTCCAGGTGTTTACTGCAACCATCCTTCTCACTTCTACATCCCTCCCCCTTACTTCATATTGTGCTCTTCTATTCTCTCTTAATTCCAATTTCCAAATCATTTTATTCTCTACTAATTAACCCAACGTGAGGATTAAAGTCCAGTTCTACTTTGTCTAATATGTCTCTTACATGTAGTTGTCTTTACTAATAATCTCTCTCAAAAGAATTTTCATACAAAATATATGAGATGGGATAAATAAAATCTTGAAGTAAGATTGCGTAATTGCATACATGAAACATTTCACAGTTGTGAAGTGGATGATTATCTTTTTCTCTTTTCTCTTCTTCTTTTTGCCCAGCCTATACTCAGTGGAGCCAAGATTAAAGGGGTGAGTATTTCATTTTCTATTTCCTTCATTTCCCTGGTTAACCCACATCAGTACAGAATTTTCTAAGGGTCTAAACGAGTCAGCTTATAACCTCCTCAAATTATCGACAATTATTTGTATTTTCCAATCTTTTATGATAACAAAATAAATACAGTTGTACACTGAATGAAACAGTGTGAATAACAAAATTAAAAAACCAAGAAGAAATTGGCTTATTTGTAGACGAAAAAATAAAGATTCTAAGTTTCACTCTGCGGTGTCAGTTTAGAGACTTAGGTGATTATTTTTTGATTAAATACATGTACAAATTTAATTAAATGACCTGCACCATGTACTTCAACAAGTAGTTGCACTTTCTACTTCTGTATAATATGTTATTCTGTTTAATAAGATGGAAATAAAACGTCACTAAAAGGAGACACTAAAATGCTATTACGGTAACTTGCAAATGAAGAAACTTCATTAGGGTACTGTCCCGTAACACGCTGCTTCCCTAGCTGTGTTGTTGGCTCTTGCATTGAGTTCTCTGTCTGCGAAGTGAAAATTAGGTATTTAGTTATGCACTGTTGGCAAATTGACCATGAGATGGCGCTGTGCAATGGGAATTCTGCTAGGGTAGAAAGTTAATCAGTTCATTATCGCGTTAATGCCAATATCATGTTTTCATATTCTTTTTTTGTTTCCTTTCTCTCTCTCCAAGGTGACATCATTCTGTGTAAATGAGAACCCACGGAGTGGCAGTCCTTTCAGTGTAGAGGTAAGCCTCATTTTGTTACCTGTTGATATGCAACACAAAATCTCTTCCTGGGTCACATAGTATATCATGGGATGATATACCAAAGACTTCAAGATTATTGAACTGTTTTCAGTACCGGTATATAATCTCTAGATAGATGCTATTCAGGCATTAAAAGGGATGTTGTTCTGCTAATCAGGGTCGGAAATGGCGTAATTTTGCAAAGCCATTGTGTAGTTCAATGCAAAACTTCCATCATCTGGTGCATTTTTTTTTTGGCCTTGCAAGTTTCTCTCTCTCTTCCTCTCTGTCCTAGTTGCGATTCAATCACAAGTTGGCAGTCCCCTTTCTCTTATATACATAGTTGCAATTGATCAATCACAAATAAGTTGCAATTGATGTTTAATCTGTATACGATAATTGGTCCATTTCAGGATGTAAAGCAAAGTAAACTCTCTCTCTCTCTCTCTTTCTCTGACTCTTGCTTTCTCCCTCTTCCTCCTCTCTCTCTCTCTCTCTTGCTCTCTCTCTCCTCTCTTCATCATTACTCAGATTGCCGTAGCCACAAAGAGACGCTTGGTGCAGGTCTACTCAGTCACAGAAGATAAGATGGTTCTAGTCAAAGATGTATCAATACCAGATATGCCCGTCAATGTGGTGAGTAGATGACTTGGCACTGACAAATATTCAAATAGTAATCAACAAATTACATTCTGTATCATATCTTGATTTGTTTTGTTTAAACTAAAATGACAATTGAATTGATATTCTACATGACAATCTCAAATCTAAAAACAACAGGTGGTACTTTTTATTCATAGATCTGTTCTACGAATTTGGATTGTGATTTGATTCTAAGTTGTCGGTCCTAGGTACAAAGTTGTAAGAATATCAATGATGCTACTAATACAGATTTGTTGGGGAAAGAATGTTGTATTAATCTATTTCTATTGTCCGGCAACTTACTTGTATAAGCTCCCTCAAACAATTGACCCTACCGCAAATACGATGTTTGACAGTAGATAGCGACCTCCCTCCCACACGGCGCAGGTTAGCACATGCGCAGATACGATACTGGGGAAGATGATTAAAGACAAGGTTTTTTTCGGCTACCATAGAGAATCTACAGCAATGTCAACTAATTCCTTATTGTACTAAACTATTGTTCAGGTTTCATGAACTCCCCAGATAATTTGATGAGATCTGTGTAGGTACCATCATAATCTGTTGATTGTATTCTATTGGCTTCGAAAATATCATTTTCTATCAGAGTTTTGAGAGAAGTTGTTAAGTTCTTGTCCCATTGTATTTGTATTGGCACCGGAAAATGCCTTTACCAAATATACCCTTGGCTGGTGCTGCCCTCTATGGCTTAATACCGTAGTAGCGGTAGCAAGAGTCAACTACGTTGTCTATGTTGAACCAAGTTTAACTTGGTCCAACCTGATGAATTCTTGGCTCAGCAACTTTCAATATTCTCTTCCACAGGGTATTGATTCATTCTGTGTCTGTGTTGCCCTTAGCAACCAGTACATCCTGGCAAACTATGACACAGGTCAAATCACTGACCTCTTCCCCGTGGAGACGGAGCATACCACACCAATCATCAAGAGAGTCGGAAGGGTAGGTTTTAAATATGTTAATTAGGTCTTGAATTCTCTTGCTTACTTCAGTCAAAAATATGATTATTTTATTCAGTTTAGGCCTTGTTAAAGAAGACAACTTTGTGTTTTATATGAGTTTTGTTGGTCAGGTACTTCATCGTAAATGTAAGAAGGCTAGCTAGCAGACTTATGTCAATCGATTTTAAAAGTCTTGTGTGGGTGGCGTTGGATATTGTAAGCAAATCGGATAGTGCTGAGCAATTAAATTATGATAAGCACTAAAAGATCTCTGTTAAATTGAAGAGGAGGTCTTGTAAAAAAATAAAAATAATAATCATAAAAAATACTTATATGTCATGGTGAGTAAATCCCACTTATACAACTCCAAAGCCTAAAAGAGCTCCCGCAATCAGATTTTGTTTTAAACCAATATTACATTTAGGTGAATTTTTAAATTAAATTGCCTTGTACATTGGGTTTGTTGGTATTTTCCTAAATACTCATGTTTTTTGTAATGTTTCCTAGATTGTGATTTAAATGCGAGCCTTTCTTTATTTATTGCTTTCTACACATTATCACACGTGTCCATGTAGAAGGAGTTTTAAGTTGCATTTAGTGTATTGTATCATCCGAGCATATTTTTGTATTTGTCTTTCTTTGCATTTACTAGATTTAATAACATTAGCAAAACATGTTGATGAGTGCATGTCTGCTTTCATTCCCTACCTTCTTCCTATAGGAGGAGTTTTTACTAGCAGGGCCGGTGCTCTTGGTATGTTTGTAACGTCGGGAGGGATGTCCCAGAGGCCACCATTGAAGTGGGCGGAGTCAGTCTGCGCTGTCAGTTACACATTCCCGTATGTGGTAGCATTGGATGATGAGTTTCTTACAGTTCACAGGTAAACAAATTTTCTTTTTCTCCTTTTTGTTTCTTCTTCTTCTTCTTCTTCTTCTTCTTCTTCTTCTTCTTCTTCTTCCTCTTCCTCTTCCTCTTCTTCTTCTTCTTCTTCTTCTTCTTCTTCTTCTTCTTCTTCTTCTTCTTCTTTCTTTTCTTCTTCTTCTCTTTCTTCTTCTTCTTCTCTTTCTTCTTCTTCTTCTTCGTCTTCCTCTTCCTCTTCCTCTTCCTCTTCTTCTTCTTCTTCTTCTTCTTCTTCTTCTTCTTCTTCTTCTTAATATTATTATTATCATTATAATTTTGTTCTTCTCTTCTGTCACTTTATTGTAATTATCCCTGTGTTGTATTTCTCTTGATTTTTCCTCTTAATAGTGGTGTTTCCTTTCTAATTTTTAATTCTTATCTTCTTGAATTAGCCCTTTTTTTTATACTTGTTCCGCTTTCTTTTGAAATGTTCATTTTCAAGTTTTTGTTTCTATTTCTTTCCTACTTTAAATTAGGATTATTGTTTTGGTAAATAACTTTGTTCTCATCTGTTGACAACATACTCACAATTTTACTGATCGAAATATTAAGTCAACACAGCCTGAACTTTCAAAATGGCCCTTTCTATCTTTTTACCTCACCCCTCATGTCAAATGGAATAACCCTATCAACTTCCTGCTCTCTCACTCACCAGTGTGTTGGACCAGCAGCAGAAGCAGACCATTCCATTCCAAGGAGGGAAGTTGTTGGGTGACTTTGAGGGGAAGATGTTTGTTGCTTCCAATAAAGAGGTGTATGCACTGGTGCCTCTTCCAGTAGAGAAACAGGTATAGAAACACATTTCGCCAAGCGTGACCATTTTTTACCAGATTTTCTGAAAGTGTGATTGAAATAATGTTATTTTCATTCAAAATAATCAAGTGATTAAAATTAGCATTAATGAGCTCTCTTTGCTTGCTCGGCAAATATAAGTTCTGTAGTATCAGTAGCGCCTAGGCCCAAACTGCGCATTCTCTGTACGTTTTTAGCATGCTGGCTTTGAAATTGAAATGGTATAGTTAGGAGGATTTTTCAAATAAAACATGTACCTGTAAACAACGGAAAGAATGTAAATCAATTTCTAATGGTAGTCATAATCTGAATTTAATTTAATTTTTTTCACGAAAACTTCTGTGTATTACATACCGAAAATAACTGTAGTCCTAATTGTTGTAGAAAAATTGGAGAAAAAAATCTAAATGAGGGGCTTCAAAGTAAATTCATTATTTTAGTTGTCTTTTCTTTTTTCCTGTTTTCACATCAGGTCCAAGCGTTACTTGCTGACAAACGAGTGGAAGAAGCATTGAACCTTGCAAAAAACTACCGGAAAGCTGGACTTGGGAAGGATAAGTTTCTGCAGGTAATCCAATATTACTCTATTTTGTCGTTAAATTAGGGTATTTAAACCATTGGAACCATTCAGTAATGTTTCATTTTGGTATAATTACACAGATAAAAACAATGTAATGCAAGGTGTGGCATATAACGGGCCTGATAATTACCTGATTTAAATCGGTTCCAGATTTTAAATTTTCTTTTTTTTTTTACCCGATTTGTTTTCTACTTCCCAATCTTATCCCTATTTTCCTGATTTTTCCCTTATTTTCTCTATTCTTCCCTATTTTTTCCCCGTTTTTTTACTCAAAAAGGCAGGAATACATTAGATGCCCTTTTTTTCCCCCCGAATCTTTTTTTTTTTTTTTTTTTTACTGTCAAGGGGGCGTGGTCGAGCGAAAAAAAAAAAAATATATTTTAGTGCTCACTATCACCCCTGATATAAAGATTCAATACATTTCATACAAAATTTCTTGTTCACTACCAAAACTCTACATAACCTTTGACCTACACGTTTCATTTTCTTATAGATGTATAACCGCATACAGCAGCAGGCAGGATTCATCCAGTTCGCTCAGCTTAATTTTGCTGATTCCATGGAGTTGTTCAAGGAAGCTAAGCTTGATGTGAGAGAGGTAAGAAAAGGGGAACAGCCAGTCGTTGCCTCCTCCAAACCGTTTTTATGATTGTATTCATTTATAATGCTGTATCACGTGCATGTTAGATTGTCTTACAACTGTAATTAAGGAAATTGTTAAAATAAAGGACATTACAGAAGCATGATACACAAGCGCAGGTTAAAAATTTGCTTTGATGTATTATGTTTTGTGTTTAATCTTGATACTATAAGCGGTTATTTCCCGTAACTTCCATTTATTGTAATTGTATAGGTGTTTTGAGTGCCAAAAGTGGTTTTAAATTGCAAACTAGCGCTTTTGAACTATCCAAATGTGATGATATAACGATCATTGAATTGAAATCAATTGAAAAAACTCAACTGAACTTAAAATGGAAGAAAATTTTTGTCACCTAATAAGGTTATCTGCCTGTATCCTGACGTACATGTACTACCATCCAACTTCTGACTTTCCTGGCATCAGACCTAAACCTGTCCGAAATTTTTCCTTTTTCCTTTACTCTTTTCACCTTTCCGATGTTATAACATTTGTTTGTGATCCTTATTTTATGGAAGAGTTTATGCACCCGTATCCACACCCAGTACTGCGCTTTAACTCCAGCGAGCCATCCCTCCACTCCATGAATGTACTGATATGAGACCTCTCAACTTTCCCCACAATATCTACTTTTCCATTTGATCCATCTGCTTGATTTTGCCCCTAAAATTCTTATGGTCCTAATTAAAGTTTCTTAAAATTGGTGAAACCTATAAAAGATATAACACTATTTGATATGGAAAATCATTTCTTTGAAAGATTTTCATATTAGTTCAAGATGTATTTTATACATGTATATCAGTACTTTTGGTTGTTGTAGACTATTATGTCTACTTTGTGATGTAAGTACAATCAAATCTGCTTTAGCTGCCACCTGTCTACAAAGACCACATTTTTTTTCCCCCTTGAAAATAGTTTCTCATTGTAATGTGTTATAAAGGAGCCTAAAGAAACTACATAAAGACCACCTGTCTGTAAAGACCACTTTTATTGTCTCCCTTGGGTGGTCTTTATAGACAGGTTTCACTGTACATGTATTGTCAATAAAGTGATATGTTTAAAATACAATCAATCTTATTCTATGGAACAGTTGATCTGCCTTTATCCAAACCTACTGCCCTCCAACTCCAACTTCCATCGGGCCATCCCACCGCTTCACGACTTTGCGGATATCAGTCAGGTTGTCCGAGGTAAGCCTGACAAGGTAGCGGAGTGCAAGCAATTCCTGATGGACTTCCTAGAAGACGTCAGGGATACTGACCTAGCAGTCGGCATGAAACTGGTAAAGTATTCTTGACAGTGTTTTTTATTGAGGTTCATCCCTCTCTCTCTTTCTCTCTGTCTCTCTCTGTGTCTCTCTTTCTCTCATTCTCTCTCTCTCTCATGTTCTCTGCTCTTTTTCTTATGCTGTAGACTTCTCTATATGTATTATTTCCTTCTTTAAATAGGCATAAAGGTAGAGGTGTCATGGTCAAGTGGATATCTCACTGGACTGTAGATCACAAGGTCTGGGGTTCAAGTCCTACTGCGGCACTAATGTCCTTTGGCAAGACATTGATCTACACTTGCCACATTCAACCCAGGTGCCGTGAATGGCT
Organism: Strongylocentrotus purpuratus; assembly: GCF_000002235.5. Classification (NCBI taxonomy): domain Eukaryota; kingdom Metazoa; phylum Echinodermata; class Echinoidea; order Camarodonta; family Strongylocentrotidae; genus Strongylocentrotus; species Strongylocentrotus purpuratus. The sequence continues at coordinate 15,046,363 of NW_022145606.1, forward strand.
ACCTGGCAGGAATTAATTCCTTGAAATGCTAGAGCGCCGTAATGGCTGCCTTGCTAAAGCCAGGGGCAGCGCCAGGAGGGTCACAACGTGACGAACATGTGTCTGATATCAGAAGCCACCATTATTATTATTATTATAAAGGTATGATCTCATTTTTGGCGTTTTATTTACAAATTTTGTTCACAACTTTGTCATACATGCATAGCTGCTGCTTTTCCTAACCATCTTATTATTCTTTCCCACCCCCTCTCTCTCTCCACTTTCTCTATCCCTCCCTCTCTTCCCCCTCCCCCCTCTCCCCTCTCTCTCTCTCCTCTCCCCCTTTCTCTTTCTCTTTCTCTTTCTCTTCCTCTCATCCCCCTCTCTCTCCCTATATCCTCTCTCCCCCTCTCTCTCTCTCTCTCTCCAATTTGTCTTCCTCTCCCCCCCCCCCCCCCCCTCTCTCTCTCCCCCTTTTCCCTTCCCTCTCTCTCTCTCTCTCTCTCTCTCTATCTCTCCTATTAATATCTTCCCCCTATTTCTCTCTCCACTTTCTCTTTTTCTTCCTCTCCCTCTCTTTCCCCTCTCTCTCTCTCTACCCCCCCCTCTCTCTCTTTCTCTCTTTCTCTTTCTCTCTCTATCCTCTCTCCCTCTCTCTCTCCCCTCAATCTCTTTCCCCTCTTCCCCCCCCCCCCTCCTTCTCATACCAGGAGGTTGATACTGCCCTGCTGAAACTCTACGCCGAGTCCAACCCGACCAAACTGATCACCCTCATCTCAACCGAGCACTCCTGTGACCCTGAAGACAGCCGTGAATACCTGCAGGGATTCAGCCGTCACCATGCGCTGGCTCTCCTCCACAGATACCAGGGTGATAGCGAGCAAGCCATGGTCCTATGGGCAAGGTGACTTCTTCAGGCTTGATAATTAACCAATTTAAATCGGTTTTCCAGTTTTTCTTTTTTTTTTTTCCCAGATTTTTTCCAGACTTTTTTTTGTCTCTGATTTTTTTTCTTCTTCTTCACGATTTTATCCCTATTTTCTATATTCTTCTCAATTTTTCCCTATTTTTCCCAATTTTCTCACCCAAAAGGGGGGGAATTTTGTTAGATGCCATTTTCCCCCCGCGAATCCTCTTGTTCTTTTTTTACTCAAGGGGGGGGGGGGGGGGGGGGGGGGGGGGGGGGGCGTGGTTGAGGGGAAAAAACCCTATTTTTTTTAGTGCTCACTATTACCCCTGCTTCTTTTACGTATTTTACTATCAAACTCAAGACATGTACGTATCTTGCAGAGCCAATGAATCAATTCGATATTAGGGTCATGAGGTCGAAGATCAAAGGGTCAACCATGTTTATGACAAAATAGCTTGTAAAAGCTTGTAACGGATTACAATCAAACTTGAATTTTGAAAATTGCTATTGTTTTTCTTTGTAAAATTGCTTCATGGTGGAGGCATCCATCATTTTCTACGACTTAAAGCCACACTGTCCTACTTGTAGCTACTTGCTCCCTCTATATGACAAACAATGCCTAATTGGTTGCAGGGCGGTCTAATCCCTCCTATAAACTAGTACAGATAAGCTTTAAAGCGATGCTGAATTGATGAACTTCCTGCCCGTGCATCTTATGGTCAACATACAGAGTTACTTACAGCGAGTTACGGGACTATACTGCTACAGCCGACCTGAGATGGCACTAGAGGGGATGCTTCTAGTACAGTGTGGCTTCAAAAATAATGTTTACATCAATTAATGTTAAATGCTTCTTGTTTTTGCCAATGACTAGTGTAACATACACATGTAGAGGTGCTGTGGTCTTGTGGATTAGTCACCAGACTGCAGACCACAAGGTACGGGGTTCAAGTCCCGCTGCGGCACTAATGTCCTTTGGCAAGACGTTAATCTACATTTGCCACTCTCCACCCAGGTGTAAATGGGTACCTGATGTGCTTGAGCACTAGTTACTTTGGCAGCTCGGCTACAACCAGGGTAATATGTGTAAAGCGCCTTGTGCATCAGAGCCTGATGGAAAAGGGCGCTATATAATAACCATATTATTTTATTTATTTTTTATGTTCTATTTACTTATTCAATGTTTATGTTATGTTGTCATGATACCTTCAGATTAGCGGATGGAGATGCTACAGATGAAACCTTCCCTGGATTAGGATTTGTGATTGATTTCTTATCAAGGTGAGATCGGATTCCTTTCTATTTATCTTAAAGGTAAAGACCAGTTTTGGAAATGCCCCCCTCTCAAAAAATGAGATAGAAGCTCTTATTACCAATCATGTGAAAGAATATGTTTTGACTAATACGTGATGATACAAATTTTGCCGGGAAACCGCCTACTAATTGATATATTTGGTAAATTATTATATCTATTTGGACCGAATAGATATCGCGCACGTGTCGCGTAGTCCCATATACATCTTTCTGTGTACAGTGCGTGTAACTTTAGACTGGGCCAAATTTCTTATCATTTTGATGATTCCAGAACCTTTCAGCACGCACCAATACTTTCGCAATGCAATCGCATGACCAGAACTGATCTTTACCTTTAAAGACACATAATAGTGGGTTCTAGGACACCTAGCCCCTGGACAACCACCCTCTAGGACAACTACCCCCTAGGATAACCACCCCCTAGGACAACTACCCCCTAGGATAACCACCCCCTAGGACAACTACCCCCTAGGACAACTACCCTATAGGACAACTACCCTCCAGATAACCACTTTATAGGACAATCACCCTCTAGGACAACTACCCCCCTAGGACAACTACCCTATAGGATGACTAGGACGACTACCGGGCGCAGTTGTCCTGGGGGGGGGGGGGTAGTCATTCAAAAGGTGGTTGTCCTAGGGGGTAGTTGTCCTAGAGGGTGGTTATCCTAAGGGTAGTTATCCTAGGGGTAGTTGTCCTAGGGGGTAGTTATCCTAGAGGGTGGTTTTCCTAGACGGGGGTTATCCGGGGGGTGGTTGTCCAGGGACTAGGTTTCGAGATTCGATAATGGTGGGCTCTTATGGGGAATTTTAGCACCATTTAGGTGTTTACCCAATAACAGGTGTTGGCAATCAGCAGGATTAGCCTTCAGTCTTATGACCATCAGGCCTTATGTGAGGCTCTGCGTTTTCCACCAATCGCCCTATATGGAAAAGTCATTATTTTACATTTCCATCACCTGAAGACTCTCTGAGAGACCCGGGGTATTTCTTGATGGGACCACGGGTTTGCTGTGTGTGTGCTAGACTCGTACACCCATTAATCGTATTTTCACCAAGTCTGGTGTCAGCCAATTATGACCTCCTGCACATGGAAAATGACTAATATCCTTTGATATCCCACTTCAGAGAAAGCACACGGACAAATGACCCCCAAATATCCACAGATCTTTTCAACATAGAGAGGTCCCATGTTGGGTCATTTTTTAATGATTACTGCCAAAATCATGGAGCCACTTCATGAATACCTTCTGTTCGCCCCTTTGAAAAGAATATGTCCACCTGTATATCATAGAATGTACCATCAGCGCATAAATGAAAAATGATTACACGAATTTCATGAACGCTTGTACACATGTATCCATTAGTCGTCTTGATGGGTTTTTATCTCCTGTATCTGCCCAAGCGCAGATCGTATCCCCAAAATGCCTTATTTACTTGCATTTTCTCCTATTTCCATCATGCTTCATTGAATTGATAACCATGATAACTTGTAGTATCATTAAGCTTTAATCTACCTTTATTTGGACCTGTAAGAAAGTACAGTCAAACCTGTCCACAGCGACCGCCCAAGGGAAACACAAAAGTGGTCTTTGTAGACAGGTGGTCTTTGTAGACAAGTTCCTTTAGTACATGTTTCAACAAGAAACCATTTCCAAGTGAAACAAAAAATGTGGTCCTTGTAGACAGGTGGTCTTTGTAGACAGGTGGTCACTAAAGCAGGTTTGACTGTACTTGTACTTGAAAATGTGGTTCACATTAATGAACAAGAATGCAATGGAAATAAACATTTCCAATGACATAGAAACTGACCTCCATCTTCCTTTTAAATGTAGCTTATCCGATCATGAACTGGTGTGGAGATATGTAGACTGGGCCATGAGAAAAGAACCGGAGAACGCTACTAAGGTAAAGACCAAAATATTTTTGTGGCGATGCTGGTGGTTTGGTGGTGGTGATGGTGGTGGTGATGATGATAATGTTGACGACGACCATGGTATTGATGATGGTGGTGGTGATGGTGATGATGATGTTGACGGTGACGATGTTATTGGTGACTGTAGTGGTGATAACGACGATGGTGGTTGCGCTACATTTGTTGATGATGATGATGGTGGTTGTGCAACATTTGTTAAAGTTGATGATGACGATGATGATGATGATGATGATGATGATGATGATGATGATGATGATGATGATGATGTTGATGATGATGATGATGGTTGTGGTGCTACATTTGTTGATGATGATGATGGTGGTTGCGCTACATTTGTTAATGATGATGATATTGATGATTGTGATGATGATGATAATGATGATGTTGATGATTGTGATGATGATGATGATGATGTTTACAAACTCTAAATCTTTTTTCTCCAGATTTTCACTGAGAGACCGGAGAATGAGCCAGTGAGTGAGAGAATGAGACCAGACGTGATCATAGACTATCTTCATGCCTACCCCAGGGCCGTCATCAGATACCTGGAACATCTTGTCTTCGTCAAGAAAATGGAGGTATGATTTTGAATGATTTTGTTTTTAATGAAGGGTTATAAAGGATGAAACTAATCAATGTAAATCTGGATCTTAGCCTCCAGTTTGTTTTATTTATCCTCTCCCTCTCTCTCTCTCTCTTCCTATCTTCTTCTCTCTCTCTCTCTCTCCATCTCTCCATCTCCATCTATTTAGATATCTCTATCTAGCCAGCTACATGTACATATTTCTCATTCTTTTTATCTTATTCTCTATCTCTCTTTCCCTCTCTTTCTATATCTCTCTTTCTCTCATTTTTCTCCTTCACCCGCTCTCTCCCTCTCTTGTATATGACTCTTCTTCTCTGCTTCATATATTTATCTCTCTCTCTCTCTCTCTCTCTCTCTCTACATCCCTATTTATCTTTATGTCTCTTTCTTTTTATGTTTTATTCTCTTATAATGTTCTTTCTCTATCTCTATTTCTTTTTCTCTTTCTCACTACCCCATCCCCCCTCCCCTCCTCCCCTCCTCCTTCCCTCCCTACCCCCTCTTCTAAGGCTATTCATCTTCACCCTTTTTCCATATCATCAATTCATCGGATGTTGCATATATTATCCTGTTGACTGCTGAATCTTCTACTTCCCACAAGCAAGGCTCAACACTGACAAGCACCTGGGACACATGGGCACCCACAATCTAAGTCCAGACACCCAAAATATTTAAGGTTTTACATAGGGTTCATGCATACAGATCAGACCGTAAAAATTTCAATCCGGATCCTCTTCCAAAATAGTTAGTATGTAGCCCTACCATAGGCTTAATACAGAGACCATCTAGTTCTTGTAGGCATTTGGTTACACATTTTCGTATAATTCCCTTTCTGTAATTTTGTTGTTGTTGTTTGTATGTTTAGTGTTTTGCCTTTGGTGGATCATATTTAAGCATGGAATTTAAGGCTGTAATGTTTAATAACTTGTGTTGTCGAACTTGTGTTGTCGATTTTAGTCCCTGTATTAAATTTCGCAACACTACGCTATTTCTTTTTCAAAATTTCAAAATGCTATAAACCCTACTCTACTCTCTGATTATAAGGGAATTAATTTTCTTTAGAACTATCTAATTCTTCATTATTTAAAATAAATTTATTACTTACCGGTAGGGTTGAGTGTTTTATCATCCATATTTTTGTGAAATTGCTTTTTAAAAATTCTATGGAAAACTACTGCAATGTACATTCAGACTGTGACCTCTAATGAGACTTCCTCTTCACGTCAGCTATTGTGCTCTAAATCCACAGAATTTGGGTTTTTTGAGGGAGAAAAAACCACAGACAAAAACATCAAATTGAGGGTTTTGGGATAATGATTGGCTTCGCTTGACCAGGAGACGATGAACTTGTGTACAGTTTGCTTTTGTGTTCTGTCGCTGGGCGCTGAGCCGTGGTTTGAGCTTCGGGAATGGAATTTGAATAACAAGTTCAAGTAGAGTTATGCTTAGGATCTGTGGGAGGCAAGGGAGAGGGTCGGGTCATAGGTCAAGGGTCAAGGGTTGATGCTGTGTAGAGCTTCGATTGCTTTTTTTAAAAAGGGGGAGGCGTGATGGCTCAATGGTAGAGCAGTGGTCTCATAACCGGGAGGTCCTGGGTTCTAAATCGAGTTGTGCGCTAGTGGCAAGCGCTTAGAGACATTTGTATTAAGCGCTATATACAAATTAAATATTATTATTATCATCCTCATGACCAAGTCCCTAGGAGAGGGCTTCAAGCTGACGGTCCCGTTACTTTTGCTTTACTAGTATCCAGGTTAAAGCAAACCATCATCAATATAGAACTATGACTTAAAGTGATACAACGTTCTGACCCTTTTACCAGTTTTGAGACTATTTGAATGAATAGATCGAGAACAAGAGTTACGGGAAAGTGTAGAGGGGTGATACTGAGAAGCTTATATCTTTAAAAAATGTAAACCCCCTGAATGTTAGAATAACTTTAAAAGTAACTTTGATGGATGGTAATTGCAGGGTTAAAAACATTCTGAATGAGTATAAAAGCGACTTAAATAATATGAGTGGACTAGTGGCCACACCGTCCCATTCACACTCACTCCAGTGGAATAGGGCCTGCGCAGAAGCCAAGTCCGACTTGGGTTCCTGTGCAAGGTCTAATGTTATTTCTTATTTTCTTTATATTCCAGTGTTTCACAAAGACTAAGGTCGACTTAAGTTTGACTTAACTATGACAGGCTGTTCATGCCGCTGATTTGCCCTCACCATTAGGATCTTTAGATAATATTTTTTCTTTCAATAATGAATTATCAAAATATACAAATTCTGTAGATTTGTGACCATGATTTAAACGTCCCTTGAGAGAAAAATACCAGTGAGAGCAAACAGTGGCATGAACGGCCTGCCATAGTAAGTCCAACTTAAAGTTGATTGCAGTCTCTGTGAAACACTCTCAAGGTCTGCTATTAAATGTATGTCTGCTAGCAAACATGAACTGAAATCCTATTCAGGTTATGCAATAAAAGTTTTTAAGGTTGATTTTTTTAAAGTCTATCACTTGATCTATTTATATTTGGTGATCACTACACCTTATATAATATGTTGAAAGAACATAATTTTTTTTTTTAAATGTCGGATCCCCCTTTGAGGGTGTTAACACACCACGGTACAAGGAACCAGATGAATTATAATTTGTCATACCACAAATGCTTCAAATCTAGATTTCTTTATCTCATGTACATCTGACTTCTCTCACACAATGTCTGTGACATTTCACTCAATCAATGTAACTTGGAAACATATTGTGCTCAATTTTCTGACATTTAGTGGAATGCCGTCACGTTCAAACATGTTTTTTTCAAAGAGTAGATTTGTTAATGTTGACAAAGATCAAAATCTGCTGTTTAGATTTTTTACTTCCTCTTCTAAAAACAATTCTATCATTTAAATGTATTTATAGATGTGAATATTGCTTACACAACCTCAGTCTACCTTCTACCTTTCATCTCGTACCCTCTTTCTCTATTTCTCTTTTTTTTTCTCTCTTTCTCTTTCTCTCTTTCTCTTTTTCTCTTTCTTTATTTCTCTTTTCTTCTCTTCTCTTTTTCTTTTCTGTCTTTCTTTCTTTCTCTTGCTCTATTTCTAGTCCTTTCTCTTTTTCTCTCTTTCTCTCTTTCTCTTTCTATCTTTCTTGTTCTCTTGTTTTCTATTTCTCTATACTTTCTTTCTCTTCTCTTTTTCTCTTTCTCTGTCTCTTGTTCTCTCTTTGCCTTTCAGTCAATCGCTTTCTTACTCTTAGCTCTATTTTTCATCACCTTTTATCTTTCCCCTGTACATCATTCTCCCTCCCTCTCTCTCTCTCTCTCTCTCTCTCTTTCTCTCTCTCTCCCTCTCCCATCAGTTATCTCCATCTGTACTTTTATATCTCTTTCCTTACATCTCTTAGATATCACATGTCTAGGTTTACTGATGCAAAGAATTTTCTTTTGGTATTTTTCGTTTTGTTTTTACTTCATTTCTTTTATACATTCTGACAATCAACATCCATTTGTATATATTGTATTATTCTATTTTTAAACTAACACCTTCAGCCAGTGCTGCTGGTCAGTTCTCATATACCAGTAAATAAAATATGTAAGTACAAAATAAATAAATGTCAGGAGACATTCATCTGAAATTTGAGACATGGTCCACCACACAATTACTCCATGATAAATATCCTGAATCAACCAATTTAAAGGTTCAAGGTTTATTTATTTTTCTCACATAGATTCAAGCATTAACATTAACATTTACAGAGTTAGAGTAGACAAGGGGATTCATCAAGCACAGCTTGTAAATTGGGTCATCTTTAAACTACGATAAAAGACAAGTAACATAACATCAAGAAAGAATGTATGAACAACTCAATTATACCTTTACCAAGTTTTGTAATTTTTAGAGTATGTGAACATTTGATTTGTCCTGATTTATGTTTCTTGCAGATGTGACATATTGAAGCTTACATCTAAAATTATTCAGCAAAGGCCCTAATCCAACGTGTCCACCTTCCATTCTTGAGTTACTACCCCAAAACCCCCAAAAACATAACATTTACAAGGGTGTGAATAATTCAGTTGTTTACTATAAACAACTCACACACACCCACACACACAAGTCAGAATAACTTCAGGATAGTTTTTCTCTTCCAAAGTCATTTTCAAAGTCAGAATTTACCATGCCCTTTAAAGATACTACTACTACCAGTAATAATAATAATAATAATAATAATAATCTTTTAAAGTCCACTCCAAATTTTATTAAACCCAAAATAGAAATTCTTTTTGCCTAATTGATCGTGAGCCCGGCAGTCACTGAGCAGCGCCAGATCGATGTTGCTCTATCCCTTTAATGTTGAACGCCAAACAAGGTAGCAGCAACTCCCGTCTTTTAACGTCTTTTGGTATACTATGTTCCTTTTGCAGCCAACATCAAATTCTGTAGAACTTTGCAGGAATTATGAATATGTCATGTATGTCCTATCTATGAAATTTAAACGTTAGCAGTGTCCTAATATTCAAATTATGCAAGGAAACCTAGACTTCACTGTCAGACACTATTAAGTGACTGACTTGCTCTTTTTCTTCTTTGGTAATAACATTTAGATAATGAGCTGTAAAGGGTACATGAGCATTTGTCAACATCAATAACCCACTTCTTTTCATGGCCAAAATTAACCTGATTGAATCTTTGTGCAGCACAAAACGTACAACCATTTGGTACAATGGTCTGAAAATCAGACTATTGCTTACTGACTTGGAAGCACTTAAGTTGATTTGACAACCAATAGTCAACATTTTCCCACTTAAAGACATTTTCAAGCCCCCTTTTTTAGGAAAGTTCTAAAGTAGTATGGAGTTTAATCTCTTCATTTTTGGGGGCCTGCAAATGGGACATATTACCTTTAATGCCATCATTCCAGCAAACGCCCACAAAATGTGTGAATTCTGTTTTCTGAAAAACACATCAAACTTCTACTCTATGGCATTGTATAATTGATATGTTGATGCGTGTTTTTACCATGATCGTTCGATAAGCAGTAGAGCGTTGCGATATGATTAGGTAGGGAATTCCATGCTGTAAGTCAGCCATGGTTTATCACCACGTTCTGGCGTCAATTTAACAAAAAAAGGGTTTTTCCAGCATTTTGTTTATTTCTGTTTTGCAGTTTCATTCAAAGTCATGCCACGTTTGATATAATCTGAGTTAAGTGGATGATTTTTCTCAGCGAACTTTTCTGATTTTTTTTTTTCAGCCAATTTTTCATTTAGCCAGATTTCAATTTTCATGAAAGGAGACACCTTTTGCCCTCTTCCCTCCCTCTTTCTCATATTCTCACATTCATACTTTCTGCCTATTATTGAATTATCGAAAAAGATAAAGAAAGCAATTAATGTTGCATTATGAACATATATATCTTAATCGCTGTCTCCCCTCTCTCTATCCTCTCTTCCTATCTCTCTGGTTTCCATCTCTCTTTTTCCTCTCTTTTCACTCTGTTTCTCTGTATATGTAACTCTTCTTTTTATTTCCCTATCTATATATATCTTTCTGTTCATTCTCTTTTCCTCTGAACTTTTCTCTTTTAACCCATCTTCCTCTCATTCTCTCTTTCCCTCCTCCTTTCTCTCTCTCTCTCTATCTTACTCTCCCTCCCTTGCTCCCTCTCTTGCTGCCTTTTATCTATCTCTCCTGTTTCCATCTCCATTCTTCCTCTTTTTGTAAACTTCCTGTTTCTCTCTATGTCTGTATTTCTCTTAATCCCCTTTTTCCTCAGTAATTTTCTCCTTTAACCTTTCTTCCTCCCCCACCCCTCTCTCTCTCTCTCCCCCTCTCCCTCTCTGCCTCCCCCTCTCCCTCTCTGCCTCCCCTCTCTCTCTCTCTCTCTCTCTCTCCTTCTCTCTCTCTCCTTCTCTCTCTCTCTCTCTCTTGCTCTCTCCCTCTCTTTCTCTCCTCCCTTTCATTCAGTTGGTGGTGAGCAAGGTCATTATAAAATGGCCTGTCCATTCAAATAAATTTCTTTATTCCTTTATTCCAGCTTTTCAATAGATTTACCTAGTATTATGACCACCCCCATAGGGATGATCTATTTGTTCATGTTTTTCATTTGAAATGCTCCTTTTATGCTAGAAATAATAACTCCCCTAGTGGCACCGATTTTACTCTAAAGACCGGCACCCTTAAATCCAAATGTGGTTGATTTTTGTCCCTCTTTTTTTTTTATAAAAAAGGTTAACTTGAGCCGTATGATTCATTTATCTCCACGCACACACACACATTCTTGTGGCGAGATGTACACTTTACATTTAAGTGGGCGTTTTTTATGAAATAGTTTTGTGCAAAGTTTGTTTAAACATTGTGTTCCTGAGGTGTTTTGATGGATGTTATGTTGTACTTATTCAGCATGTCTTGCATCTACTGGTTTTATGCCTTACGTTGACGCACTGCATATATTTTGCATGAATTTTTGTTGTTCTTTTTAAGGCAGATTGGAAGGGGGCCCTCTCTATTAACATACAAACATGTATACACATGTATCTTTCTTGGTGGGTTCTCACCCCAACTCTCTTTCCCCCATCCATTACCTTCTTTATCTCTCTGTCTCTATCTCTTTCCTTCTCTTCTTTCCTCTCATTATTTCCCCTGTCTGTATTTGCCTTATTAACAACATAGCATACAGTTATCAACAGAATTATTCATACTCCTTTTTAATATGATGTTTTTTGTCTTTTTCTAAACTCAAGAATGAAAAGTGGACTGGTTGAATTAGGGCCATTGTTGAATACTTTTGGATGTAATCTTTCTATAACACATTCTCAAGAAACAAAACTTGGGACAAATACAGTTTTCGCATGAGTGAAAATCAAAAAACGGGTAAAAAAAATTCAGTTATCAAATATATCTGATGGTCCTCCGTCTTTCACCCAAAACTTGTATCGACCACGGAAAGCATTTCCCATACATTGAAAGCCATGACCTGAAATGCCCTTCCTTCCAAATTGAATACCCTAGGGGTGAAAAAAAACACTCATCCTTTTTTAAAAGATTTTCATTCATCAATAATACTGTAACCTCGTCCTCGATTTTAAAGCATTTTATTGTTGAAAAGAAAAGGAAGAATGCGATAGCTCCATAGTTTGGGACACTGCTATATTTAAACTGATGCCTGAGTTGGAGAAAGTAGTGACTTGCTGACTGCTTTGCCTGTCTATCTGGTGCTCTGCTGTTTAATAGGTTTTAAGCATTGAAAGCGCTCTAATTTTTTTCTGTCTTGAGCTCTTTCTTTCATCTGTTAGTGTGTTTCATTTGCTTTGATACCATCCAACATCATAAGTCTTTTCCTTCCCCTTGGTCTTTTTTCCTTCCATCCTTCCGTCCATGATATCTCTCAGGAGTCCATCATGCCGTAGAATAAGCCCAATCCGTTTCTGCTATCTCTGCTTCCATTCTGTTACTAGATTCCGTTCCTCCCCGGCTCTCTGTAAAACTTCAATATGTGTCCCTCTTTCCACCCAGCTTATCTTTGCCATCTTCCTCCACAGCTACATTTCACAACTCTTCAATCTTTTTCACTCCAACCTCTTTAAAGACATTGTCTTGCCTGAATGCTAATAAAGCATGTGTATGCTTGTACATACATGTATATGTGTGCAGGTAATAACTTAATTATTCATACCCCTTGTAAGTTTGATATGTTTTGTGCGTTTCGTAACTCAAGAATAAAAGGTGAACTGGTCGAATGCTTTTAGATGTAATTTTTGATATGTCACATTCTAAAAAAAATAATTCGGGACACATACTTAATTAACTACAAAACTTGGTAAGGATATGAATAATTAAGTTGTTTAGTTTAAGAAACAGGGAACCAGCAGCTTTAAACGTCTCTGGCCTTTTCAATAATAATAATATAATAATCATGAATTTTTAAAGAGGACGCTGAGTTCTACTCATGCGATTGCATTGTGACAGAAACGGTGTGGAATCGACCAGAAAGGTTGATCATCTAGCATATAAGAATTTGTGTGTATTGCAAGGTTCTGGAATCATCAAAATGATAAGAAATTTGGCCAAGTCTTGGTAAAGTTACAAACACTGTACACGGAAAGATGTACATGTATATGGGACTACATGAATACGTGGCGTAAAAATCCTACCCGGATTTTTACAACGTTCCATGACATATTTATAATATGAAGGCATTTGAAGAGCCATGCTTTTCAGGGAACATGTCTTATCTTATCTGATGTTCTTCCACACTAGCATAATAAGAATGATAACGCTCACAAATTATTTTTCACCTCTTCCCAGAACTCAACCTTCTCTTTAAAGTGCAGAAACTGTGCAAAATATAAAATTTAAAATTCTACAGTGCTACAAGAGTTTTTCTCATGTGCTTATAAAACCACTTTATGGACCAAACAGGTTTTTCAGGAATTTTTAATAAAAATAAACATTTTAAAGGAATATTAACCAATCAGGATTTGTGAACGAAGCTTGCTGTTGCACAACATATTCTTTCAAGAGTGATTAGCTGGCCCTGATTAGGGCCAACTCATGATCAACGTTTCTATAGGTTGTACTTATCAATGTCTTCAGGATCCGGGTTTTTTGAGGAATTAATAACCCATCAGGATTTTCAGGAATTATAGACCAGTCATGATCTTTGAGAAATATGGACCTAACAGGATTTTAAAGGAATTTTGACACAATCAGGATTTGTGAGCAGAGCTTGCGGTCAAACCGCGTAATCTTTCTTGAGTGATTAGGGCTCACTCATCAGGATAAGGATATTGACCGATCAGCATTTTCCAGCAATTGTTTACCAGGATCTTTGAGGAAAATGGACCTAACTGGATTATTTCTAAGGAATGTTGAACTATCAGGATTTTTCAGGGATTCGACAACCATGATTTTCAAAGAATGTTGACCAGTTAGGAGTTTTGAGGAATATTGGCCGATCAGGATACTGAGGAATATTGACCAATTATGTTTGGAGTAATCTGCATTCACTTGTTGACCAATCAGGATGTCTAGAGTAATTTGCATTCACTTGTTGACCAATCAGGATGTCTGGAGTAATCTGCATTCACTAGTTGACCAATCAGGATCTCTGGATGTGATGTCAATCATCTGGTAATGACCAATAGGAGCCACTGCAGGGCTTTCAAATATCACCTGCAATGCCCTCCCTATTGGACTGCACCAAAGATTGACAAGTAGAGGCGAGGCTGTCGGCTTTCTGTCGCATATCTGATGATTTCCAGTCCTCAAATAGTTCTCCATACTGTCTACCTGCAGTACATTAAACTATACGTGCCTTGGTTCCAATCACAAATAGTAGAAATAATATGGATTTATGTAGCACTTAATATGAAAAACAGTTTCTAAGCACTTTACAGAAATTATTAGCCTAGTTATTGGATTCATTCTCGCACAATGTGCACCATCTCCAGCCCCTGGGGAGTATTACTACCATATATGTTCACCGTGAAGGCATATGGCAATTACTCACCCAAACTTTATCCCAAACCCAATCATAACCCTAACTACATGTACATGTAGATATACTTTGATGAATTGAGGTTATGACCATACTATCACTTACTTTCTATTCATGTGATTTTTCTTTCTAATTTTCTCATGAAATGTTTTTGTCTTCAGGAAGTTAGTGCATGAATACAAAAAGGGGATTGTGCATTTCATGGTTCAAAATGCTATGCCATTGTACCTTTTTGGCTGCAGATCAATTTGTGTTGTCTTTTAAGAAGAAATAGAGCCAATTGATCTCTGCCTCTCTCTCTCTTTATTTATATGTTGTGAGAAAAGAGGCTTTTTTAAATATCACAATACAGAAAGAATCAGACCAAAATAAATTAGAAAAATTAATGGTCCATGATTCCTTCACTATACAAACAACAGAATTGCCGGCAGGAACTATTATTATGTGTCCGAAAATGCTCCCCTATGTACCTGCTTCGCCGTTGGTGTGGACAAGTTTGCTGAGGCAGATTTCAGTTGTATCTTAGGGATGGCAGTTTTCAGGCTTTTGCCCGATTCTCTTTTTCAGAACCTTTTAGAAATATGAGGCAGTACAGAGGCCATGAGTTATCATGCCATGTGATGTTATGCATGAAGAAGAAAAAAACACCTGTAGAAATTCTTAGAACTGGGCTCATTAAAAAGTTTGGTGGTGCAACCTTCTCCATTTTGTCGTCATTGCACTACAAGCCGTCTTAGTTGTGGCTTTGAGCAAGAAACAAATTTAAGATTATGAGATCATAAAGTCATGATTTTGTCCTTGTTATTTGCCTGATTTTGAAGTTTTATTACATAATATAATCTCTCATCCTGTAAATCTATTCCCCACATTTTAATGAATATTATACAACTTAAACTTTATTGCTTTCGGGTTTGGTAAAGTAACTAATCGTGATTTTGCATAACAAGCTAACACATATCAAAATGAGGATTTTTCCCGGTATTATTCTTTCTGGTGCAACTACCGTACTGCATTGATTTGAAATGCAGTCTGTGAATGAGTGATCTCCGCCCCAGAAACCTTAAGGGCGTTAGCTCGAATCCCTCAATGCCAAGCTAACGCCCTTCTGGCTGTCAATGCCAGCATCGCGTGAGATAAAACTCTGAGAGAGAGAGAAAATTGATTGCTGTAATTCTGTCATCCAGAACAGAATCGTGGCACCAAGTTCCTTTTGAACATCACTCAACCGCATATGATTGCGATGCTATTTGCAGGTGTACGATCTATAGGGGGTATTTGCACAAGACACGGCGCTTGAGCGTTATGGGTCCTTTACATTGCATAGAACGCTACATGATTCTCATAGAGTTGGGGAAGACTAGCACCTAAGGTATTCAATCACCTTTTAATGGTTTTTCATGTTTCATAGATTCTTTTGAAAAACTGAAATCTAACCCTGTATTGAAAAACTTTTCCAAGGACCACCATGTGAAAAAAGCAACTTTTGAGTTCGAACTTGTGAAGTCTGATGTACAATGATTGATTTTCAAACTGGAATTAGTATATAGAAATATCGCAGGAGTAGGCGATCGTGGCATTGAAGGGGTTGGTAGACATAGTGGTAGATTCCTAACAAATGGCCATTAAAAGGTTAACAACTCTGGGGGTGTTTCACAAAGACTAAGATCAACTTTGAGTTGGACTTAACTATGGCAGGCCGTTCATGCCACTGTTTGCTCTCACCATTAACTGGTATTAATCTCTCAAAGGACGTCCAAATGATGGTCACAAATCTAAAGAATTTACAATTGTTGATAATTCATTATTGAAGGAAAATATAATATCTAAAGACCATAATAGTGAGAGCAAACCGTGGCATAAAAGGCCTACGATAGTCGTGTCCAACTTAAAGTCAATCTTAGTCTTTGTGAAACACCCCCCCCCCCCCCCCCCCGGAAGTGTTTTTCGTTTCCCATGGGTTTAATTCTCATGAGACCTGGACCCTGTATCATAAAACTTGATATCAATAACAAGTTACAAGCTGCTGTTATAAGCTACTGAAATCATGGCATCTGATTGGCTGAGAGCAAATTCGTCATAGAAATTTAGCATTTGTCATTGATAACAAGTTTTATGAAACAGGGGCCTGAAGCAATCAGCCGAGACGACCAAGGTTATACCATGATATCCATGATTGCTCATCTTCCAAAATCAATATGAAAACATCTGAAGCAATTAGTTACAATCGGCTAGACCTGTCAGTTAAGAATCATTCTTTTTAAAAAAAAGTATAATATGGTCTGTTTCAATGTTTATAGATTTAGGTGCATTCTGGTCGTGCGATTGCATAATAAAATAAACTGTTCATATTGTATGATCTTGCAAAATCAATATGAAAACATCTGAAGCAATTAGTTACGATAAGCCAAACCTGTCAGAAGAATCATTTTTGAAAGGAATAAAATTGAATAATATCGTCTGTGTCCATGCTTCCAGCTTAAGTCGCAGTCTGGTCGTGTGATTGCATCAAGAAAGATACTTCTCATATCAATGGTTGCTATTTAAAGCAAGTTTGACTTTATATCTGATGTAAAAGTCACTCCGTTAGGGCAGGGTAGTGTTCTGAACTCACGCAATATTATTATTATTGCGCAAACATTGGCATTTTTGTGGAAGAATTAGTACAGAGTTATTTTATCAGATAGACCTAATCTAGGCGCTTTATTTCCGATGTAAAAGTTACTCCATTGAGGCCGGGGTAATTTTTTTCTGAATTCTCATAATATTATCAAAGTTGCGCAAACGTTGTCATCTTTGTGATAGAATTAGTACAGAGTTATTTTATCAAATAGACCTAATCTAGGCGTTTTATTTTAGATGTAAAAGTCACTCCATTGGGGCAGGGGTAGTGTTCTGAACTCCCATAATAGTATCGTAATTGCGCAAACTTTGGCATCTTTGTGGAAGAACTACTTTAGAGTTATTTTATCAGATAGACCTGTAAGCTACAATGTAGTCGTTTTATTTATGATTTAAAAGTCACTCCATTCGGGCAGGGGTAATGTTCTGAAATCACATAGTATCATTATAATTGCACAAACGTTGGCATCTTTGTGGAATCATTAGTGCAGAGTTATTACCTTAGAAAGGCTTGATGCTCAGTTGCCATCATGATAAATTGGTAGTCCAGCTCCATTTGAGTTTTAATCTACATGTTTATCAGCATTGCTGTTCCTTCTGATTATTTATAAAAATGAGCATTGTTTTATCCAGCTTGGGTATCGATAGAAAAGAGGGACACAATTTTACATATTGTTGTATTTCACAGTCCTGTTGTGGTTGAATCTGTTCGAAGCTACAATTTTGTTGTTCTTTTGTAATTTTGACTGACTTCTTTGAAGAATAGATATCTCCTTTTGTAAAAGGAGTATAACATGTACCAGCAAATCATTATTTTTTGCTATAGTATCTGCCTTATCCAGGAACTATGGAAAATTACATGCATTATGTTCATGAAGAAAAAATTGTGGAAATCTTTAGCACCTCTTTAATGTTTAAGTAGAATTAAATAATCTGGTTAAGATATTACTTCAAGGCTAGAGAGATTAAACAAATATCATTGGTGGCATAAATGCTATGAACAATATGAGAAGTGTCCTTGGCTTTAGAATCGGGACACAAGAAAAAGTTTCAAAGGAGATTATTCATCGCAAATCAAGTTAGAAAAGATTAAAGAAAGGAGTTATTTTGGGTCTTTTGTTGAAGAGGTGCAGCCCAGCAGTCATGCTTGGATTGATGCTCCGACCCCCACCAAGATTTTCCCTTTAGTTGAACTTCCTCCCTCCCCCCCCCCCCCCCACTCCAGCCCCTTTGGTTTTCCACTCTCTGTTAGGATATATACCGATGTTAGATAGCTATAAAACAATTGGTTAGGATAATGCATGAATGGAGGCTTCTTGAGTTGCCTTCTACATGCGTTTTGTTCCTAGAGATAGCGATAGATTTTTTTTTTTTTTTTTTTTTTTTTTTGGGGGGGGGGGGGATTACCAGGCGTATTTGGACCCAAATGTGTATCCCTATCTTGAAAGTAGGTCCAGTTGAAACTGATTGTGTGTTTTACCCCCAGCAGACTATTAACAGACTATCGATTCACTTAACTGTGAATTGTGAAGTCTAAATTTACCGCCTTTTTTTTCAATCAGTCATCACTCATTTGTGTTCAGTTTATGAATCTTTTCTTTTATATATCATCTTTTGATATACATAAGGATCACCAAAAGGAAAACCAACATTTACACGAGCAAAGAGGAAGAGAGCTCCCATGACAAGTACATCTTTCAATTAAATTTGATTTCTTCAATATATTATTATTTCATATATTGAGATATCTATCTCTGTATGAGAATTTTTGAAAGTTTTTATTCAGTTACATTCAGTGAAAAGAAAACAGAAAGAATCTCACAGAAAATGTCCATCATACAGTGTACATTGATTTTAAAGATTCATGCCTATAGTTATGGACAAGTACCATCTCAGAAGTATAATCAAAGGTTTTGCAGTTATTAATCGGAAATGCTTTAGCTTAAACAAAATAATTTATCCACTCAAATATGCTTAAATATACTTTTGTCTCCAGAATCATATACATGTATATAATGCGACAAGTCTGACTATAAGCCACAATGTATTGTAACAAAACTAAGTGCAGTCAATTATGACTGATACTCTACTGGTACATGTCAGGAGGTGTAAATATATAAATGACATCTAGCTCAATACTTTGACAAAATAACATTAAACAGATCTGAAAAAGTCATAAATTCTAAGCCAAGAATTGTCAAAATACTGTATGTGAGATTTAGAACTTCTGTTTACAAGATCAAAATACACCTTTTCAAAAAATTATTAAAAGTTGGAAAGAAAGAGAGATTCTATCCTTTTGCTGAGCATTATGGAATTTTTTTACACCATTTCTTTATATTACTTCTAAAATCAAGCTCTAAAGTGTCAATGTGTTATATATTTGCCTGATACCGTCCTGGAAAAACAATAATCTGAAACATATGCATGATTAAACTATACTCATTCCAACTATACAACTATTAAAACTAAAAGTTTGCATATATGTTCAAATATTAAGTACAGGTGCAATAGTTCTGCTAGGTTTATCAAAAATATACAACAGTTGTAGTGTCTAATCTCAAGTATAAAGATATAAAATGATTTCTAGGTAGGCTGGTTCATACTTACCCCAACAATTGTTTCTTTAACTCGTGCATGCTTGAGCTAGAAACTTATTTTCAGGAAAGAAATGTGAAACCTATATTGAATACCATCACAGTCACACCGTCCATGAAGTGAGCTTATGGAAGAGCCTGTGTAACACCAGCCTTAGAACGCTTAACAAATCGATGAAACAGAGAAGCCTGAACACATTCCTGAACAACTGTGTGGATAGGGGTAATAGATGAGCCCTTGGTGATGTACTTTGGTAGAATGGCAGCTAATCGATTCTGGGGCACAGTTTTAAAACTTTGCTCCAAACGGTGAGAAGCCGAACAATTTGGGAGTCGTGAATAGGCCCACTCATCTGTGAAAAGCTTTTGGATTTCATATCTCTCGTGGAGGGGTTCCTATTGAAATTAGTGGTTTTATGGCATAAAAGGCAAAATTTGGATTTAAAGGTCGTCCGCTGTGAGTAATTGCGGCGGAACTACAAGTCAGGACTAGAGTAAAAGGTACTTATGTTGATGGATACTGTTGGGGGTTGTTCTCTCACAGCAATTTTTATGCATATCATTATTATTATTATTATTATTATTGGCAGAGCTCTTTTGCAGTTTACCAGAGCAAGTGGTTGTTATTAAAATCAGGGTCCTCTGTCATAAAACATGTTATCAATAAAAAGGTTCAATATAAGAGCTACTGAAATCATGGCATTTGATTGACTGAGAGCAAATTTGCCATAGAAATTTTGCATTTTTTATTGATAACAAATTTTCTGGACTGTGTCTGTATTTATATTTATATTCTGACTCTTAAAGTATTTGTCATTTAGAAAAAAAAATTATGATAATGTGAACCATAACTTTGTCCCCCTTTAAATTGATGTATTGAGATTAGTAGAGGTGGTTCGTGGGAACAAGAGGGATACAGATTGACCCCTCCTGGTATAACCTTGATTCGTACAATCATTCATTCATTCATTCATACAATCATTCATTCATTCATTCATTCATTCATTCCTTCATTCATTCATTCATTCGTTCATTCATTCATTCATTCATTCGTTAATTCATTAATTCCTTCATTCATTCATTCATTCGTTCATTCATTCATACAATCATTCATTCATTCATACAATCATTCATTCATCCATTCATTCATTCATTCATTCATTATTCATTCAATCATTCATTCATTCTACATTCCTTCATTCCTTCATTCATTCATTCATTCATTCCTTCATTCATTCATTCATTCATTCGTTCATTCCTTCTACATTCCTTCATTCCTTCATTCCTTCAATGTATTTATTTAATATACGTTCAACATGGATATTTGTTTTACTCACATGTAAAATGTAGGCTCAGACATACATGTAGTTTACAATGAACATAAATAGGATTCAAATATTGCTACATTTTGTTGATGACAAAAATCATTCACTTGGATAAGATTTATATATTTTGTCCTTTATGAGATCTCATTTCAAAGAAATAAATTCTTGCTTTGGGCATATCTATCAAAGTTATGACCATCAAAACTGATGGGCCAGTACGCTATATGGATTTTCATTCAAATGAAGTAATTCCAATCCCAACTCCCTGGTAATAGTCTGAGAAGAACATGTTACCAAATCTATCTTCATACCAGAACTCAAACTTCTCTTTAATAAATCAAACACATAGCCTTGGTTTACACGTTCTGGAAAACCTAATGTCTGCTAAACTCCAAATCTCATGGGTTCTTTCAAACTAAAATCCTGCATGTCATGGTCATATGGCAAGCACAAAAGATCCCGCAGAGCGCAGAATTTTTCAATCTCTATCCATCAATTGAATCTCTCGACTGTACTTTGTTGAGAATATGTTTTTCAACAACTCATCATCGAAACCAGGTATAGGGTGTCTCATAAAAAAATGATGGTCACAAATGGTTTCTTTAATAATAAATAGTAATAATAAAATGGTGCTTATGAAGCACTTTCCACCAAAGTCTATCATAAGTATGACATGATCATATTGTGCATAAACTAAACATCTTGCAGAGCAGAGAATTTTCAGTCATTTTTTATCAATTGAATCTCTTCCTGTGCTGTGTTGAGAATATGTTTTTCAACAACTCATCATCAAAACCAGGTATAGGGTGTCTGATAAAAAAATGATGGTCACAGATGGTTTCTTAAGCATGTCTTGGTCATATTGCATGAACTGAATATCATGCAGTTTATGCGATTCGATTTGCAATACCATTGCAAAATGTTTAAAATATGTAAAATATGAAACAATAAACTGAAACCCAAACTGAAACTTCAAGTTCAATGGACTTTAGTTTGTATGGGGCCTGTTTTATGTAAGCATACAGGAGCGCATCAATTATTCTTTTCACAATTAGTTTTTGTGGTAATTGATAATATACTGATTGAACTTGCAATATCTCTTTTTAGAAGTAACATTTGAAGCTCATATTTTGTCCATATTATAACAACATTGAACCAATAACATGAAGCACAATATATATTTGGGTGATTTTGGCGTATTTAAATAAAAAGATGATTATTTCAAATTTAGTGCAGCAGAAACTTCAAATTCAGTGCAGCAGATTTAACTTTATATGTACATTGTGTGTGCAAAATTATTTGTTGGGATACAAAGGTTAAATCTTTTCCTTATCATAACAGAACTAACGGACTATTAGATCCATATCAAAAGAAGAACAACGTTTTTTTTTGAAGAGTTTCAGTTGCCACGTCAGAGCTCCGAACCCTAGATATTGTTTCAGCATGGCTGGCTACAAAAGTGCAAGTTAACTTGGTTGACCCTCGGAACGCAATGGAGCGTGACCACATTGCCATTGCTGTAACACAATAGTGGGCTGGTCCATTATGCCCTGCGGGGAAGGTATCCATTAGTTTTACTTGGATGTGCATGGTTACCATGATAAAATTTTTGTTTAAAAGTTATTTCCAACTCGGAGCCGTTTGCAATCAACTAATCAAAGGTTAGGAACTTAGGATATTTTTTAATGGATAAAGTTAGTGCCAATTTTAGGTTACTAACTATGTATTGCAAAGGGGCCTTTCACCCAGAATATATTACGATTACTTTGGGGTCAGTTGCACTGTGATATTATTACACTTGTTCTTTAATGTCAACCCTGGTCCAAACGCTACATCTAACCCTAACCATGACCCTAAACCTAGCCTAAAAACCTATTGTAACCCTACACCTAACTGACGCTATATTTCTGATTGTCAACAGAGCAAATGACAGTCGAGAGCATCCTCACACTCATTTTATAGCAATTTTGAGAAAAAAAATTGAAATGTTTGAATTTTAAAATGGATAAAGAAGTAGATCTGTGATTGCCCAAAGATACAAAAGGATGTATTTAAAGTCTCCTTGAAATGTGGTATTACAATTCGAAATCTTCAAATGTTCTGTAATTTCTGCAAAGTAATTTTAATTCAGGAATACTTAAAAGCTATATATTCTTGGATAAACAAATTTAATTACAAATACATTTTTACTAGATGAATCATTTGAAAAGTGTTTTCATATTGTTTCTGTTTTTCAACTTAGTATATTTCATTGAGGGAGGACAAGGGAATTAATGTGCAAATATACCGGTAGTTAATGCTCTTTATATTCATCATGCTATGTAAATAACGGTCTGCGCAATTTACCACAATGTGCTGAAATATACATGTATACAAACTGGCCCCATGCTAATGAGCGAATTGCAATCAGTGTAAATATCTGTCGCCACCGTGACTATCGACTTTAGTTAAAGTTTAAAGATTTAAAAAAAGTATCTGTACAACTGTACGTGTATACTGCCTACATTGTATGTTCAAGTTCATGGCTAATGTTGTGAATAAAAGGAGGAAATCTGCTTTAAGTTCTTGAGTTTCTTTTAATTAGAACCATTCATACCCTTCATATCACTGAAAAGGCCTGTTTTAATCAGCTCGAGTTTGCCTAATAACTCACTATTTTCAGACACAGGATATTATCCTGAAGCTTGAAATTGGGTCCTAGCCAGACTGTTACACTCACCATAGACTAGCTCGGACAGGCGCAAATTAGCACATGGTATTTTGGAAACAAGACCAAGATAAACCGATTAATTTGTGATTGGTATAGTTAAAATAGCTGGTTATTTGGCAAATTCGAGCTGATGAAGACGGGCCTAATGAAACTTTCAGAGCATTTCTTGCCACACTCCTTTTATTATTAAAGGCCAATTAAAGTTATAATTGATGCTATCATATTAGATGTCAAGTAATTAACCCAAAGGTTAATTAACTTCATGTCCTTGAGATTTCCACATTAGAACTTTCCATGAACTACTTCTGGGCCAGACTCTCCCAAAACATTTATTTTATCAAGGTCATATATAGTTATTAATGCTATTGAATTTACATTCAATTATCAAAATAATGCTTGTTTATTTGACTTTGGTTAATTTAGGACAGGGATTTGTAACTTTGTATAGAGAGTTGTTTTGTAGCATTCCTGCCCCTCTCTGCTTAGGTGACCAAGTGGGAAGCTATTTCCCCCACCCACAATGAAGTGCACTGGTCCGTGTTGATGCCATTGTCCTGTGTCAAGGATAGCTGTGGGTGGAAGGTTCCATTGTACAATATGGGGGTCATGGATGAGGGATTTTTTCTATTTTATTAGATGGGTTGGTCTTTTGTCAGGAAAGACAACACGATTAAAAGATAAAGAACACTGGATGATTTGCTTGTTACAAGTGCATTAAGTTGGAAACTTATTAGCCTACATCTAAGCATTAAAGGCCAGGACAAAGATCTGCATGCCTTGAATGATATACTAGTGAGTTACATTCCCATTTGCAGCCAACATCAAATTCTGTGGAACTTTGCAAGAATTAAGAATATGTCACATATCTGTGAAATTTAAATGTAAGCAGTGTCCTACTATTCGAATTATGCAAGGAAATCTATTTTTTCTCTAGATTTCACTGTCAGACACTATTTAGTGACTGACCAACTTCATTTTTTCTTTGGTAATAACATACATAAAATGAGCTGTAAAGGTACATCAATGACCTACTTCTTGTATTGGTAAAAATTGAACTGATTTAATCTTTGTGCAGCACAAAACGTATGACCATTCGGTACAAGGGTCTGAAAATCAGACTATTCCTAAAATGATTGCAATCACTAAGTCAATTCGACAACTAATGCTCGTTATTTTCCCACTAAAAGACATTTTCAAGCCCTTTGGTTTTGAGGGAAGTTTTAAATTACCAGTAGTGTTATCTTTCAAATGCTGTTAGAATTTAACCTTTTCATTTGTTGGGCCTGCAAATAGGATATAGTACCTTTAAGGCGGGTGGCCAATTATTATTTGACTATTGTGTAGCACATTGATATCATCCCTCACCATGATGTAGAACTGATTTGATCCATGGAAGCAATCAGTCATATTGATGTGTTCACAGTATCGGTGCTTTAAATAAATGTCATGTTCGATACTTGGCTCCCCCTAATTTACATCAACACTTTTTTTATTTTTCCTTTTTTCTTCAATTTTCCATAACAATACACCTGGAATGCAGGTGAAGAACTTCTGAATGATTGTGTTGTTGTTCTGGTGTAATGCTGATGTATACATTGAGGAGCTTTTAATAGTTTTATAACTTTGTCACTCTGGAAGAGTTCAAACTGTAGAGGGAGACATATAAAATCATTCTTTGTGCTCTTTGAGTATGTCTACTACACATAAATACACCAGAATTTGTATGAGACTTGTTACTTGAAGAATAGGGAGAATTTGTATTTATTTATTCAGTTATTTGTTTATTTATTCATTTATTCATCTATTCATTTTTGCATGGTATGATCAAGATGAGATTTAACCAACAATAGCAGTAGACTTCAAACAGGTAGCTACAATCATAACACATTTACAGTAATACTGCATGGAGAAACATGCAGGGGTTTGGAAATATAAGCCCAAGGCTTGAATTTCACTCTCTTTTTCTCATGTT
Source organism: Strongylocentrotus purpuratus (assembly GCF_000002235.5). NCBI lineage: Eukaryota > Metazoa > Echinodermata > Echinoidea > Camarodonta > Strongylocentrotidae > Strongylocentrotus > Strongylocentrotus purpuratus. The sequence continues at coordinate 15,071,806 of NW_022145606.1, forward strand.
TGATCCTTTTCACACAGATACATGCAATACTTAAAGAGGCATTGCTATTCCCATAGTCTCAACCTAACCCTGGACTCGAGCTCTAGTCCTTTTTCTAATCTCACAGTTAGCGATGTAGGCCTATAAATGAGTGTCTAATCCAGTGCCTAAACCAGTACCTAGACCAGTGCCTAAACAAGTGCCTAACCAGTATCTAAAACATACAATGATTCACATAATTTCAATATTTTTGTCCCATTTCCAATTACAGAAAGAGAAATACCACACTCATCTAGCAAAGCTGAACTTGGTCCAAGTCATGAATTTAAGGACTTACTACAGTTTCAGTGGGAATAATGTTGATTTATTTTCATTATTCTTGAAAGCTCAAACACAAGATTGATCTAATATTTGTAATATTTCTCATCTTTTTTCTGTTACAGAAAGAGAAATACCACACTCATCTAGCAGTGCTGTACCTGGACCAGGTCCTGAAGATGAAGGCCAGCACTGAGACAGTCCCTAGGTTAGACCTGGACCTGGCCCGGTCCAAGCTGCGTCACCTGCTCCAAGACTCCTCCGTCTATCGGGTCCAGCTCATCCTAGGGAAGGTCAAGGAGACAGACATGTATGCAGAATGTGCAATACTGTATGGAAAGGTATGTTCCCTGCACTTACCAGGGCCCGTTGCATAAAACTTACTACATTTTTGATCAATGAAATCCTGTTCAGTGATTGGTCAACAGAGCATCACGTGATCCAACATAATATTGCTATGATGTAACCGTGGCGTCATCCGTGGTAAAGTGCACTATACCATAGCACTATACCATGGATGACATAATAGATATGCGATCGATCAAGATCAATGTGCTATCGGTCGCGGTCACTTTATGTCCGTCTGCGCTGCTCTCACCAGCCAGAGCACCTGCAGTATACACAACTTCAGTGACACTAAACATTATTATTAATATTTAATATATAAGGTTGGTTTGAAAAATATAAAACAAGTATATCATGCACTATTTCAAGCCAATAGTGAAATTATGGATTCCTCAGCGACAGAAATAGCACTATTCCTGCCACCTCGATCCATAATTGCAACTAGAGCCTCTCAGTGCATGGTATATTTGTTTACTATTGATGGTAACTTGGCTGTTATTGATACCTTGAATTGATTGGTTATTGCACCACAAGAGGGGGTGATTTTGTTACAGATCAAATCAATTTGCTGGTTGATTTGCCATATTTATTATGATTGTCATCACCCTTGTCAGGGAGAATTTACCACTGGTTTTATTCTTTTCTGCCATTCCCTGTGTTTGGTATAGAGTACAGAAGCTTTGATAATAGTGATTTCCCATTGAAATCTATTTATTTGGATGGTCATATCTCAGCCAATGCTTTGTTTTCATCATTTGGACATTATTTTTGTTGCTCTTTCGGAAAACGAAGATCAAATTATCATTCTGATTATTATCTTTATCACCATCATCATAAATCATCACTATCACAATCATCACTGTATTGTTTCTATCCTATCCCCACCCCTCAGCTTGAGGAGCACGACAAAGCTCTTCGGATCCTGGTCCACAAGCTGCAGGACTACGGAGCCGCAGAGAACTACTGCATGGTCAACTCCAAGGACCAGGACCAGGCCTACAGGAGAAGACTGTTCCAGCTCCTGCTCACAGTGTACCTGGACCCAATGGAAGGGTAAGTGTTCAAATACCTAGTTTCATAAGGGGAAAATTTTGCTCCCACTACTCATCCTTCCCTTTAAGGGACCAGTCCCACATCACTGATAATACATTGAAACCTGTATATGAATCCGCTCAAGGGAAACATGAAAAGTAGTCTTTTTAGGCAGGTGGTCTTAATGTACTAGTTCCTTTAGTACACTCACTCAGGTTTCATTCAGAACCCATATTCAAGGGAAATGAAAAAAATGTGGTCTTTATAGACAGGTGGTCACTAAAGAAGGTTCGACTATAATAACTATGAATTGGGTCTCATGAAGTTATGTGTAATTTATTGGATATTGATGTTGCTCACTGATTTTTGCTGATCAGCTTTCAGTACTGATTTGCTTGGATCCTCCTTTTAATTGTCTCTTTGTGTCATTCTTTGTTTTAATTTTTTTCTTCTCTCTGTTTTTCTTTTTTTTTTCCTTCTTTACATTTACCTTGCATTTGCTATCAGTATATTTAGCCTTGACTTCTGTTTTTTGTCTCTTTCTTTGGTACAGTAAAAAGGATTCCCTTCTAGGACCTGCTATGAATCTGCTCAACAGCCCAGAGGCTGACTTTGATACTGTCAGAGTAAGTCCTTCTTTTATTTTTTTCTTTCATTCATTTATTTCTGCGTCAAGATAAAAAACAATATTATAAAATATTCAAAAAAACCAACATATATAATGAGATATCTGAATTGGGAGGGTCATGAAAAGCACATAAATGGCTTGTTGAAACTGGTCCTGGCTAAATAACAATTACTTGTATATAATTTACAAAAAAGGGAAGATAAAGAAATAAGAGAAAAGGAGGATCCGTTGCATAAACATTGAAAAATAAGTTATAAGAATTTTTTTTAAAGTTCCCTTTGTAGTTTGGAGCAGCATAGCCAAGAGAGTGGGGGCACATTCCTCCGACAAAATAAGTATAATACAACTTATAGTAATTTGAGGATAATTAATATTTTACCTCTGTATATGCTTTAGAAGGTTTAATTCTTAATGTCTACCTTTTAATTTTATTTTTGCCAATTAATATTTAGGCACAATTCATTCATCACTTGAGCATGAAATATTTTTTCTTGTGATTCCCCCATGCAGAAAACAATGATCCTCTTCAACCTGCCCCTCCCCCACCCCCTATAGATCAGAAGAAATAGGTTATCAAATGAAGTTTACAAAAACTCTATCATTATCTTGCATGAGGACCTCTCCATTTGCATCACCAGTAAATGAAAAGTTCTGACACATTCCCCTCATTCTCTTGACAGGTTCTTCAGCTCCTTCCGGAAACCTGGTCAGTGGGTCTCATCTCACGCTTCCTCTCCGAAGCGGTCCGGTCCAGCACCCACGGGAGCCGCATGTCCCGTGTGGAACACACCCTGACCCGCAGTGAGAACCTGCACCTGCGCGGGGAAATCGTAGACAACAGCCGTTGCCTCATCTCCCTCACCGAAGACCGGATGTGCCAGGTCTGTCGGGGGCCGTTCAGTGAGCCGACCTTTGTGCGATATCCGAACGGGGTCATCACGCATACGCAGTGCGCAAGGAATAAAGCGGTTTGTCCGGTCACGGGGCGGTTGTTCAGTACGCGCAAGGAGTCGACGTGATAGAGCATTGCTGAGTGGTTTTGTTATGCTTGACCAGATCATAGTGGTTTTTATTGCTGTGAACTCTTAACTCTCAACTATACAGTCTCATCTGAAGACTGAACTCTCAACTCTAGACTGTGAACTCTCAACTATGCAGTCTCATCTGTAGACTGTGAACTGTGAACTCTCAACTATACAGTCTCATCTGAAGACTGAACTCTCAACTCTAGACTGTGAACTCTCAACTATGCAGTCTCATCTGTAGACTGTGAACTGTGAACTCTCAACAATACAGTCTCATCTGAAGACTGAACTCTCAACTCTAGACTGTGAACTCTCAACTATGCAGTCTCATCTGTAGACTGTGAACTCTCAACTCTCAACTATGCAGTGTCATCTGTAGACTGTGAACTGTGAACTCTCATTTCTGCACGCTCATCTATAGACTGTTAACTCTGAACTCTGCACTCTCATCTGTAGACTGTGATATCTGAAATACATGCAGATGTAGACAGACTCCAATACAGAACTTTGTTTAATCTTAGTCCAAAGTAAGCAGATCTATCATGGGCTTTTGAGAAAAGCAGTTTTTCCAAACAAGAATGTGTAGAATTAAATTGAATGCAGAGTATAACTGGCCAGTTTACTTGGCATCTATCTGAGCACATATTATCTTCTTACTCTGTTAGTGTAGACCTGCAACCCCGAAATCAGAGAAAAATTCAGGGAAATTCCTTTTTCCCCTCCTGCAAAAAGTAAGGAAGTTAGAAGCACAAAAACATCCCTCAAATCTAGGAAAATGCATTTTTTTATTGGCCCCAAAAGAAAGTACCGGCAGTTGAAATCTCTGACACTTTAATTGCCTCAACATTCAGTCTTTGAACACTTTGGTTGACTTTTTCGCCTCTATGCACATTCACTCATTTGCCACATGTGCAAATTTGCACAAAACAGTAGGCATCAATTGGGGGAAAGATTGCTTTGTCCAACACAATGCAAATTATTCATTTGCAGACTTGATTAGTTCCATCACAACTTTTTTATCACTGCCATAGATTAATCACGCACTGGAAATAATTACATAAAATCCTGAAGTTTTTGGTATGGTCATCTCATGATAAATACAATAATATGTGCACAGGGAGATTATTTGTGTGCAATACAAAGGGTTAAAGGTCACATTTGGTGTAAGGTGAACATCACCTCATCCTAATTGCTCACTCACAGGCATGTATGTGTAGCCATAATACAAAGTTGCATTTTGCCTAGTATTATCATGTATATGATTTTGCATTCTTTTTCTATTCAAAGTCACAAAACTGCATATAAAACATTGCCAACACCAAAAAGAATAGGCCTATTATGTTGAAGTTCTTTGGGATAAAAGTGCTGAAAGTCATTTGAAATCAAGTTCTGTCTAGATCATGTGCTGTGTGACAATGTTTTAAGATGCAGAGTCCGGTATTTTGAAAGAAGAAGAGCTACAACCTAGCTTCCTCGTTTCAGGTGAAGAACGTTCTATTTCTAAAAAATATGAAGGATTAAAGTGTTCTTAGTCATCTCTATGTAAGAGATTAAACATTCCTACAGTAGATTTGAGAATTTCCCAAGCGCACGGCACTCACGAAATAGCCCCTGTAAGTTGTGTTGCGTAAATTGAATGTGGTGTATAAAACACTAATATTATTGAAGTGCAATTTGAGCAAGCATTCAACCAGCATTGCATGTGTTTGCAAATATATTCTTGACCAAATAATTATTCACATTTTAATGTTTACTTTTATATTATATTATTGTTGTTGTGTAGGAATTACAATCAAGCTTTTTGTATTGTTGGTACATGTGGCATTTCATGTGCTTTTTCTGTACCGTGTTCTGTGTGCAGTTCGAACTGTATAAAATACAGAGTAACCTACAAAAGAACAAACAAAAATCAAATTTACAAGGGGTATGAATAATTGAGTTGTTAACTGTATCACCATGTATCACAATTCATATTAATGGCGTAAAGTCTCATCTTCATTTTATCTTGTTTTTCATGCAACTCAATTTGTAGCGATGTACATTGTAACATATATGATATATTTATAATGCTTTGAAATTGTGGGATTTCCGGATATAAAGAGATGTGTACAATTAAAGATGTCTGTGTACACAAATTTTGGCAATGGTACATTGTTGTTGTTACTTCTTGTTGTTTCTAGTCGGCCAATTCCATGCGTTGCAGAGTAACATTTACAGAGAATTTGTTGTTTTGAAGAAAAAAATATCATAGACATTTTAATTCATACTCTAAAAATTAATGACGAGATATATTGAAGATAGTGTTGATTTGATGATAAAAACTCCTTGGTAAATTATTAATTTCCAAAGATTTCAGCCAAAATTATACCACAATACCGGATACTTGTTCAAACTTTCAAATCTATGTCGACCACCCTTCCTGTATAGAGTACCGAAGTGTGACGTCATCAAAAATCTATTTTTAGTAATTCTCAATTTTTTCTTCATATTCCGAAAGAACATTAAAAATAATGTCCAAATGTCGAAATCCCATTGAATATGTTCAGTATTGGCTGAGATATGACCATCTGAATGAATATATGTCCTATAGGAATTCAGTGTTATATGCTCTGGCTCCTAACCATTAGGAGCCAGAGCATATAACACCGAGTTCCTATGGGGAGTATATTTATTCAGATGGTCATATCTCAGCCAAAACTTAACATATTCTATTGGTTTTCGACATTTGGACATTATTTTTGATGTTCTTTTAGAAAATGAAGAAAAAATTGAGAAATTCTAAAAATAGATTTTTATGACGTCACAGCTTCGGTACTCTATACATTCCCTCACTCTTTCAGCAACAGAGAACATCCTATTCTCTTAGATCTTCATCAGCTCCTACCTTTGTCATTCCCAAATCCCGTAAACAGGCTGGTTTCAAATCCTTTCAGTCCTTAGCCCCACATCTCTTGAACAAACTCCCCTCATTCTTAAGAAACAGTACTTCAATAGATTTCTTCAAAAAACAACTGAAAACTTGCCTGTACAACTCCCTGCATTGTTGATAGTCTCAGAAACAGCGCATTGTAACCTTTTGAAAAGGCGCTATATAAATCCAATTATTATTATTATTATTATGCATAGTTTTGAATGGATTACGACCGATGACCGAGAGAGAGGGTCTTTGAGAGTTTGTGTGAGCGTTCATGAAAGCAACAGCCCCAAAACCTAACAGACCTGTTTGTCTCTAAGGTCCTCTGAAAACTTTTGTGAGGGTTCATGAAACCAACATGTGACTCTGGAGGGCCGTCGGTATCGATACCAGTGTGTCGGCTCAGTCAGTAGAGCGTCCGCCTCACTACCGGGAGGTCGTGGGTTCGAACCCCCGGCCGCATCATACCAAAAGACGTTAAAAGACGGGAGTTGCTGCTACCTTGTTTGGCGTTCAACAATAAAGGGATAGAGCTCAGTGGCTGCCGGGCTCACGATCAATTGGGCAAAAAGAATTTCCATTTTCGGTTTAACTTAATAAAATTTGGAGTGGACTTTAAAAGATTATAAATATTAATATTTAATCATGGGCTCTCGGTTAATTTGGATGCAACTAGAAATACCACCACACTTCAGATTGAGTAATTGAGGGGGAATAGGGGAACAGGGAGTCTGACCATCTCCTTCTTTGCCAAATGACATTAGTGACTCGTCAGGGATAGAACCTTCAACCTTTGTAATCAAGCGCTTCAACCACTGCACTACGACACCTCTATCTGGCTCCGAAAAGATAATATCTACGCTAAAAAGGTGCATTCTTCCTTGGCTATACAAAATACAATTAATTACTAAATCATTCATACCCTTACAGTTTTGTATTCTTTTAATTAAGTGAAAAATTCCTTTGTCCCGATGTGAGTGTGACTCATTAAAAGCTTACATCTAACCCTATTCAACAAAGGCCTTAATTCATTCTTTCATTCTTGAGTTTGAAAAAACACCAAATTTAAAATAGATAAATTAGTTTTTAACTGTAAATTTTGACGAAGTACAAAACACACAATAATCAAATCTCTTGATTCATATCTTTATTTTATTATCATAGCGATGAAAAGGAAGCAATTAAAAAACCCTAATAATGGATGAAATATCAAAGAAAATGACAGATTTATTACAAAGTCTTGGTAGCGTTCACATATTTCATGATTTTTTTTTCTCCTATCCTGTACAACTACAGTACATTCGATGTGCAATAAAAAGTTCCCCGAAAAACAGCAAAATTACAATCATCAGCAAATACAAAAGATAGCTTTTATGAACAAAAAGACGAACCCAGGTGCAAGGTTAATTATACAAGCTCTTTATCTTTCGATATAATAACAAAATAAATGCATTTATAAGATATTTAGAAGTTTATTTACAGCCATAATTTCTCCTTTTCAAACTAATCACTATACACATGTGGCAAAATTACTTAAATTTTTTTGACAAATATATCTGACATATATATGCACGATAATGCACCAATTTTGAAGGTTTTCCTATATTCATGACTTTACCTAAATCTAAATGCTATCGCTACACGCACATTCAGTGTATAGTACCAATGCGTTTATCTGGGTATGCAAGTATATATGCAAATATGAAATGTTTATTTTGAATGACTTTTTTAGAACTAAAGTATGCATGTGCACAAAATGATGGTTTGATTAATTTCATACATCTTATAGCTACTTGAACACGCTTTCTAGATATTTTGGTCATTCCAACACAAATGCTTTTACACTACTCAAATGAAATACAGGTACTGGATTTGCGTAAAAGTTTGGAACCTCTACATTAACTGTCACCCTTCCTAATAAGAAGAAGACAAAAAATCAAATCTAGTTTTGGAAGAATGACTTTTTTAAATGTCTTAGAAACTCAAATGGCTAAAAGAAATCCACCTCCGTAAAAATTAAGAGATGAAGAAGAAGAAGAAAAACATTTAGGTGACGCCTTATTTAAGCAATAATCGTACAGTAAAATACAAAGTTTGGTCCATATAGATACAAGTGTGAATATGCTATCTCAATCATAATTTGAAGGGTGTTGCACCACCGTTAACCCTTTCACGACAATCATTCCACATTTTGTGGTTTCGCTAAATAACTTGATTCAGAGACCTACAAAATATGCCAGGTGTACGAGGAGAAAAGGCAAAATGTATGCGTTCTTGTTTCATGACCATATTGCGTTTGATGCCAGTAAACTTTAAAAGGAAAGTAAGCTTTAAAATCTCTAACTTGGCAACACAATGAGAAATTCAAAAATCAGGTTTATTAAAATAAAAATGGGCCACTTTTTACAGATTTTTCAAAAACATTCTCAACAATGTATACTATCTTCGGAGACATTATATTTTGTAGCAATAAAAGAAATATATAATTGTTGCCAATTTAAAGAACAAAACGTGATTAATTTAGCCCTTACAATAAATCTCGTCCTGAAAGAGTTAAAAAGCACAATCAACCACATCTTAGAACCATGGTTTGGTTTATCAAAGTCAAATTATACCATAGCTACATGTATACACACTGATGATAGTAACACATAAGGCCCCTGTTTCATAAAACTTCTTATGAATAACAAATGCTGAATTTCTATGACAAATTTGCTGTCAGCCAATCAAATAGCACGATTTCAGTAGCTTATAACAGTTATTGTTACTTGTTATTGATGATAAGTTTTGTGAAACAGGGCCAAGGAACTGATGAATAGTACACACAATAAGACACTATTATATAACAGCATTTAACCTTTCACGACTCACACACAATTAATCATGCATAATTCAAAGGCAATTTAATGTGATTTGAAGTTGATATGATATCAAAATTTAGAGAGAGAGATGTCATGGTGACATTAGTGCAGTATGTAAGTAAGGTCATAGGTCAAATCATGGAGCTCCAAATATGTAGTTTCCTCCCACAAAAAACTATGGGAGGGACTACATGTATTTGAAACCCATGAAATGGCTGACAGATCAGAAGCAACTTCCTGTGGCATAACTCTCTGTCTCATCAAACTATGGTTGAATCTATATACTGCCCTCAGCCATCCCAACTCTTGTAGTTCTGATTTTAATAGACAATTATATACAGCAACTTTAATGATCCAATTTTCAGTAAACAAGCTCAAATTTTTGAATAATCATGCATTATTGTTGGGAAACATTGAAATCAGATCTTTGCACAATTTAAATTACAATTTACATGTACTTCAATAATTTGCGGACATTAAAATGTCTGTACTTCACGTTTTTAAAACATTTCTAGAATTCTCATTTTCCTTGCCTCTCCTCTTTGAAGCATATACTTTTCATATAAACCATTTGTATGCACCATAAACATCAACACTGCTGCTTTTGATAAGTAATTTGTTTAAATACCTTTTCAACAATAACAACCACCACAAATTGTAGGTCGAACTTGTCATGTTTTAAATTCTATCTGCATATACAGCACAACACATTGTCAGCATATAATCATAAAGTAGTACTAAATTTCAAACATTTAAAAAAAAATCCTTTAACAACTAGTTTATACAAGACTGATAAAGAGAGTAAGGAATAAAAATCAGAAACAAAAGTAGTACTTTTATAAGATTCATTTAAGTTTCAATTCGTAGAAAAATATCTATAATTATAATCTTGCATTTTCAGGAACACTTTCGTCTGTGATCGAAACATGCATTAAACAATCACACTAAACTTCATTGACAGTTTCACACGCATATTTCAAGAATTTCTTTATACAAAGTCAGTATGGATTATCCTTTTCTATTGCTTACTACATGTATGTGCCCTACGCTTCCACAAACATGAACTTGAATATTCTGTATGGAAATACTATTGCTTTGTGATACTATCTAAAACTATTCTAAGGATGGTTGATATCATTAAAGGTATTACAAAGTTTTGGTAAATTTTGAAAATTGGCTGGATAGTGATTCTTTACAATTTTGATATATATGGATGCCCTTATGGATGTATTATAAGCACTAACAAAATTAGCCCCTAAAACACTTTGTTTTCATTGAATACACAAATTTACCGGTGCTCCCGGTAAATTTTGATTAATTTCAAATAGCGCCTACGACCATACGATGGTAGCTGCGACCATGAAAATCTCAGAATATGTATTTGTGATATATATATTCCAAACGGTAATAGCAAATCGGTCGATTTTATTCAGAGAACATTGTTTTATAGCTAAATTAATATATTGATCTTGAGAGGGCGCTATACAACATAAAGAGTTTATTATTTACAATTTCATCACTTCAACCGCGACAACGATCACTGAATATTGTAGGATCGCATATGCTTCCAATATGTTCATTTGAACCAAATTCATGACCCTATACCAAAACTTTGTATTACCTTTAAAGAGTTACATGTACATTGTATACCGTACAGCAAGTATTGATTTTGGTACAAAATATTTCTCTTTTTGTGGAGGTTAGAATCCACCCCCCCCCCCTCCCTCCCCTCCCAACAGGTGTCATGAAATGCTCAAGGATGATTTGTTTTGCACCTACAAGACCTAGAGTCTTTTTTACACATCTTTTGAATTTACACACTTTCAAAATAAGGGTATCGAACAAGATTAAAAATCACTGTGAAAATGTGTGTGACTACAGCAACATAAACATTACGTTATCGTACCAACACAGATATTTGTGAATAAATGATGCAGAAAGACTAAGCAAACTATAATTTCAAACAAAACTTGAGGTGAAATCGAAAGGAATGATATTGTTGACACAGAATCGTGCTTATTTCATTGCTTTTTTTCCAAGGTACATGCACGTTTTGACATAACAGAAATTGGAAGTCATAGAAAGTTATGAGACTACTTCAAATAGTTCAAGTGCTGAGTCACAAAATTCAAGTGTCTTGAGATAAAGGCTAAAAGCTGCAAAATGCAACTGGCAACATGAAAACTAGTTTCGAAAATATCTGCTAGCGGACGATAACCCACTCATGAATTATTATATGATAATCTTATGACGAGCTACATGAGAGGAAGCAAAACAATCTAACTTTGCTTTAGAAGTTTTTCTTTCACATCTAAATCTATTATGCAGTTTCAAGATCAAGTTTTAGCCGACAATCTGTTTGAAATACTGCACACATGTTGTGTGTGAACGTGTGATCGTGAAATGGCATGCACTCATACACTTAAAATATATACAGCTTAAGAAATAGATCATACTATTCTCAATACACAACTAAAATGGTAGAAGTTCTAGAGGACATCAAGTGCCATTTTGAGCGTATTGTGATCCTATGATTATTCATCTATTAACAGACCATTCATGATGCATTCAATCTTTGTCTATCAGTAAGGGCCATGCAAGAAAAACTTGCCACTATGAACTGGTTAACCTCCGTTTAAAAATATGGCTAGATTAACCGTTGCGGATAAAAAATAAAATTCAATGCATGTTTCTTCTTGGCAAAAGGTATCCAATAGAACCAACTCATTCCATTAGCTGTTCAAACGGCCACCCTTTATGACCCAAACAAATTCCATGCATTAGTTGTTGCTTGGTCAGTCAAACCTTGGAAAAGCTTTCAAGTTCGGACCAATGTCCAAGTCATTCCAATAATGATCTATTCAGTAGCTATATACGTATTTATTTCATATCTTTGGATAAAATATACCATAAAATATCTATCAACTTTACACGTCTTAATCGCACTAGAGTACATCTTGTTTAAGTACTGAGAAATATTGATATAATATGTACTGGTTTGTGATCACATATGTTGTGTGCCTGTACCATTATACACTGGTTTGCTGACAATAGATGGCGCTCTTCTCATAGCTGATCCATTGTATCGCTGCTGGTCAAGACCTAACCAGGCGAGGAGATTGATCAGGTGACTAGCAATGACCATGAGACCAGTGATGATCATGTGATTGGTGGTAGTAATCAGGTGACTTAGGATGATCATGTGATTGGTGGTAGTAATCAGGTGACTTGGGATGATCATGTGACCAGCTCTGATCACCTGACTAATCAGGAGGAGACGCAGGCAGAGTCGGTGGTGAGCACATACCGAAGAATTGGAAGCATGAAGAAATACATGTATATACTGTCAAGGAAAAGAGAAACCAAAAGCGATAAATGAATTTATTGAAATAATGCATAAATGGAAAGGAAATGAATTGAACTAAATAGAAAAGGGTCATAGAATATCTGCTTGAACCCTCCTCAAATGATAGCAGAGACCCAGTCACATCTTGCCCCGTTACAGCCAAACCTGTCTATAGTGACTGGTCACACGTTTTGTATCCTTCTGGGAGAAAATGTGTGTTGAAGAACCTGTCTGGAAAGGCAACCTGTGTACAGTGGTCACTTGCTTGTGTTTTCCTCTTGGGTGGCCTTACTAGAAATGTTTGACTATTTTTAATGTAAAATTCATCCAAAATATTCATCATAAATACAAACTCCTTTACCCCCCCCCCCCCCCCCCCAAAGCAGCCATAATTATTTTGCTTTATTTCATTGCGTCCATAGCTCTGCTCCACAGTGCAATAGGACTTTGACATTCTGTCCAGATTTTTACGCTCTCAGAACTCTGGTTTTCTTATTCTTCCTAAAAGTACTAAAGTGTGGGGGTGGAACCTTTGCTCATGCAGGGTCTTTGAAGCGATATTCATAACAGCAGATCAGTTGGAGTGTTTCAAAATAATCTTAAAATGCATCCGTTTCATTCATCATATAATTAATTGCTCTGTAATTCTTGAAAGTCCTATCTTACCTCCCTTTCGTTGCTTACTATGCTGTTTTGTTTCATAAGTATCCCTCAAGCACTAGCTTTTCAGTGGACCTAGTGCCCTAAAAATCTCATACATTATTATTATTATTGTATTTGTAGTTTACAGTCAAACCTGCTTTAGTGACCACCTGTCTACAAAACCCACCTGCCTACAAAGACCACATTTTTTTCATTCCCTTTGGTTTCTAATTCAAACATGTACTATTGCAGAGATGCCAACCTTCTTCAACAAAAATAAGTATTCTTAAGAGCAAAAAACAGTATTTTTGGACAAAAAACAGTATTTTTGAAAAAATCTCTCAACTTAACATATCGCCCAATCGAGGAGCTTAAAAAACCAGGCAGTACCACGTATACGTATCCGGATCGGAGCGCGACGTGCATACATCACACGTGGGTTGTTCGCAATGTGCGCAGTTTGGGGCCCGTATCACCATCCTGCGTGCATCGTTTTAAGATGTAGGTGCATAATACACTTACGACACAAAGCCCATGATCAGAAATTAAGAAAAATATCACTAACAAAAAAAATAAAATGAAAAAAAAAAAAAAATTAAAAAATTTAAAAATTAAAAAAAAAAAAAAAAAATTTAAAAAAACGTAACAAAACATACAAAAAATGTACTGCCGTATTCATAGCGAAAAAACGGAACAAATACGGCAAAAACGGAACAGTTGGCATCTCTGCTATTGGCACCTTCACATAAAGACCACCTGCCTATAAAAACCACTTTTCTTGTATCCCTAGGATGGTCATTATAGACAGGTTTCACTGTATTATATCACAAACCTATCAAATACCTACCTGTTACAACGCACAATTAAAACCACACCCCAGCACCTTCCTATAGCTGATTAAACGCTGCATATTTATCCTCCCAGTTCTTGGAGGATGCCTGCTTCTTCTTCTTCCTCCCTGCAGCCAGTATCCGGGCCTTCTCCATGCTGGACTTGTTGCTGTCCACGTTTAGACTAGCTTGTCTGGATGTGGGCGGGGCAGTGGGTCTCGAGGGAGGTACTGATTCGGTCTATACGGAGAAGAAAAACGAAATCAAATCAATTAAAATCAGGCTGCTGTCCATTTTTAGACTAGATATTAGTGTTAGATTATATCTGTAAACAACAATACAACTGTAGAGATATTAAAGTCTGCAGTGATCTAGTCGGATGTGAACGCATGTAATATTTTACAAAGAACTAAACTTTTCACAACTGAGATCAACAATTTATTTTGAAATTATGCAAAATCATTTCCCTCTTCCTCAACTTTTTAATTTTTTTTCTTTTCCCTTTCCCCTGTATATTTCATTCCTTTCTTTAGTAATATTTCTATCATTAATTTATTAATTAGTATTCTTTCTTCTTCTTTTTTTTCATTTTCTTTTTCTTTCTTTTTTTTTGGGGGGGGGGGGCTTACAAACTCACCTGTACTTCATCCACCCATGGTTTGTTGCAGGCTCTCACAGAAAGTATTTTTATAATTTCAGAAAACCTTACTCCTCAAATCATAGCAACTACCACCAAAATATGAACCATTGGAGACTTTATAGAAGGGGGGTGGAAGGAAGGGGGAGGGCTCTCCTTGTTCCATACTCCATTCAACATTGTTTATGTATACCCTCAACCAAACAAAATGTGTTAACAAATACATCCTAATGGTTTAACCCACACACATCGTCATCATGCATGTATACATAAACATTGATGTATAATCCGAAAACCCATTTCTCTTTACATCTAAAAACATGTATGAATTTCTTACTGACGCTACATGGGAGCCTTAGAACATAACTTCTAACTGAATATCAAATTTTTAAAATGGATTTATCTCCTCAAAAGCCAGACTGCATTCATCCACTGGCCTAACTACAGTACAACAAAGTTTTGTCTATTCAAGAGAGAGAAAACAAATCATTGTGGAATTTTGATAAAAATTAATGGGATTCTGAAGGATTCATATAGGGGAAGGGGGCAGGGACAAAATTAATATATATTTTTCGGGGGCTACTTTCCAAACTTTCCTGCCTGAAAATAACATTCTAAAATTTGTTTTGCATTGCACTCTATGTAAATTTTTTTCACTGGAAGAGGGAATTTGGGAGATTTGGTGCTCCTTAAAATCAACATATAAAAATCTCCAACTTAAACGTGGACTAAAGTTCATAAGCTTTTCTCGATAATGACCATGATCTTTAAACGAAAAGATTCTTATGAACGTGTGAAGACAATGAAATATTTCAACCCATGCAAAATAAAAGATTTAAGGGCGTTCCACAGTAACGTTTGTGCCCACTTAAGCTACAGAGGGCCAGCTTGGTATGTGTATTCACCATGCATAATACCTGGGGGTGGTGTTTCACAAAGATCCTAAGTTGAACTTATCTCTAAGTTGGACTTAAAAGTTATGGACAGCCATTGGAGCCTTAAAATGAAATATATTCAAAAGCAGAAATTCAAATATTTTAGACTTTTTATAAATTCCACATCAAGAACATGAAATCACCTTGGTGATAGAAAATATGAAAGATTTGAATCAACATTTTATGCCTTTTAAAATAACTTTTACAAAATATTTTCAAAGATGCTAATGGCTTTCCATAATTGTTAAGTCCAACTTGGAGATAAGTTCAACTTGGGATCTTTGTGAAACACCCCCCTGGTGAGTGTTTCACAAAGACTAAGATCGACTTTATTTATTGGCATTTGTCTTTCAAGGGACGTACAAATCATGGTCACAAATCTACATAATTAACATTTTTTGATAGTACATTATTGAAGGAAAAAGTATTATCTAAAGATCATAATTGAGAGTGATAAGTGTGAGCAAACAGTGACATGAATGGCCTGCCATAGTTAAGTCCAACTTAAAGTTGATCTTAATTAGTCTTTGTGAAACACCACCCTGGGGTTAACGGTATCGTGCATCTAAAATAGATGATCAGCTGGCTCTGTAGAGCTCAGGTGGGCACGATCATTACTTCAGAACCGCCTTGAAAGGTCAAAGGTCAAATGAATGAAAATGATGACTCATGTTACTAATCAAATCAATTAAAAAAATTGAATATGCAAACATGATAATAAAATGATTCCAACAGCATTATACAGTCATTAAGATGAGTTTTTCCCAGAAACACGATTCCCTCTCTCAAAAAATATGGAGGAATATTCTACCTTTCAATACAGAAAAATAGCTTGCTTTCATTATAAACTAAGGTGCTTCATTATGCAGTGTACTTGTACTTCTTTACTTCAACATATACTTTTATTTCATATAACATGTATTTCAAATTATACTTCGGTATATATTTTCTATGATAATAACAGCTGTAATAAAGACAGCACTTATAATATGCCATTGACCGAGTAGAGTCTTCAAGGTGAAGGATAATATAAGGAGGGATGTTGAGAGGAATGATTTACATAAGTGAATAAGAGAGAGAGAGAGAAAGAGAGAGAAAGAGAGAGAGAGAGAGAGAAAGAGAGAGAGAGAGATGAAACAAAAATGTAATTTACATTATCTCTGCACCTTGAAAACCTCCAAAGAATATTTTCAAAACTTACAATTTAAATGTTTTCAGACTTCAAAGTGCCTTCTTTAGAATTAAGTTTTATTTGATCTTCATCAAAGTGATAAAGAAGAAATTTATATTACAAGTTATTTCTATAAACCATTACAGCTTTGATTTTAATAGAAATTACGATAAGCTACCAGTAAATCTAACTGAAATTTTGAACCGGAAAACAACACGGGTAAAATATTGTGAGAAACCGAACAACGTTTTTCCTTCTGTATATAATTTTAGAAATTGACGGCGTCCGGCAATTCTGAATCGTATCACATAAAAGAAAGTTAGATGAGGAGAAAAGGAAAAAGAAGAAGACAAAAGTGGTTTTGTTAGTTGAAGAAAGCTTGGAATATTGCTAAGGATATCAAGACAGATGGGAATTAAAATAAATGTTAAGCTAACATCAAAATTATTCATACCTCTTGTAAATTTGATGGTTTTGTTTAATTCGTAATTCAAGAATGAAAGATGGACTGGTGTAATTAGGGCCTTTGTTGAAATTGCGTATACTCTAAGCTTTGATATCACATTCTTAAGAAACTAAAAGTAAAACAAATCAAATTTTTTCAAGTACTTAAAAAATGACAAAACTTGGTAAGAGTATGAATAATTCAGGTGTTAATTGTACATGTAGAAACTACAAGAAACTTCTCATGGTTAACAGATAAAGGTAAGGAGAATACAGAAAATAGATAATAACATAAAACGGTGCACACAGGACTTAGAACGGTCTTTGGGTTCTGTGCAGGCCTTATTTGACTCTTTAGTTAATATGAAACCTAATTCATGCAGTACATTGCATTTACCAGCTCCATATCCTAAAACTGTTGATCGACCGTTGTGGGATAAAACTATTTTCTTTTGGGATGCATCTTTTCGTGCCACAACAGTTTGCCAATCTACAGGTGTACCTTAAATAATACCCTAGTCACTCCAACATGACACCAGGGTCCCGTCTTATAAAGAGTTGCAGTGATCCGAATCAATCGCAAGTTGGCAGTCTTCTATATCTTATTTACATAATTTGCAATTACTATCAGTCGCAAATAAGTTGAGATTGATATCAAGTCTTTATAAGATAGGGACCAGACAGACAACAGACAGACAGACAGACAGACAGACAACAGACCGAGCAAAAAATTGCCTCCAAAATGGGTTGGCTTATATTCGGTGTGGGGTTGGTTTGTCGTTGTGATTGAGGTATTAGGGTGAACTGTATGCCATTTACTTTAAGCCCAGACACTATGTAAGCAAAAACTGGTAATAGGACCAATAAAAAAAAATATTTAAAAAACCCTGATATACCTACCCTGGTCGGTTTATGAACAACAGGTTCCGGAGTTGGTTGTCTAACCGGTTCTGGAGTTGGTTCTCTAACCGGTTCTGGCGTTGGCTCCCGCACCGGTTCTGGAGTTGGTTCTCGCACCGGTTCTGGTGTTGGTTCTCTCTCTGGTTCTGGTGTTGGTTCTCGCTCTGGTTCGGGCTCTTCCGTGTAACCGGGGTAATCCGTCTCTGTGTCTGCTACGGGTGGGGCAGATTCCACGACAGGAACGGTGGCTGCCTCTAGGATCGGTTCTGGTTCTGGCTCTGGAAGGCTAACATCTGAATCTTCATCTCTATCCATGGGTGGACCCTGATTGTAAAGGTCATGAAAATATGTCAAAAAACATAGATTTGAGAGTCTTCATGCGTGTACCAGTCACGTACCCTGCGCAGCGCGTACCCTACTTTATTTTTATTGTGAAGTCAGAGTGTAATTTCGTTGATCCACTTGTTCCATTGCACGGTGAAGTCACTTTCCTCACAATATACTTTGTCCATCGTTATTGACCTCAGCGTGCAATGATGCAAATTGATCAAACGGAGTTGCACGCCTAGAGGATGATGCTGTTCAACATTACTTTTATCGCATGTCATGTGATTAAGAATTGACCAATGAGGTTGCAAGAATCTTAACCCTAACCAGTTGCTCAGATATATTGAAGCAGTAAAACGCAGCAATTGTTTTTAAAGTACGACATTAGTACAATTCACTTTAACTTCTGTATCTTATACACAGATCTATAGCTAAATAAAAATGTGTGCGTAAAGGACCTTTGTTGGGTACAGTGCTATTCATTTACAATCAAAATACAGCAGCCTTTTTGTGGCAGCTTGTGGCGTCATATCTGAACAGCCTTTAGCCTGTCCATGACCCTGACACATTGTTTTGATTCATGTTGGGGTGTTCTGCATTTAAAGACGTTCCACAGTAATGTTCATGTGCACCTTAGCTGCGCAGAGCAGGCTGATCATTTATTTACTATGCACAATACCAGGAACTAAAGGCATTGTACATGTCCATGGACAATACATAACCAGCTGCTCCTGCACAGCTGAGGTGCGCAAGAACGTTACTGTATAAACGTTACTTCACTCACTGGAACGCTTTCTTCCATCGTCACCTCCTCTGCCTGGACGACATCATCCTCCTCTACCTCTCTCCTCTCTCCATCCTCTATCGTCGCACCCGCCAAGACCGCCGCAAACTGCTCATCCACTTCATCCTCATCCTCTTGCTCCTGCCTCCTCTCCACCTCCGCGTACGGATGCTCGTCTTCCTCCTCCTCCTCCTCCTGCCTTTCTGGCGCCGACTCCTGGTGCTCCTCTATGCTCGCCTCGATGACCTCATGACCCCCCATACCACTGGCGTCCCCGTTCATGGGGACCATACCCTCCGACTCCAGATGGTCGCCGTTCACACGTGGCGAATCCTCCCCCACGCCACCATCCGCCATGCTCGCTTTTATCGTGATGCTGTTGTTCCGGCAGTATCTATCGAGTTCTTTGTCGACTACGAGCAGGATGGTTGAGCTGCCCCCGGCCTTGATCCGGGAGACCACCTGTGTGTGTGTTTCGCGTTCGATGTTGGTGCCATTGACTTCGATGACTCTGTCCCCCGTGCATAGGCCGGCTAGTTGGGCCGCTGATCCTACGAGGCGAGAAGAAACGGAGAGTAATATTTAGAAATTGGATGTGAGATGTGACATAACAAACTGGATTACTAAGAATGGCCTGCCATAGTTAAGTCCAACTTAAAGTCAATTTTAGTCTTTGTGAGAAGAAAAAAATAGGTGTGCAATAGTAGATTGCGGCTGATCTATTAGTGATCTGGCTTGCAAGTCCCTTCAGATAAGTAAAAATAGATAATATTTGTTTAAAAAGGGTGTTACATATATTAAATTAGCATTGATTCATCTAGAAATTTGCATTGACTCATCTAGAAACTGATCCACATGCTCCAGCAACAATTGCTAGACAGTAAATTTATGACACTATCTAATTTCCTAATTTCAACCCTCACCCCAAACACCATGTCTAACCCTAACCCTAAACATAGATGTAGATATAAAACTGTAAACGTAACCTACATGTACATGTATAACCCAATCACAACTTCCCTAATCTAGACTCCATATTTTTGACAAAATAAAAGCAAATGCCACCAGGGCAAGTGCTGTTTCACCTGAATATCATCCAAGTACAGTAAAAAAAAAAATAGTAACCACCTGTCTACAAAGACCAATTTTGTGGTTTCCCTTGAAAATGGTTTCTCATCGAAACATGTACTAAAGGAACCTGTACATAAAGACCACCTGCCTATAAAGACCACTTTTCTTGTCTCCCTTGGGTGGTCTTTATAAACAGGTTTCAGTGTACATGATATTTATCTTTGATAAGAAGACTTGTATTTTTTTCTCATATAAAACCATGTAAAACCCAGAAGACAAAATAGCACTAACGCAAGTTAGCAATAGAGCTTGTTTTCATATACCGGTACTTTAATAGTCAATACCAGCAGCTTCAAGTTGGGGAAATTATGCATGTGTCTTGTTTCTCTTGTCCAGTCCATATACAGTGAAACCTGTCTATAAAGACCACCCAAGGGAGACAAGAAAAGTGGTCTTTAACTCTTTATAGACAGGTGGTCTTTATGTACAGGTGCCTAAAGTACATGAAACCATTTTCAAGGGAAACAAAAAATGTACCGTAGTCTTTGTAGACAGGTGGTCACTAAAGCAAGCTTGACTGTATGTTGGATTATTAAAAGAAAAGTTGCAATAAACACACTATTTGAGTGAGGGGGATTGTGATCTATACAGACATGCAGTCTTTCAACACATGTAGTCGCCAAGGCAGTTTTGAATGTGTAATCAAAGTTTCAAAGAAAAAGAAAAAACTATTTTGGGGCGTATCACACAATAGCCAGAAAAACAAAAGGTTCTATTTAACATGGTATTAAATATCACTTTTCATTAGCTAAATACATCCCTCAGGTTATTTGTACATGACCAAGTAAATACACAATGTATGAAAAGCTAACAGCTCATATGTCCCAAAGTAAACACCCTTCTGCAAAGTGTCTCACTCATACTGGTATACGACTGTAGAACCCCAATTATTTGCCAGCCATTTTTAACTTTTGACGTGCAGGGCTAAAATTAACGGGCAAGTTATGCAGCAGTGATGTCATGCTGGGTGTAATGTACATGTACTTACAGCATGCATTAGTAATTTCTTGCATTATAGTGCAAAGTCAACAGGGAAACAGCTATCAACCAACGCATTGTAAATACTTTTAGAAGTCTAAATGTATAGGTGCTAAGTGGTATAAGGTGTCTCAACAAAAGAAAAGAAGAATTAGGATTGAGCTGAATTGAGCTGTCTAATGATCGACAGTGTACAAGACATCAAAAATAAAACAAATAAATAAAATGAAGAAATTGTTCAATTGGGCTGTCATTTTCAATGTATTTTATTAGGATATTTTGGAAACTACATGTATGTATCAAGAAAATGAAGGAAAATAAGTTTCAAAGTATTTTTGTTTGTTCTTTTTTATATCACCTTTTGCTTGTAATTCATCATCTACATGTATTTTCTTTATCTGCCCCCCTTTTTTTTAATCTTGATTTTATGTAAATTGTACACCAAAGTTATTGTTATTCTGTATGTTTTGTGAGGATCATTTTTAACAAGCCATTTTATGTATGTGCTTTTAATGATACTCCTACTTCAAATATTGCATATTTGTATTTGTAAGATTATATATATATATCATTGTTATCTTGATGTGGAAATATATAAATAAAATGTAATGAAACAATTTCTTTTCTTTTTTTTTCTGGACACCCTGTAGGAGTAGACTTTGCACTGACATAAAGCAAGAACATACAAAACGTGGGCAGTCAAAATTCATGCAGGTCTTTTTTTAACCCCTCTTTTGTGTCATTTCGTTTGTGGAATTATCCGAGTTAAATTTGCTGTAATGCACAAATATTTAATTCTCTTCGATCATTCATTCAATATAATACCTTAATTGTTGCATTTATTGAGATGAAGATGAATATTTGTCATGTATCAAAGTTCACATCTGAAAAGCGCTGTGCCCACATTTTGGGTCAAGGCTTTCAACATTGTACTGTATTTTGCTTAAACTATAGATAATGTAGCAATGTTCGCATCATACATGTAACATCGCACACATGTACTGGTAGTTTTCGACTTTAAGTTTAACTTTACAGTGTAGCTAAAGCTCAAATGACCCACTATTAAACACAACTTGAGTTCACATGGGACCCAAACAACAAGTTTTCAAAGTTTAAAACAATGACCTCTAACAAGAATTTGCATTCACTGAGCCATCACAGTATTAATTAATAAAGAAGACAAAGTTGAACATTTACAAAATTTTGGGCGAACCTAGCTAATTACTCTTCTCTTTTTTCTTCTCTTGTCAGCATTCAATGGAATCCACCCTTTTCCATTGAACTGCATTGATGTGTGTGGGTCCATTGTATTAATACAAAACTACAAAAGTACAAAAGTAATTTGGCACCAACTCGCAGCTAACGAAGCAGTAACGACCAAGGGGTGAACTTCTCTTTAACAATATTCTATTGTAGTTAATCTCCAAAGTGGGAACACAACCCTTCTAGGATGCAATGAATACTGTTTGACTTGTGTCATGTTGCACTGACTCTTGTCATGTACATGTATACCAGCCTAACAATGACCTTGTTCATGCTCAAAGTTAAATCCCTCTATTAATTACACATGTACTTTTCAACAATGCTCTATTGTAGTCAACATTCCCAAGGTGAGAACACAGCCCTTCCAGCATGCAATGAATACTGGTTGACTTGTATCATATTGCACTGACTCTTGTCATGAATACTAGCCTCACAATGGGCTGTTCACACTCAAAGTTAATCCATCCTATTAAAGTTGTAAGGATAATCTACAATTTACAAACCTGGCTACAAATATAATGACTACCCTTTAAATAGATCGAACAAATGGCCACTCTAGGCAGGTGGTCTTTGTAAACGGGTTGTGCTGCAGGTCTGCATCTACATGTACATGTATGTATGGAGAAAATACGTTGTAAAAAATGGTAAATGTAGCGTTAGTTGAAAGCAGAGGTAACGCCCTTCTGGCTTTTAACAGAGGACTTTTCATTCATCCATTCCAAAAGTACACAGTAGGCTGATACAGGTAATAGTGCAAATAAGATGTGTGGTCTATTTTGGTCTAAACAAGTGTGTGGTCTAGCTGGGATGTTCAAGTACATTCTGTACATATGATTATGAATAACTTAGTTTGTGTAGCATACTATGTTTAATTATAACCACTTATAATTTTTCTCTCTTTCTCTCATACAGTGTCATCAATTTACCCCCTCCCTCCCCCTCCCCATGTGGGCTAGACGGTGCTCATTTCATATAGGCAATGAGTATTGGCTGCACCCTAATTCAACGCATTCACAAATGACACAATACAAATGATTAAATCAATCATTTTCAAAAAAGGCTACACTGTACGTGGGCATTCCTCTTATTTTGTTAGAATACATGTGTGTAATCTCGCACAAAAGAAGTCTAAATTTCAAGTCGAAGAGCAAATATACCCACCTCTGAGTAAACAAATCAAGTTCAAAGTTTCAGATATTTTTTTAAAGGCTATTCATTTAATATGATTTTATCTCTTACAGTTGATCATCATATTCAAGATACACAGTGACTTTTTTAAAGTTAATACAAAGTTTTGGGAAATTTTGAAAATTGGGTGGATAGTGATTCCGTAGAATTTTGATATATTAAGATGCCCCTGTGGATGTATTATAAGCACTAAAAATTTTAGCCACTAAAACCATTCTACTTTTGAGAAAAATTGAATATTTAAAAATTTACCGGTGCTCCCGGTTGATTTTGATAAATTTCAAATAGCGCCCACGGCCATACAATGGTAGCTGCGACCATGAAAATCTCAAAATATGTAGTTGGGATGTACATGTACTTTCCAAACAGAAATAGCTAATCGGTCGATTATAGTCAAGAAACATTTTTTATAGCTTAATTAATATCTTGACCTTGAGAGGGAGATATACAACATAAAGCGTTTATTACCCGGTATTTACAATTTCATAACTTTAGACTCTATTGCAACCGTGACAACGATCATTAAATATTGTAAGATCGCATATGCTTCCAATATGTTCATTTGAACCAAATTCATGACCCTATACCAAAACTTTGTAATACCTTTAATACCTTGGGCACAAACCACCTCCCAAGGAAATTACCATCAGATTATAAATATATATTTTTTCTAAGGGGCAATAAAATCAAGTTTTTCTGACATTCTTCGACTTGATTGCTACCGACAGCACAGAAAGGATTAAGCCAAAGGAACATGCCCCGTATATCTTATCACAAATCTACAGTAAATAGAGACATCATCAATTGTTGAAGTCATGTTTCCAATGTACACAAATGCATTTGAACAGTATGTCTACATCCAATATAAGGTCTGTTTTCATCAGCTCAATTTTGCCAAATAACCCGCTATTTTCAGACTCGGGATATTATCCCGAAGCTCGAAATTGCGTCTTCACCAGACCAATACGCTCATCACAAACTAGCTCAGACAGGCACAAACTAGCTCAGACAGGGTCAAATTAGCCAGCTATTTTCCAAATAGCGGGATATTTTGGAAACAAGACCAAGATTTCTTGGGATATTTTCTCAACCATATATCACACTGATTGCAACTACGGGCTGATGACGACGCAAATTAGCTGGATAATTTGTGATGGGGATAGTTAAAATACTAAAAACTCGAGCTGATGATGACAGGCCTTATGTACTCCAAATACATGTACTTTGTTATCGATCGATTCGTTTGCCTATGCACACATCTGCGCTTGCAATTAATCGTGATAAGGAAATAATTACATGTAATGTGTAGTCATGAAGTGATGTACATCCCCCAAAATCAAAGTTGTAGAAATATCACAGGAACTGTACTGTCAGATTGCTTGTATCAGTATCAGATTTCTTGAGGAAGCGGTTGAAGATTAATGCCATTTTTCTTCTTCGTTCTGGTTTTCTTTTGCTTTTGTTATATATTCATATTTCTTATCAAATTTTGAACATTTATAGAATTCACTGATATGTAAACTGTATTTATCATTCATCCATTTTATCAATTTGATTGTTTATATATATATTTATTAATTTACATGTATGTAAGGGTGTATTAATTTGATAGATTAAAAACTTATCAATATTTGGTAAATTTGTCCCGATTTATGTTTTTTGAGAATATGACATAATAATATATAACATCAAAAAGTATTCAACAAAGGCTGTAATTCAATCTGTCCACCTTTCATTTTTAGGTTTAAAAAAAAAAAAATACATTACATTTTTAATGGGGTTTATTAAAATAAGTTGTTAACTGTTTGTGCATTTTATAGTTGTTTGTACACATACATGTATTTCATCATTCATTCAATCGTTTCCTTTTGCATTTATATTAACATCCTCATCATGTCTGGTTGGCCTTTCCCCTTTAAACTAATGCATGCTGGTCTTTGATTATACCCAATATGATTAATTGGAGTCCATAACCCTTTTCATTACGAGCTTCAAGAGTTTCTAATGACTTTTGTTAGAATGCCCTCCGCATGGAATGTAATTTACATTCATTACTGCTCATACCGTGATAGTAATTTGAATGGAATCGGCAGGGGGGGGGGGGGGGACTTTAAAGGTAAAGACCAGTTATGGTCATGCGATTGCATTGTGAAAGAAACGTTGTGGAATGGATCATAAAAGGTTGATCATCTAGCATCTAGCATCTGCAAGGTTCTGGAGTCATCAAAATGATAAGAAATTTGGCCCATTCTTCGTAAAGTTACAAGCACCATACACAGAAAGATGTATATGGGACTACCCCATATCTCTCACAGACCATGAGAGAAACATATTTACCAAATATATTAATTAGTAGGCGGTTTCCCGGCAAATTTTTTATCATCATGTATTAGTCAAAACATATTCTTTCATATGATTGGTGATGAGAGCTTCCATTTCATTTGTTTAAATTGGGGCGTTTCCAATACTGGTCTTTACCTTTAAGGTTTATCAAGCCTGTATGCTGTACATGTACATGTATATTTGAGAAATCTTAAATGTAAAAAGTTTTAAAAGATTTATGATAAGACTTTTGTTTGGGGAAGGACAAAAATTTATTGAATTTGAATTGTTTTCTACGCCTATTTAATTGTTTTAATATTCCAAATACGATTTAATGAGGGCATCTCTGTATTAAAGTCACGGACAAAGGCATGACTGTCATGGAGTTTTATCTGCGTTTTTATTTAAAACGATGCTCAAACATGCAAATTTGCTAAATGATGTTGCATACTACAGTAAGTTTGAACAATGCATTGTCATACATTTCAATGTACAATATTGTGAATTTCTGACTAGAAATTAATTAATCTCATAATATTGATATTGTACAGTACATGTACATGTACATACTGTATACACTGTTTTCGTGTATCTACTGTATACTATTATTATTTTTTGTGAGTCTGAAAGTGGGGGAGGGTTACACCACAACTGAAGAAGCTCTAGATGTACAGCTCTTAGGCTGCGTTTATGCTTGATTTTAAAGGTAGAATGAGCGATCTGAAACGCACATCGTAAACGCTCATCGTAATCGCAGTTCCACGGTGTACTGTTTATGCTCACTTCTCTGGCTCCTCCAGGCAATTCTCATCTCTTAATTGGCCTTGCAGCTGGATTCGCAACCTGCACTGTGCATGCTACATGTACGTAGACCCACTAGAGGTCGGTGCGTTGACCCCATTTAAACGCATTTACAAATTGTAAACGCATCTTTTTGTGAGTTTACGATCGACGATCGCCGTATTTCGGTGATTCTACAAAAGTGAGCATGGACGCAACCGTGTTTTAAACTAAACGCGTAACAGATGCCTGATTCTGGCTAGAAAAAGTTAAGCATAAACACACCCTTAAACAGAGGTCATTCACTAGTCAATACACGGATACAAAGACCTTTATTGTGTCTCCGCCCCCAAATAAACAAAGAATTACCACCTCCACAAAGCATCTGTTCAAAACCAGAAGGGTGTTAACACTGTATTACAGTCATGCCCTTCTGGTTCCGAACAAAGCTTTATGAGTACATGTACACCCACAAGTGGACTTCATACAGAAGCAACGTTTGATCTCGTTTTTACAGTGGACTTCTTTCAAACGCAACGTTTCAAATCGTTTTTACAGTGGAATACATATAAAAGCAACTTTTTATCTCGTTTTTACAATGGACTTCTTTCAAAAGCAACGCTTCAAATTGTTTTTACAGTGGAATACATACTGTATAAAAGCAATGTTTTATCTCGTTTTTACAATGGACTTCTTTCAAAAGCAACATTTAAAATCGTTTTTACAATGGACTTCATAGAGAAGCAATGTTTCATCTTGTTTTTACAGTGGAATAAATATAAAAGCAACGTTTTATCTCGTTTTTACAATGGACTTCTTAGAGAAGCAATGTTTCATCTTGTTTTTACAATGGACTTCTTTCAAAAGCAACGTTTCAAATCGTTTTTACAGTGGAATACATATAAAAGCAATGTTTTATCTCGTTTTTACAATGGACTTCATGCAGAAGCAACGGTTTATCTCGTTTTTACAGTTGCCCTCAATACTCCTTCGTGATTGGCACCTTGTGTTTACACAGATAAGATATCTGGGTGTATCAAAATTGCAGAATAAAATACAAAGTCTATTTTGTTACCTATCATGACCTTCTACCCTTGTATTGACAAAACCCTATTTGTTTTTGACGATATATCCTCTTGACTAGGAAACACACAGTTGTTATGAAGTGGGACACATGCGTTAAAATCCCCTATTGAGGGAATTAATTTACACAGTGGTAATTTGAAAAAGGAACTCTGAGGGAAAAAATGTAGGCCTTTACTGGTATTTTTAACTGAGAAAAAAAATCCCCATATTAGGCCAATTAACACAGCAAATAAAAATATTTTGAAAAAAACATCGTTTTCGGGGATTGCCATTCAAAAAATATTCAACAAAGGCCCTATTTCAACCAGTGCCCTTTTTTATTCTTGATTAATACAAAAAACAAAATAAAAACATAAAATTCACAAAGGGTATGAATTATTAAGTAGTTATTTGCTGGTCTCATCATTTTTGGCATACAAATGATACAATGATATCCATAAAATTACAGATAACCAGACAGGCCCTAATATAAATTGATGGTATTCTGTAATAAATTTACCAAATCTATGGAGTTACCACTCCAGTTCTTTCGACCCCAAAACAAAGGAGAATATGTACAGAATGCATGGGACTGTGAGCTTTTAGTATCATAAGGGTTAAACAAATCCACTTCCAATTGATGGGCCTGGACTCCGACCGACCATGATCAAACTATAATCAGCTCATAACCAGATTGGATTTCCTGGCTTGATTTCCTGCTCATTTTCAGCCCACCCTTCTTCCTATCTCTGCAGATGGGTTATACATCCTGATCTGAAATGACAGAGAGCGCATCATCGTAGACTGACAATTGTAATGAAGATATAGTGTTAGTTTTGGGCTTCTGGCCATGTAAAAGTGCACCCAGACATTGTTTGTCCAGACAGGTTATTATGTATCCAGACGGTTGATCCTATTTTAAAACAGCAATTTGAAGAAGTTTACAAGCATGTATTTCATGAATCAGACTTATGTTGAAATAAATTAAAATGACAAAGATTCATGATGGTTGATGCCATTTGATGAATATGTTACATGAACGTTCAATTTTTTTTTGTGTTTACCGGTAATTGCTTTGCAACTATTGGCGAAATACCAAAATGGGAGAAAAACCAACGATTTATAGGTTGCAGCGTAAACGCAGCTAATTCTGAATCACCGGGAGTGGCATGAATGTGCCAGACATACGCACTAGACTGTATACATGTAATATCATCTCCACTATCATTATTCCAAGGTGCATTGAAGCATGAACCTAATATTGAAGATACTGCTGCTGGTAGTGGTAATAGCATCAGTATTTACTGGTATGTACATTTCCAAGCATGATAGGATACATTACTGAAGATTGTAATTCGAGAAGATTCATGAATATCACCTTCAACATTGAACTTTATATATTATATACTATATATTGGGTCAGGGTCGCTATCTATGACCATTTCAGGGCATGAAACTTTCGCCATTCTGAACCACTAGCTCATAAAGTTTGCAAACAATTCATACATGTATGTAGCTGCATTCACGCTGCAAGAAAAAAAAAATTCTCAAATTTCAGAGTTTTTTTTTTAAGTTGCCAGGTACTGTGTATACACGACAACAACAACAAATTTGAAAAGCCCACCTCTGGAGAGCGGTTTTGTTTAAAACACTGGGCAAAACTCCACCAGAATTTGTGGTGTAAATGTCCATGCTCAAAACGCCTGTTCGGTCATGACCCTCCTTGCTTTCCTGCTAAGGCATGCAAAGCAGTAACAAATGTCACATGCACAAAACTCCTCCCCCACCCCCCCCCCCCCCCCCCCCCCCCCCCACCAAAAAAGAAATGGGAGGGAAGAATTTATAAGCGAATATGAACTATTATTCATGGGTTATTTCATTAGTGTACAGTAAATGGCAGTTTAAAAAAGAAAAATGTGTTTTTCAAATTGTTTTTTCTTCGATGAAAATGGGCCGTATGTTAATTTTAAAACATGCAAAGGTTGCGAACTTCTACAAACCGACTTTGCACCTGGGGCAACAACAGCCACAGACAATGAATCAAAACCATACTCGCTTGAGTGAGCAAAGAATTCAATATTGATTTGTACATTATTGTACACCCACTGTAACCGTCTGCGAGACTCTGCATACCCTCTTTTAAACCGATTTGAAAATACATGTCGTAAATCAAGTAGCCTTCAACGTCTTAAATTAAATCAATCAGCAATCCATTGTTCTATTCATTTGGATGTAGCAGAACGCAGTGACATTGTAACAGAAATGCTCAGAGTTAGAACACATGAAAGAAATGTATATAAAACTGTATGAAGAATCGTTGTACTGTATATTAGGTAGTGAAGGGAGCATATGAACTAGAACATACATGTACAGTGAAACATACATTGGTATTCATAGGCAGGTGGTCTTTATGTGTTCCTTTAGTACATGTTTCAATATGAAAACATTTTCAAGGGAAACAAAAAATATTCAGATTTGCAAACAAAATAAATGTATCACGATTTACACACCACTGAATATTTGAACCTTTGTTTAAAAAATTGCCATCCTTAACAATTTGCACGAAATTCATGTGGCAAAACTGTGCAGGAATTTAACCTTTGCAGTCACACACACCTAGTTTCCATGGCTTTTCACAGCTTTTGATACAAATATTGGAGTACGCCTACATGTACTCAAAGTACTGGCCACAAATTTGAATAGCACAGCAGTAATGGCATGCTTGAATCATTACACAATTATTATTTTCAAATATGCAAACATTCAAGGCCTTCACTCATATCATTTGTTATTATTGACTAATAAGGCAAATATAAAATGTATTGATGAGCAACTCCTTTTCTGGCTGAATATCACAATAGCTTTGCTCATGAGCAGTGCATGATCATGAGAGTCTGTAACTTGTTATTAATGAATGAACTACAAAATATACATGTACATGTACCATGAATCCAGTCTGCATATTTTACTTGTTGATATGTCGGGCAAGCATTCTAAAAGTCAAGATTTCAGGTTGTCAAGAACAACCTTTGTTTAAAAAGTATGCATAAAAGCGGTCCGTTATGAATATGCAATACACATGAAATCAGAGATGACTACATGTATGTGGCATTATTACAATGTAGTTTATAACTGCAATACCACAGCGCAACCATTACTTGAACATCTAAGTGTGAACACCCCTTACCGTGGATAATTCCATTTCACACTTGAATGAGCTGAAGCTCTTTTGCTGGCTGGAAAAGGTCAAGGTATTCGTATAGTGCATCTTCATATTATAATGATGCCTTGCTTATTCAATTCTGAATTATTAACAGGGATTCATGCAGATATTATAAGGAGAAACTATATATCACCGTGTTTCTAAATTGGGAAGTAGGCCTAACGGCAACTTGAGTAACAGTATTGTAAAACCGGAACTGACATGGAAAGTAGTAGCCTAGTACTAATACTCCAAGTCCTACTCCCCCTACTACTACTTCTACTACTACTAAAGATGTTACTACTCCTATTCCTACTTCTACCATTACTACTACTCCTCCTACTCCTACTACTACTACTACTACTACTACTACTACTTCTACTACTCCTCCTACTCCTACTTCTACTACTACTACTACTACTACTACTACTACTACTACTTCTACTTCTACTACTCCTACTCCTACTACTACTACTACTACTCCCCCTACTATTTCAGGTGTACACAGGGAAAAAATTAATATTTATTTTTCGGGGGGCTACTTTTCAAGCTTGACTGCATAAAAATAACACTCTAAAATTTGTTTTGCATTGAACTCTATGCAAATTTACAGGGGCTCTTTTCTGATTTTCGGGGGGGGGGGGGCAAATTCGCCCTGAGCCCCCGTGTATTTTTTTCACTGGGTGTACATGTACATGTACTGTACATGCAGACAGGTATTCTCTGAGTACTTTCAGGCTGGGGAATCTTCGATTTCACAGTGCGCTGGACGGTGGCCTTTTGAAATAACCATGCCAGGGTATCAAATAGATGATAAGCTTCGCGCATGTCTCAAAATTATCCTTTTTCAGGTGTGGTAAGGTATTCTCAAAGCATTTTCAGGCTGGGAGTCTTTGAAATTCACAGTGGAACATTAGATAGGGGGTTGTGATCACTTTCTTAAAAACCATTGACAATGATTACTTTTCTGGTGTGGACTCATATCCTCGAATCACTTTCAAGTTGGAGTGTGTCTTCAATTGCACATGTAATGGATAAGGGGCCTTATGAAATGAACCAGGGTATAAAATTAATAATGAGCTTCCAGCATCTACAGTATAATTCCATTGTAGATTCAGTTAGGCTTTATTACACAAAAAGTTAATTTCATAATTATAAACTTCAAAATTATCTTGTATATTTAGCAATCGTGCAGACGCACTTACAGTATAAATGAACCTGTAAGTGGAAGTAAAGTAACAAATCACAATTGATATTAGAGGAATAGTTGAGGGTTTTTTTGCAGAGGGTACTACACAAAACAATTTTTTGTGAGAAAAGGAAAAAGTGAGTGTCAAATTAGAAAGAATTCAATTTAAATGACAAAATCATCTTTGTTTGATCAAAATCGGTTCAAAAACAGCTGAAATATCCATAAATAAAAAACATTTATAATATTTGTGGTGCCCCACAAATATTCGGTAATTTTGAACTACCTGGTAGCCGTTGAAAAACGAGATAGCGCCTTAAACATTTTATTCCAGCCAATGCCAATATTGGCTTCTGTTGGTTTTTTGTGTTGATTATAATACGCACAATCAGCCTGCCCGTGTATTGTTATTGTTAATTAATCAATTAATTAACGGTCACTGCATTTTTTTAAAGTGGAGCTGAATTGTCATGATCATATTTAATCTAAATTCATACATTTTGGGGTCTAAAATTACCTTCATAGCAATTTGAGGTTCTAAAAGGGCACTAGAAATGTCATATAATTAAGAGCTATAACCTTGCACTTTGAAGGCATTTGCAGTCTTAAATAAGAACTCAGATATCCCTTTGAAGGCAGGGGTGTCTTTGATTTCACAGAGCACAGGACAATTAGGAGCCTTATGAGAGACAGTTGGGCCACGGTATAAAATCAATCACTCCTGCATCTCTCAAATGATTTTTTTTTCAAGTATAGACAGGTATTCTCTATTACCGATAAGCATTTTCAGGCTGTGGTGTCTTTGATTTCACAGTGCGCTGGACAAGGGCCTTATCAACCGGGCCAGGGTATGAAATTGATGATAAACTTCCTGCATGCATTTCTCAAAATGATCATTTATCAGGTGTGACCAGGTATTGTCGAAGCACTTTCAGGCCGAGGTATCTCACAGGGCACTGGACAGGGGCCTTATCAAATAACCGGGCCAGGGTATGAAATCGATATTGCTTCCTGCATGCTTCTCTCAAAGTGATCATTTTTCAGGTGTGAGCAAGTACCCTCAAAGCACTTTCAGGCTGTTGTGTCTTCGATTTCACAGGGCACTGGACAAGGAGCCTTATGAGATAGCCCGGGCATTAAGATCAGCTTCCAGTGCCTATGATAATAACATTGAAATCAGATAACGCAGTCACCTGATAGGATCCCTGGCGACCGAGGCAAGAGCTCTTTCGCTGACCATGTTCACACTACCAAAATTCATTGTATAGCTAAACGAAAAATCCTCATTTTGACATTAGCTGCGACCAAAAGCAAACACCATCAAATTGAAAAATCCACCTCTCGAGTGGGTTTGTTATTAAAATGCCTGACAAAGTTTCACATAATCTTGCAGTGAAAATGCTAACTACGGTAAGATATCAATTTTTGCTTGTGTGACTCTCCTTGCTTCTGTGCTAACGCATGCAGGGCACTGACAACTAAACTAATTGCACAGAACAACAATTTACACAGTACTTGTTCAAAACTACTATTTTTAGATTTTGCAAGAAAGAAGAGAAATCTATTCAAGTCTTTCAAGACTAGATGTTTCCTGTGATATTTTTCTGAGATTTTCGGTTTCCACAGCTACTGTAACTCTGTCCACTTTCCTGACCAGCTAAAAAATCTTTCATATATTTCATTTAGGAGAGTGAAACAGATAATTTACTAAATTTTCTATAATATCACATTAAATCTGGCATACACTGTACAGTACTACTGGTACTGCACAGTGCAGCCCACTGAATAATGTACAGAGCAGAGAAATTTGTACATTATAATTATAGCTGAAAGAATAATTATGCATGTTCACTGATGGATGATTTGGGCAACTAACGGAGGACGTTCATTGTCCTCCAAAACCGCCCTTCCTCCCCAACTGTTTACACAACACCCACACAAAGTATGTTCATTTTCTTTTCTTTCTTGTTTTTACCCCTATTTAAAGCCCCTCAGTCTCAGGTGTCTTTAAATTTTAAT
The DNA here is from genome assembly GCF_000002235.5 of Strongylocentrotus purpuratus. NCBI lineage: Eukaryota > Metazoa > Echinodermata > Echinoidea > Camarodonta > Strongylocentrotidae > Strongylocentrotus > Strongylocentrotus purpuratus. Next base: position 15,106,061 of record NW_022145606.1, read on the forward strand.
TACATTTGCCGACGTCTTGTCTGCTATCTGTGTACACACAATACTACATGTGTATTAGTACTGTAGGTAATAGAGAGTGGATACATGGTACTGCCCTAGCGATATGATACGTGAACATGGCATTGTTTGCTGTGACCCAGTTTAAAAGGTTTTTTATATAATTTCCCTCATATAAATTATAAATCAATTCAATCACTGTTCTTGTCTGACTAAGGAGTTGCCCACCGTTGACTCTGAAATAATTATTAAAATCATGAGAAAGGAAAACTGCTCTAATTTGTTGCTAACCTATTTTTAGTTCCTAACATTGTTTTCTTGTGTGTGTTTTGCTGGTATTATAAACTACTGTAGATGAACATGTCCTTGTACATTAGGTAAAATCTACATGATATATGTACATGTTACATGACCTGAACTCAATTATTAACATCATAGGAAAACAAAACTGCTCTAATTTCTAGCTGACCTTTCTTTACTTCCTAACATTGTTTTCTTGTGTTTTTTTCCTGGTACTTATTATGTTATTATCTCAGTTTTCAGATTTTTCTGATTTCATACAAATGAACTTATTAACAGGGTTGGATCGTCCTTTATGCCTACTTGAAAGAAGTAGTTATTTATGTAAAATCTATATTACATCATGTTTCATGACCCTGACACAACTATTAAGTTCATGAAAGGAAAACTGCTCTAATTTCTTGATGTCCTTCAATTCTTTAGTTCCTTACATTGTTTTCTGGTTTGTTTGTTGCTGGTATTATAAACTACATGTAGATGTACTCTACTACATGTACTGTATGTCAAATCTACATGATACAGGATACATGCAATGTATGCATGTTCCATGACCATAACACAATTATTCAAATCATAGGGAAGAGAACTGCTCTTATTGCTTCAATGCTTGTTGACCTTTCTTTAATTCCTTTCATTTTGTAACATCATACCCGTAACCAAAATCCTATCTATATCAAGTTACAGATTTTCTTTTAAGCATATCAAAGATAAACTTGAGTTCTGGTAAAAAAAAAAAAAATGAATTCTCACAGTATCTAACGAAACTTACACTGAATGTTCAAGATTACAAATAAATGTCATGTGCCAAACAATTTTGGAAGAAAATGTATACTGGCTGAGTAATGAGCATAGAAAGATAAGAAAATCAGGTAGTACTAGCCCCGACACCATGTGTGTTGTCCCATATATATCTTTCTGTGTAAGTGATTGTTACTTTACCAAGACTGCCAAATTTATGATGATTTTGATGATTCCAGAACCTTGCATTATACACCATTAATTACATGCTATATGATCAACTTTTCTGATCCATTCCACACCTTTTCTTTCACAATGCAATAGCATTACCAGTACTCAAGTTTATCTTCAATATTGCGTGCAAATTATATTGTTTCATCTCCTATTTCATTACAGGTGACATAATGTACATGTATATTTAGTTTATAATACCAGCAAAAAAAACGTAAAAAAATGAAAGGGAGTAACGAAAGGTCAGCAAGAAATGGCCGATCGCCTGTCTGATTATCAAGATATTTATGATTGGAATTACAAATTTTAAAAACCGTTTGCCAAACGGTTTCCATTACACTACAGTCTATTGGGGAAAACGAGTATGGTAAAACCGGTCACTCTAAGATGTTTACTCTTTTGAGGGACTTCTTGATCATTTTGAAGCGCAATTTTGTCAGGGCTTCAAATATTACACCATACCACAGACACTGATAACACTGATAACATTGTTAAATGATGCCTTTAAATCTATAATAAATCACATTCCCTAGAATCCCTTCCATTTATCAAAAAAAATCTTTTAGTAGTGATTGATTGCAGTTTAGAAATAAAACTGTATATTCCAGTTGCACAAACACACACCACAGTAAACAGACTAGAATCAGACTTGTTTGTACAATAGATGACTGGGAACCTTATAGAGCAAGAATGCTTGAATGAGCCGGTATTATTTTCGAAGAAGAAAGGGGCCTGCTTTTAAGTACTGTAGAACAATGGTGGGCTGTCATGGCTTCGATGAAAGAGTGTGGGTTCCGAATCGTCATGAATAATGCAAGAAAGTGAGCTCCATTCATACAGCCTGATATCAGGTAGCTTGCAGGCGCAAATCCTTGTCAGTTATAGTGAAAAACTTCAATACCGGTATTATGTAGTGAAGCCTGTCTATGAAGACCACTCAAGGGAGACAAGAAAAGTGGTCTTAGGGTGCGTTTAATCGACACTTTTTCACCCTAGAATCACGGTTTCTAAAGACGTTTAGTTTAAAACGCAATGCGTTCAAGCGATTTTTTCGTCGGTCGTAAAAATAAACGTGTTTGAAAACACAAACATGAAACGCTGAAAAAGATGCGTTTTGTATCATGATTCTGCAGAATCACGGTCGCTAAAATTCGATTGAACGGACGGAGTTCTCAATCATGATTGTATGACGGAGCCTGTTCCGGTTTGGGCAAAAACCGCGCGCCTGCTTTTCATGCAATTTGCGTTTACTATACCATGCTCTTTATAATGGCCTGTTCCGTCATGTTATACCTTGTTTTCCTCTTTTTCTCTTTCTGTCTTTCCTTATGTTATTTTTTGTTTCTTCCTTCTATTCTTATGTTATTCTTTGTTTTTTTTTCCTTCTATCACCTTCTCTTATGTTATTCTTTATTTTTATAATTCTATCACTTTCTCTTTCTGTCTTTCCTTATGTTATTCTTTGTTTCTTCCTTCTATTCTTATGTTAATCTTTGTTCTTTTCCTTCTATCACCTTCTCTTATGTTATTCTTTATTTTTATAATTCTATCACTTTCTCTTTTGTTATTCTTTGTTTCTTCCTTCTATTCTTATGTTAATCTTTGTTTTTTACCTTCACTCACAGTTTCTTATGTTATTCTTTGTTTTAATCATTCTATCTCTTTCTGTCTTTCCTTATGTTATTCTTTGTTTCTTCCTTTTATCACCTTCTCTTATGTTATTCTTTGTTTTTTACCTTCACTCACAGTCTCTCATGTTATTCTTTGTTTTAATCATTCTATAACTTTCTCTTTCTGTCTTTCCTTATGTTATTCTTTGTTTGTTCCTTCTATCACCTTCTCTTATGCTATTCTTTGTTTTTATAATTCTATCACTTTCTCTTTTGTTATTCTTTGTTTCTTCTTTCTATTCTTATGTTAATCTTTGTTTTTTTCCTTCTATCAGCTTTTTTAATGTAATTCTTTGTTTTAAGCATTCTATCACTTTCTCTTTCTGTCTTTCCTTATGTTATTCTTTGTTTCTTCCTTCTATTCTTATGTTCATCTTTGTTCTTTTCCTTCTATCAACTTTTCTTATGTAATTCTTTGTTTTTATAATTCTATCACTTTCTCTTTTGTTATTCTTTGTTTCTTCGTTCTATTCTTATGTTAATCTTTGTTTTTTACCTTCACTCACAGTCTCTTATGTTATTCTTTGTTTTAATCATTCTATCACTTTCTCTTTCTGTCTTTCCTTATGTTAATCTTTGTTTTTTTTTCCTTCTATCAGCTTTTTTAATGTAATTCTTTGTTTTAAGCATTCTATCACTTTCTCTTTCTGTCTTTCCTTATGTTATTCTTTATTCCTTCCTTCTATCACCTTCTCTTATGTTCTTCTTTGTTTTTATAATTCTATCACTTTCTCTTTTGTTATTCTTTGTTTCAATCATTCTATCACTTTCTCTTTCTGTCTTTCCTTATGTCATTTTTTGTTTCTTCCTTCCATCACCTTCTCATTCTTTGTTTTATTATTGCGATCTATGCTCAAAACAGCAGTCGAAAGTCGGCCGTAAACAATTCCAAAAAGCGCGCGCCGAAGTTGACCTATACTTCCTGGGTCAAACTGCGAGTGTGATCCGCAGTGGCTGGGCTCGAAATGAGCTAGAATCAGCGTTGTTGAAAAATCGCTTGAACGCTAACCGCAGTGACCTTGTTTTTTGTAACGGCGTTTTGATTTGTGATTCATGTTTGTGATTCTAGCTTCGAAAATTCGATTGAACGCACCCTTATATACCGGGTATGCACTTATAGGCAGGTGGTCCTTATGCCTCAGTCACACCCTCAAGTATTTGGCTCACGCATTGCTGTGTATTTATGACAAGCCGTTTTTTAAATCTATTCCTACATGTATTTCTTGATATCAAGAAATGAATTCTTTAAATAATATATCAAGAAATGATTTTCTGTTGTAAGGCAATGGTAATTCTTGATATGAAGAATGTGATTTCTTGCATATCAAGAAATAGGAATAAATGTTAAAACGGCTTGTCATAAACATGCAGCAATACGCAAGGCAAATACGCAAAGGTGTGACTGAAGAATTATGTACAGGTGCCCATAGTACATCAATGAGAAACCATTTCAAGGGAAACCAAAAATGTGGTCTTTGTAGACAGGTGGTCACTGAAGCAGGTTTGACAATTTTGAATGCAGCTTGAGCATCCCTGGGTCTGGGATGAATACAGTGTACATGTACATGCGCAATATATGAAGACGTTACTTTTATCTACATGTACTGAACATGTAGATGTACAGGTGTATGAATCATAATCATTGTTATTATTGAAAATCAAAATTGGTCTCTCAATTATGATCTTTAGATAATATTTTTTCCTTCAATAATGAACTATCAACTTGAGAGACCAATGCCAGTAAATGGTGAGAGCAAACAGTGGCATGAATGGCCTGCAATACATGAAGATACAAAAAAAATGTAAGTCAAACTTAAAGTACCATAATTAATAGTGTATTAACCACACTTTTTTGCCCCCGAAAAAAATTCAAAGTCGGGGGTGCGTCTTATACACGGTACACACACACACACACACAAAATAATTAAAGTTTCGATTTATGCCCCTCCACCTGGCGCTATGCCTGGCAATGTCTCCCAGCTCAGTAATCGGTGTGTTGACTCACCACTCAGATACTAGAACTACACTCAAATTTGTCTGTCATCTTGGTTTGAAAGTAATCTTTCTGATAGATCTCAATATGTAGTTTATAATAATAATTCCTCCAATTTTTCTTCTATTACACGGCGTACCACAAGGTTCTATCCTAGGTCCTCTACTGTTTTTTTAATTTACATTAATGATCTTACACATTCAGCTGCACCTCGCAGTTAAATGAAAGGCCTTCCCGCTTGGGTTTTTTGACACGGACATGGCTTGCTGCCGACAGAGTCAGCAATTTTTTTTATTATTTTTTTTTTAGGGCGAAAAAGAGGGGTGCGGTTAATACACGAGGGCTGTTTATACACCGTTAATTAGTTACCGTAGATCTTAGTCTTTGTGCAAGTCTGAAAGACACGAGTGCTATACAGGTAACTCCCATAAGAACCCTCTAAGATTATTATCCAAATCACTTGAGGTACTTATACTGTACACTTTACTACTATTCTATACTACATGTGTACAATCATGTACAGTAGGACACAATAGAATGTACTGTACTGGCGAAACTTGAAGATGTGATTATTTTGGAACCATGCAAAGTTTAACCTTCACTTTAACAATAGAGGGTTACTCATCAGTGCAGCTCTATTCTCTATTGTTAAAAGCCTATTCAATACTATACTAGTCTGCAAGTTCAGACTCTAATTTGCGAGAAGAAACACTACACTACAACACTACACTTGAAGAAACATGGCTGTAATACTAAGCCCAACACTATACCCTTGGGGCCTGTCATCATCAGCTTGAATAACCCGCTATTTCTGATTTGGGAAATTAGCCTGATCCAAAATGGTGGGCTATTTGGCTGGTGAAGACGTGGCTGGTGAAGTTGCAAATAGCGGGCTATTTGATCGGGAAATCTTCCCAAGATATCTTGGGCTAGTTTGCAAAATAGCCTGCTATTTGTCTGGTTCGTCATCACCAGCCCAAAGACTCCCACTATTTGCTGGTAATGACAGGTCTTTGGCGGATAGTGACAACAGTGTACATGTAGTACATACATACATGTATGTAGTTGTAACTTGTAACCGGACTAGAGTTGGAGTGGGCGGACCATGTACATACACATGTATTGAACTTTACTTGAATGGATATTGAGAGACAGAGGGGGATCAAAAGATTAAGTGAAGTTATAGTGTTCTTGTTGTGTAGTGAACCTTTTTTTATTATCATCATTTGACTTCTTGTTCAATCAGGTACATGAAGCCTAAATGTTTTTTTTTAATCTAGCCCTTTAAATAAAGATGTAAATCTCATATTACTTTATTATTATTATTATTACTTAATATGTTATCATCATTATCGTTTTGTTTTATCATTATCATTTCTATATTAATAAATTACTTGTAGTAGTAGTAGTAGTAGTAGTAATATTTGTTTATGATTTAAAATTATTATCATTATCATTGTTATATTTATATTCATCATAGTTTGAGAACAGATAATAAGTGGGTAGTACAAGTAACAGGCATTTTCAAGTTTGCTTTCTCAGCATTTTGGGATTGGAATAACAATCATATTAACACTTTAATTATAGGTACATGTAATTGATAACCAAAGACCAAAGTACAGCCTGTATAATGAGCATTAGACTTTAGCATGAGAAAACATCTTTAGATCTCTGCGGTATTGTACACAGTCACTTTAAACCGAGGTATTGCCAGCAGTGCATGTAATGAAATTAAAGGAAGTCCAACCAGATATTCTGTTGCTTTTAACCCTTCCTGGAAAAAATTTATTTTTAGGACAAAATTTATTTTTAGGCATAAATTGATCACATATTGGCAACAGTAATATATTTCTGTTATACTGTAGCTACAAATGTAGATTGTTTTAATGAGTTGCAATGTCTCTAGAAACAGTATATGTGGGCGGGGATGTTATCGAAAAGTTGCCAATTTCGATCAAAAAAACAATGATTTTTAACTTCTCAACATGTTGCCACTTTGAAGCTTTTATAGCACCTGTTCCTTTTAAAAAATTGAGACATAAAACGCAAGATAGTGAACCCCCAAAATGGATGCAGTAAGTGTAGAAATGTTTGCCTTTTTTCTCATTCATATGGCATTTAACTTGTAAGGCTCTGAATCAAAATCGATTGAGCTAAACCACAAAAAGTGAAATTATTGTCCCCAAGTAACATGTTTATACACGATACTGTTCACTAATTACAACTGTACATACAATGTAGAATCTACAGAACATCATAGAAAGATCAGGGTGGTATTATAATTTTTCTGAAAATATATTGCTTTTGTATCTTTCTTGATGGTAAAACACTATCAATTGGTTAAAATATGTAGACTTCTATTGCAGAGTGTACAGTATTGCGAAAATTAGAATTAATTATTTGAAAGTATTGAATTTAATGCAATGCAATTATTTTTCTTGGGGCAGCTGTAAGTCTCGTCTTCAAAGCTGTCCCCATTCATAGTATTGTCATAATATCATAATATAGTCACTCCTGGTAATAAAGACTGTATGTATTAATACAAGTATGGTTTAAAGCTTATCTGCCGTAGTTTACAGAAGGGATTAGACTGCCCTGCAAGGTCACTGGACAGGTGGTTATCTCATCAACTCAGCTCTCAGTTAACATAAGAAAAAGAGGATCATGGGGGACCAATGGTCACCGATTAGGCATTGTTTGTTATATTAGAGGGCGCAAGTAGCTACAAGTAGTGCAGTGGGCCTTTAACTTGTAAGGCTCTGAATCAAAATTGATTGAGCTAAACCACAAAAAGTGAAATTGTTGTCCCCAAGTAACATGTTTATACACGATACTGTTCACTAATTACATTGAATATGTAGGGTCTACAGAACATCATAGAAAGATCAGGGTGGTACATGTATGTGTTATAATTATTCTGAAAATATATTGATTATGTATCTTTCTCGATGGTAAAACAATATCAATTATCATGAATTACATGTAGGAGTCTTTGGTTAAAATATGTCGACTTCTATTGCAGAGTGTACAGTATTGCAACGATTAATTACTTGAAAGTAATTGAATTTAATGCAATGCAATTATTTTTCTTGGGGCAGCTGCAAGTCTCGTCTTCAAAGCTGTCCCCATTTATAGTATCATAGTATCATCACTGTAATATATACCGTACTGTACTAATTAATGTAATAATGTTACATGTATGGCTTACAAATTACAATATTCAATCAACTCATTTTTAATTCTTTCCTGATACCGAGTGTTTATCATCTGTCTTTTATTACAACTTTTCAAAACTTGAATCAAAGTTCTTTCGCTGCTAATAATAACCTTCTGGATTCAGTTTCAGTTTCCAATGTACATGTACACACATACTTTGTGAGTGTGTTTCACAATGGCATGATGTACTTTAGAGTCTGTATAATAAATCATATCCATAATTTAATGACTCTCAAATCATTTCCTTTTGCAATATCAGTATACAATGTATGAAGAAATATGAATAGTTTACAAAATTACAGTAGTGTGTACAGTACATGTAAATGTACACATGTACATTGTACATGTATGTACACTGTACAGTGTATATGTTCAATGCATACAGTACAGTACTGTACAGTATGTGTTGTTTATGATTGTTTTAAATGTTTATGTGGGGGGGGGGGGGCACATGTAGTTTTAACTAGACTGCAGACACAAATTCTAATTTGACAATATTAAAGTTTACCACAATTCCTAAAGCCTTTTCCAGGGCCTACAGTAGCTCAGCTCTGTCAGTCTCTGCATTGACCTAGAAGCAGCTACATGTAAACTAAAGTAAAGATCCTATGCAGATTGCAGCATAAATGCTGTCAGCCTAGTCTTACAGTGCAGACACTGTTATGCAGAGCGACCAAAATTGCATTTAGGGTTTCTGCTAGCGTCCAGCAAGCTAAATTTCAACAGAGTTTAATACTGAGCTAACTTTGGGTACAATCTGTCATTATGCATGGTAAAATTAATAAGTATAACTGTATGCTTTATGACATGTACAAAAACTGTATACATGTACATGACCATGTACATGTAGGCCTACTGATTCCTCTGTGATAAAGTTTACAAGTAATTATGTGGAGAAAAAAATCCTGAAGGGTGCGTGTGCAAGCGTGAAGTCAGCAACCTTAATGATGATAATCATCATCATAATGTGAATTACTTTATACATGAACTTAATGAGGATCTGAGATTAAAGTCCGCTAACTTCACGGACATGCGCGCGCCAGCCCGCACCCAGGCCTTAAATTAATCGACGGCCATCGACGGCCAGGCCGTCGATGCCCCTATGACTGGCCGCGGTGCCCTCCCAAAAAAGGAAATATTCACGGCCAAAAAGGCCGTGCCCTTTTTTTCAAACTGGCCGACGTGCCTTTTTTTCCAACTGGACGTGCCCTTTTTATTTTAAATTTGCGCACATAAAACCACCAATTGCGCCCATAATCATCTAAAACTAGACGGCAAGGCGCAAGTGTTTTCCGTGAAAATGCGCCCATAAATTATTAGAACAGTAAAAATACACGAATCACGAACAGTTTGCCGCCCACGAGCTCTCTTCTAGCTTCGTATTTAGTGCTTTAATAAGGCGCAAGTGCCGTGAAAATGCGCCCTTTGTTACTATATAGGCAATGCGCTAGCGCACGTACGTACGTACGTTCATATTATGCGATCGCGCTATGCATATGGTGCATGCATGTTGACGCACGCACGTACGTACAAATCGAAGGCCAGGATCAAGAAAACAAATCGTCAAATGGAGAAATAAACAAGCATTCAAATAGTCATTAGAGATCTGTCGAGGTTTGTTTGTAGTCTGGGCCTAGTTTATTATTTTATCTCAAATAGAATTTAGAATTATCTTATTAATAAGTTAAGAACACCTACGATGTTCTCGATCGTAGTTACTCTCATTTTGCCACCAGCCGACCTCGCTTCAAAAAGCTACCCCGCCAGCTTCCCAAGACGAACGTTTCGAGTCCCGGTAAAATTCCGAGGGTGCATCGGTTTCGCTGGCAAACTTCCAGCCCGACAGCTTCCCACCAAAAGTGGCGAGAGTGTGTGTGCGAGGAACGATTTTGGTTTCGTGAATGCACGTTACGCAACTGAGCTGAGCGTGTCACTTTCAGCTGTCGAATGTCTATAAGGACATTTTTACATTTTATTTCATTAGTTAGGCCTATGTAGACCTTTCTATACAACAGTTAAAAGATAATTTCTTCAAATTTGCTCCTACTACCGAGAGAGTGGCGGAAGGTTTGTGTGTGAGGTGCGATTTTGATTTGGAATACCCGGCCCGGTAAACTTGCCAATTAAGTCCTTCTGACTTTCGATGTTTGTGAAATTGACAATTTATTTATTCATTTGCTCATCAGTATTTTTAGTTACTTTAAAATACTGTTTAATGTGCAAGTTTGATGTTCTTAATCAATCTTTCCTGTTCATATTGTTAAGATTAAAAAGTTATTATATTGATCGTTCGATCTATTCACGTTATGAAATTAACATTTGTAGACTCTCTTTGAACTTATGATTAGATAAGCGGCCTATCTGTTTTTGGAAAATTGCCCCTTGCTCTGGTAAATTCCCGTGGCAAAGGGCAACTTAAAAAAAAAATTGCCCCTTGCTCCTGGCTGCTAAATCTAAGGCTTGCGGGCCGCCGCCTTGTTTGCAGGCGCGTAGCCAGAGTTTGGTGTTTGGGGGGGGGGGGCACATACATGTAATCGATCGAGGTCAAAAAAAGGGGTCTACAAAATTTCAACCGATCCTGGAAATTTTAGGTTTGCACTTGTGTTGTGCAGGGGTTTGCCATGAAACCTGGCCTAGGCCTGTGACTTGTGAGAACCTGCATACATGTATTATAATGTCTTCTGTTATTATAAATACTCCAAAAAGGCTGATTAAGCCCAAAAGGCAAATAACGCAAAAAAGATAAGAAAATTGACACAAAACAGATTTATGCTTTTTTCCTTCTAAATGTTTTAAATTTATATAGACTAGGTCTAGTCTAACCTTGGCCTTGTAATCAGTTATTGTTAATACTAGACCGAAAGCTTCAGTCTCTATACCGTCGGTTGTTCCACTGAGACTACGTCTGGCTCCACTAGACCTCCGGTTATAGAGACAGAACGATCGCCTATGCCAGCCTATGTTGAAGATATCACGGCTAGATTTTAGCCGTTAGGCCCCTCCCACAAACATGAACAAACCTGCCACGGCCGTATTGTTATGCCCCCAAAATCCCCCAAAAAGAAGGAAAAACTGTGCGCCATCTACACGTTCGTAATGGCGTTATCACAGTTTTTCCTTCATAATCATTTTTGCCTTCGACGTAGACTAGAAGGGATGAGATTGACGGCAGCGAGAGTTTAACACGGCTTGCAAGATTTTCAACACGGATGTCGATTTTGACCCATAATTTCCTTAAAAGGGACCATTAAACGGATTATTTTAATCAAGTTAGTAAGTGGAACCGATGTATTATAGCCTAGGCCTAGACTAATGTAAAATTGGATATGCACGAGTCTCTCTCTCTTTCTCTCTATCAATGTCATGTTTCTCATAATTTATCTACTTTTGTTAATGTTGTATCTTTCCAATATCTACCCTATTATCCAAACCATCTTTCTTTTCTTCTTCTTCTTTTCATTATGATAACATCTTATAACTTACCTTCATCTACAGCACGAATGTACTGCCCGTGTTGACCCTTCTCGCCATGAAGATTGAAGCCGTAGCCATCGGACCCGCGAACCAACGAGCACAACCTCGGTTTCCCGGGCGCATCCATTTTTGTTTTTCCTCTTCGCGTTCGAAACCCCCTCCTTCAAATCAACTTTCCAGCAAAATTCCCGAAATGACACCACCAATGCTCCACCTGGCAATAATCCTGTGGTATTTATCTCAGACGGGGTACCGTTGGTCTCCGATTTTGCGAGAAATTAATGGCAGAAAAAGTGGTTGGAATGATGCTGATCGGTGTTACTCCCTGTTACGCAAAATACTCGCTGACAGGTGTATCGGTCCCACATACACAAATTGCATGGAGCTAGCGCTGAACACTGTCTAATCAATTATCATTGTACGTAACATAATGATGCTCTGTGTGTAGTGTATTGGAGGGCAATGTACAGTTTGGTCACATGACCCCGAAATCCAAACAAACTATTATGGGCGTACACGCTTTAGCATACCATCACACTGGCGAATTTATGCGTGGACACACGGAGTGACTGATAACTTTGTAAGATAGAAGAACAACGCCCTTTATAAGTTGATGAGTGAAAACAGAGCAATGCTCAATGACTCTTGTAAACTAACCCACATAAAATGGAAAAGAACTACACCTTGAATCAGTTGATGAATAATTGAACAAACTTTCCACTATGACTAGACCCTCTCTCTTTTTCTCGCTCTCTGTTTTTTTTTTTATAAAGATGCATAACAAATTATTTTGCAGGTTGCCTGGGGATTTTAATTTCAGGCATGATTGAATTATGTTAAAAATATGTTAGTCATCAACTATAATTAAATAAATTCATAATAATTATCTGTTCAAAGTGTCATCATTCTTAGTGATTCATAAATTGTTATATATGAAAAAAAAGAGAGATGTAAAAGACATAAGGTTATAATTATTTAGTTAATCTTTTTCTTTTCCCGGCATCCATGTGACTCTTTTCCAAATGTACTCTCGTTTTGTATTCAATGATGTTCTTTGTTTTTGCCGAATAAATAAAAATAATAATAATAAATAACAATAATCAAATTGACGAACGTTTCATCACTACCAATGATTCAAAAATATGTCTGGATTTGTGTAGGCCTACACCCCTCCCCTCTCCCGTCAGCGCCCGTCCGTCTTCTTTTTGTCCTTTAAATTTATTATTCTTTTTTGTTGGTTCTTCTTCTTCTTCTTCTTCTTCTTCTTCTTCTTCTTCTTCTTCACATTTTCACTACTCTTTCCAAGCTTTTCTCCTCATCTTCCTTCCATTCTTCGTCTTCTTTCTTTTCCTTTCTCAGTGCTCCAATTGTATTTTATTTTCTTCCTCCTGTTCCCCCCCCCCTTTTTTTTTTTTCGTTCTTCACCTCCTTAAGTTTAATCTTCTTCCATTTCCTTTTCTAGTTTTCTTATTCTTTTTTTCTTGAATCTCAATAAAGGAAGCCAGGGAAAACACTTCGATTGCTTTCCTCGTCATCTGCACGTTCACTCAATAGCCAAACATGTACTTTCGCACAAAACAATAGGCACCAATTGGGGAAAGGGTTGCTTTGTGCAAGGCAACACAACGGCTCTGCAAAATCGCCCTTTTCCAGACTTGAAAGGCACCAAGGCAACCCTTTTAAAGGTAAAGACCAGTTATGGTCTTGCGATTGCATTGTGAAAGAAACGTTGTGGAATCGATCAGAAAAGGTTGATCATCTAGCATCTAGCATCTGCAAGGTTCTAGAATCATCAGAATGATAAGAAATTTGGCCCATTCTTCGTAAAGTTACAAGCACTATACACAGAAAGATGTATATGGGACTACCCTATATCTCTCACAGACCATGAGAGAAACAAATTTACCAAATATATGAATTAGTAGGCGGTTTCCCGGCAATTTTTTTATCATCATGTATTAGTCAAAACATATTCTTTCACATGATTGGTAATGAGAGCTTCCATTTCATTTTTTGAAATTGGGGCGTTTCCAATACTGGTCTTTACCTTTAACATCGGTACATAAACATCGTTTTCTATTCAAAATATAATCTCGGATAAACAAAGGGCGACACAATATATGTGTATGCTGGCAGGTCGCCCAACTAACCTTGACAAAATGTAGATGATTTTTGTTCAAAATAGTTCACTATAGCTAATTGTGACTGAGCAAATCATTACCTACATCTACATTAATTAATTTTTTGGCCCAAGTTTACTCACACACGAAATTGCTCTCATGTTGGGATTCCGTTCGTTTGATTGATTAATTGGTTCATTATTTATTTATTTCTTTCTCTGTAGACTATTCTTTTTATTTTGTTTTGTTTTCTTACAATTCATATTTCATTTTTTTCATTTTTTTCATTTTTGTCATGTTATTTACTTTGTGAAATAAAGTCTAAACAGAGCACTTAAGACAAAGTGTCAGAGAACTTGACTTTCTATGACTATGAGGCACTGCCATTGGTGTTGCTATTTGTGACTGTTGTTGTTGTCGTCGTTGTTGCTACTATTGTTGTTGTTATAGTCCTGTATTTTATAGTGCGGTAGGCCCTATTTCAAACAATCAAGTCTGTTCCTGTGTTTTAATCATACATGTACTTATAACGAGTCGCTTTACCGAATACGGCAGTGCTTTACAGGTTGTTGTATTGTGTCCCGCATTGTGTGAGGGGGCGGAGCGACCGATCGAGCAAGATTTCACATTTAGGAAAACTAAATCTATGCATACTATATAGAGCAGCCTACACCCCAAAAAACCGCATGTTAACAAATGTGGAATAAACCGAAAGGTTACGTTGCGAGGTTGGGGTTGGGGTGGGCTACAGCCCCCACACGCCCCCGGTTCCATACCTGATGAGTGTTTGTCTCTTTCCGAACCTCTCCCGCGCGACCTCTCTCTCTCTCTGGAGCAAGCCAGATCAAGCGAAGCGTGATGCTCGCTATATACCCTCCGTCTCTGTCTGTCTGTCTGCTCTAAGAATATTACATCCGTGATGCGTTGCTATGGCGACGAGATGTTAGGAGGGTGGTGAAAGCGATCGATCTATCGTTATAATGTGCCAAGTCTGATTCGGGAAGATTTTGTTTGTCACGTGATATAGAGTCGGTGTCAGGTGACGGGGTGGAGACGGAGATGGGGATGTATCTAATAGCTGGCAGTCTCAACAACATCAACGAAGATTTGTCGTCAATTAAAATGGTGACCCGCTTCCAAAGGGAGATAATCAGAGTAAAAGTTAAATTTCTGACCTTCTTCTTGTGTTATTTCCACTTCTTTTGATACCCCCCCCCCCCCAACTTTAAAACAAAAAAGTTCCAGAAATCACCTAATCGAGTTGGGAATGTCTGCCCAAAGTAATAATTAATGAGTCCGTGATGGGCTCACAATTAATTTTTAGCAAATCATGAGTTTCTTTTTTATCATTACACTGAAATGAATTTCTCAAACGACTATTAAAGAAACAAATCAATTAGAATTCAATTCAAATTTAACCTGATGACAAACTATGGTACAATGTGTTAGACAATAAAATATAATCAGATAAATTAAAAAAAGTTTATAGTAGACATTGCAAAGAAGCCCTCCCCCCCCCCCCCCAAAAAAAGGAAACTCATCTTGAAGGTGCTTCCGCAACCCCCCCCCCCCCCCCCCCCCCGCTTTGCTTTTTTTCTTCCTTGGTCTTGCTACAGAAGTGTCACTATATAAGAAAAGGAAATTAGCGATTATTGTCGATAATGGCATGCAGATGTTTTTTTAAATTGTGGATCGAAAGCTCAAACCTCCAACTGATTGCTGTTCCTCTTTACAATGCCTTATTCACGACATCACCTGACATGGGAGGGACAACATTCTGATAATATTCTCTCTCTCTCTCCCCCCTCTATTATCCTTTTCTTTTTCTTTCCTTTCTGTCTCTCCTCAATTCACGCATCTCCCTCTCTCTTTTGTTTTTCATTTCCTTCTTCTTCTTCTTCTTCTTCTTCTTCTTCTTCTTCTTTTTTTTCTTCTTCTTCTTCTTTTTCTTCTTCTTCTTCTTCTTCTTCTTCTTCTTCTTCTTCTTCTTCTTCTTCTTCTTCTTCCTCTTCTTCTTTTTCTTCTTCTTCTTCTCCATCTTCTTTATCTTATTCTTCTTCTGATCCTACTGCTCCTCCTCCGTCTCCAATATTCTTCTCCATATTTTCCTTTCTCACATTCATCCTTTCTTGCTACCAGTGATGCTTTCTCTCTTTGATACCAAATAAATTCTTCTCCTCCCCTCTCTCTACTTCCCTCCTCACTCATTTATTTATTTATTTATTTTCATCTCTTTTTATCTATATTTATTTTTTTTGTTCTTTTTCTTTCTCTTTCCTTCTTCTTCTCATTTCTCTCCTCTTTTCATTTACTCCAACTTTACATTCTTCTCGCTCCCTTTTCTTATACACAATTTGTTCTCTCTCTCCATCTTTCTACCTTGTATTCTCACAGACATGTGCCCCACACTCTCTCTCTCTCTCTCTCTCTCTCTCTCTCTCTCTCCCTCTCCCTCTCTCTCTCTCTCGATCTCTCTTTCTCTCTCTCTCTCTCTCTCTCTCTCCTCTCTCTCTCTCTCTCTCTCTCTCTCCCTCTCTCTCTCTCTCTCTCGATCTCTCTCTCCCTCTCCCTCTCTCTCTCTCGATCTCTCTTTCTCTCTCTCTCTCTCTCTCTCTCCCTCTCTCTCTCTCTCTCTCTCTCTCTCTCTCTCTCCCTCCCTCTCTCTCTCTCTCTCTCTCCACATTTCTCTCCCTGTCCCTCTCGCTCTCTATTTGAGTCTCTCACATTATCTTTCTAATCACAGTTCATGTTGTTTGACCAAATCAGTAACCAATTTGTCAACCTCAGGCTTACTTTTCTAACTATAAAGCGGCCAAATTCAACTTGAAAATATTGAAAGGGGATTTGTAGGCCATTGTAACACTTTTATATGAGGAACATCAGCTTTTCTTCAGCGAAGAATGAGCTGCAATTACTCCTAAACCCCACCACTTTAGGAGATTACACATAGCTGATCTCAAATTTACAAATCTCAATTGAAAATGGAAATGGTTCTTTTAAAGGCCTAATCCGCACCAGAAGTGGATCTGATTACCAGTGGTGCGTTCAGAGGAGAGGGGTTTAATGGTATGGCGGTATTGATCAGCTCTCTGTCTTCGCCTACAAACTTTCTTTCCTTTTTATTCATTGTCAGATGTTGTCCTCCCCCACCGCCGCCCCTCCCCCCCCCCCCCGGGAAATAGTATTATGCATTTTTTGGAAATTTCATGGATTATTCTACAATGATTATACATAATTTTACAAATAAAACAGTTAGCAACGTCAAGTTAAGAGAATAGCGGAAACATCGTATTATGACAATCCTGATATGACCCAGCAAGCAAGATACAGATGTAAAATGACTATGGTGCAAGACCCGGAAGCTGGGACACCCCCCCCCCCCCCCTCCCCCTTGAAGTTAGACCTGGAAGCTTGGCAGCTGGAGACGGCTTTCTTCCAGAAACTTTGGTATTCAAGGTATTCAAGGTATTCAAGGATGTAGGAATCGAAGGAAGAAATAGATTAAAAAATAACGAAAGAAAGAAAAATTAAAGAAGAACGAAAGACAATTTTTCTCTCCCCTTTTTTTCTTCATTTTGTTTTAAAAATTCATTGTCAGATGTTGTCCCCCCCCCCCCGAAAATAGTAGTATGCATTTATTGGAAATTTTATGGATTATTCTACAATAACTACGTCGAGTTAGGAGAATATCGGAAAAATCGTATTATAACAGGAAGAAAGGAAAGAAGGATAGAAGGATTCGAAGGAAAAAATAAATTTTAAAAATGGAGATGGAAAGTAGACAAAAAGAAAGAGAGTTATAAATATTAAACGAAAGAAAGAAATAATAAAGAAGGACGAAAGAGATAAATTTCAAAATGCAATAAAATGGAGTGTCCTACGTTCATTATAGGTGGCGCTATACAGTTCTTTGCGAAATACACGTTACGAGAACTGTCTTGCTGTGCTGATCTCTGAGCTAAAAACCTTTCTCTGCACGGCCTCTCCCTCTCTCTCACTCTCACTCTCTCTCTCTCTCTCTCTCTCTCTCTCTCTCTCTCTCTCTCTCTCTCTCTCTCTCTCTCTCTCTCTCTCTCTCCCTCTCTCTCTTTCTCTCCCCTCTCTCTCTCTCTCTCTCCCTCTCTCTTTCTCTCTCTCTCTCTCTCTCTATCCTCTCTCTCACTCTCTCTCTCTCTCTCTAAAGACATTTTACCAATACATTTTTCGATATATATATTCATGAAATAGATATAAAAAGTAATGCTTTAATTGTAATAAAGAGCAAGAATGTCTTTAAAAAAACGATGTATTTCTTGGAGTAGGGGCTTATACAAACAGTCGATGAAATAATAAGTCATGACTACAACATTATGTTGTATGTATGCAATTCGCATTCTGAATATTGATATATAACAAGTGAATGCAATAATATGTAACATGAGAAAGTTGAGTTCTGGGAAGAGGTGAAAAATAATTTGTGAGCGTTATCTTTGTATTATGCAAGCATGGAATAACATCAGATGAAAAATGTTCCCTGAAAAGCATGGCTCTTCAAATGCCTTAATATCCTAAATAAAGCATGTAGGCCTATTATGTATAAAATCAATAAAAATCGGAACGGATTCTTATGCCACATGTTCGTGTAGTCCCATACACATCTTGAGTGCTTGTAACTTTACCAAGACTAGGCCAAATTTCTTTTCATTTTAATGATTCCAGAACCTTGCAGTAGGCCTGCCGCCTACAAACCAATACTTATATGCTAAATGATCAACCTTTTCTGAACGATTCTAAAACGTTTCTTTTACTATGCAATTACATGACCAGAATTCAACTTTATTTTTAACAAAGATGTTTGCATTAAATGTAATAACATTACGAATATGTTCTATGAGAATACAATGTATTTGCAAATCGCTAAAGAAACCTATCTGTTTGGTGGTGAAAATTAGATCTTCTTAATTCACAATAAGCAGGAGAAGTTTTTGTTCAACGTATTTACAAACTTCAAAAGAAAGACATTTTTATTTAGGTTCAGAAACTAGCGATCAGCAGTAACGTCGCAGGAGCATGCGTTGTATACAACCATCTCAGAACAATTCACCAATCTATAACAATTCACCATTGGTAACATAATTATCTAATTTCAGATTGATATATACTACGACTCTTGCATTTATCACTATATAAGAAAAACTTGAGTTCTGGTAAATATAAATAATAAATTCTCACAGAATCCAACGAAACGTACACTGAATATTCAAAATTACAAAAAACAAAAATATACCAAACAATTTTGGTAAAAATATGTATAGTGGCTGCATAAATGGGGGCACACAAAAACCCTACACACACTTACACTATGGTGATAATAGTCAGTTCTTGACTGATTACCATTACAACAAAAACAAAAACACATCATGTAAAACGGATTACTTTAGGGAAACTTGAAACATGGGGGGGGGGGGGCAATGCTCCGCCGCCTTTGAATGCCAGTGCTCAATATCCCGCTGGCGGCGGGTATTTTGGTAGGAAGAAGATCTTCTTTCCTATCCCTTGCTTGATAATCTGCGGGGTCTGCAGGGTTAGCTGTCGTCGTCGCTGGTAGACCATATATCCCTCTTGGCGCTTCACTCTGTCCGTTACCTAAATGCATGAATGATTACGAGAAGAAAAATATATATACAGTCAAACCTGCTTTAGAAACCACCTGTCTTCAAAAGGCCATATTTATCGTTTCCCTTGAAAATGGTTTCTCATTGAAACATATACCAAAGGAACATGTCTACAAAGGCACCTTTTTGTGTTTCTCTTGGGCGGTTGCTACACAGAGTTTGACTGTATATCAGATAGCTCTTAAAGATATAAAGTTATGATTGGATGTCGTATCACAAGAGAGAGTGGGGATTGGAGGCGGATCTAGAATTCTCTATCAAGTGGACACAAGAACCCACCCCACTTCCTTCAGAGGAAGAAACAAGGAGGGGGAAGAAGAAGAAGAAGAAGAAGAAGAAGAAGAAGAAGAAGAAGAAGAAGAAGAAGAAGAAGAAGAAGAAGAAGATGAAAATTAAGAAAAAGAAGAAGTAGAAGGAGATGAGGATGATGATGATGACAAAGAAGGAGAAGAAAATGAAGATGAAGAAGAAGAAGGAGAAGAAAAAGAAGGATAATAAGACGAAAATGAAGAAGAAGAAGAAGAAGAAGAAGAAGAAGAAGAAGAAGATGAAGAAAAACAAAAGGAAGATGAAGATGATGATAATGATGACGAAGAAGAAGAAGAAGAAGAAGAAGAAAAAAAAGAAGAAGAAGAAGAAAAAGAAGAAGAAGAAGAAGAAGAAGAAGGATATGAAGATGATGATGATGATGATGACAAAGAAGAAGAAGTAAAAGATAGCGAAGAAAAAAATAGAATAAAAGAAGAAAAAATTGGCTGAATACCGTTCTATTCTTCTTATTTTTTTCTTTTCTAGCTGATCCATCAGGTCTCATCAGCACCAATGCTGTTCTACCTGAGGGCCCTGCAATTGTTTTTACCCCCAGAAACAGCCAGATAGGTCTATACACCTGGGAAAAGTGGCAAATGTGGAGTAATGTTTTGCCCGAAGACGTTAGTGCCAAGATTCGACTCTCAACCCTTGGATCGAGTGTCCAGTGAATCAACCATGTACCACACCTCCTCTGATTGGGCAACATAATGAATTACGTGAGGGGGGGGGGGGGGATGGGGCATCGGGGATGTTCGGAACAAGAACTTAAAATCGCATTAATTTATTATTCATTCATTCTCGATGGGAAATTTTCCCCTGTGCCCCCATGTAGCTACGCCGCGTACTGCACATCTATACAAAAAAAAAATCGAAAAGAAAATGATGTACTGAAAGACGTGTAACCTTTGTCATGATGTCATCGAGATGGTGGTCGTGGGCACTGGCGATCAGCTCTTCACAGAGGGCCTGGATGAACCAAGATCCGTTCTGTCTGCTCCGTAGTGAGAAATAGCTTGTCAATGAGAGTATAACCAACGTAAGTGTAGGCCTACAACAATGATCTTCAGCCTCCCCCCCCCCTCTCTCTCTCTCTCTTTCTCTCTCTATTTTTCTCTCTTTTCTCTACTCTCTTTATTTTTCTCTCTCTCTCTCTCTCTTCCTATCACTCTCTCTCTCTCTCTCTCGCTCTCTCTCTCTCTCTCTCTCTCTCTCTCTCTCTCTCTCTCTCTCTCTCACTCTCCCCCATCATTATTTCTCCCCATACCTTCCGACGTGGATTGAGCAATGAACATATCAGCATTATCCGCTACACTGCAGTCGATTTCCACTTCTCCTACTCCTCCTCCTCCAGCTCTACCAGGTGATGTGGAACACGCTTCACCTCCTGTTACCATGGTAGCCCCTCCATCCCCTGCTCCCCCGTCAGTCCCGACAAAGTCTGCACATATTTCATTATCCACTGCGGAGGTGGAGAGAGATGGAGCACTCGGCGTTATTTTTTCTGAAAACAAATAGAAGAAAAGAAATTCCAACTTCTTGTCAAACAACTCTTTAACCTCTGCATTGGATGTTATCGGTGAACCGTTGTATTCGAGCGGTGCAGTCAGTAGAAGTGATAAATACAAGAAATAATGTATGTGTGAACGATTTGACTGTGCCGTCTTTTAAATAATTTGAAACATTTTGAAAAACAGCCTTGCAGCTGAAAGCAGGTCTTTTATTACCGTCTTGAAATAATAAAACACATGAACAAACAAACCTCCTCGGCAAGCCTGGAAGATCATGATCTTTGGTTTCCCAATAAGGGCTGGGCAGTTGTTCCCAGAGAACATATCCTTGATTTCCTCAACGGTCACAACCCCCTCATCGGTACCTTGGATACCTTCCTTCTTTCCGTGACTCATGAAGACTAGGACCACCGAAGTATGAGAAGTTAAGATCTTCCGGGTTAAGCTCTTCAGCTTCTGTCTGATCCCCTATAAAGTGGATAAGGGTGAACAATATAAATGCTTTGAGAATGCATGGAGATGGATCTGTGCGCGTGTGCGTGCAGTGTGTGTGTGACTGTTTGTGTGCGCGTGTGTGCGTTTCGGTGTGGGTGCGGATGTGTAATACCATCATTTTCATGGTGAAGTATGTAATATTTATGTCAAGATCGGGGGGGGGGGGCGAGTACTAACTTTAGAAAAGATGAAAAAAAGCATTTTTAAGTATAGGGATGAGGAAAAGAAAATAGCAATTAAAATGGGAAAGCTAGGATCACATTTCTTAAAGTGGGAGCAGCTTAAGATTAATTAAGATTTGCTTTCTTCTCCACCGTGAGCCTGTTAAAAGCGTAACTCGATTTTGCGACCTGGATAACTTATTTAGTATATTTTTCTTGAGTTGAGAATGTTGGCAGACATCCACTGAGTGAGTACTGTGTGTGTGTGGGGGGGGGGGGTGGGTGGGTGGGTGGGTGAGTATGTGTGTGGGTGGGTGAGTATGTTTGTGTGATAGAGGGTGAGTATGTTTGTGTGATGGAGGGGGCAGGGAAGGGGCAGGATTGTTTCAGTAAAATTACCTCCAGATTTGTTTAAGTTTTTTTTGTTGTAATATATAAGTAAATAACATTTACAATTGACATATTATGTTTAGGTACTTATACGTTTACTTTGTTGCCAAGTTATATTATACTGCAAATAAGTTTGTGTTTAATTATGTTTATGTCAAAGCATCAATATTGAACACGTTTATTTTATTCAATTGTATGTCATGGTTTGTATTACACATCTGGAGAAATAAAACAAAATTGTTTTTAAAAAAAATTAAAAAAAGTGAGTGTGCGGGTGCAAGGGTGTGTTTGTGTTCAGGGATAGCAGGTACGATGTCTCTGTGTGTGTGTGTGTGCCTGCAGTGTGTATGTGTGCGTGTGTGTGCATGGGTGTGCGTGTGGATGTGGATGTGTGGGGGTGCGTGTCGGTGTGTGTTTGTGCACTGGAATAGCAGCTACAGCCTCCGCGACTGATGGTCCGAGAGGCCGACAGCTCTTTCTTAATTGTGCCTTCTGACAAATTTTGTGGTATTTTTAGATAATAATTATGTCTGTAAAGCGCCTGGACACATCGTCGCTGTATCTATATAAGCACGGTTTATCATTATTGTTATTATTCCGTATAGGTATATAAAAAATTCTTACCTGAGCAGTGAGATTTTGAGATTCGTCTGCCGTATAGCCAATCTCGGTGAAGACATGTTTCACATTGGCTAAGTCAACATCAGACCCAGTTCTTTCAGTCGTTCGATCAGGACCAAAACGGTAGTTGTTCAAAATGAAGACCAGACCCTTATTGCGCTGATCCATCGGGTAACACTGAAAGAAATAAGAGTTATAATATTCGTTACGATATATTATCTTTCTTTGTCGGACATCTATCAGAAGGGGTAAACTTCCCCCCCACTTGCCAAATACGCTAGTGAACAAGGAGCGAGAAAAACAAACATATATATATATATATATATATATATATATATATATATATATATATATATTTAATGTATTAATGTATTATATAAAATTATTTATTATTTTTGTTTCGTTTTCTTTTTCCAACTCGTAATATTCGTTAGACACGTTTATAAAAATCAATGCATCAACACCCAACCAGCCCTCCAATGCATCCGACTCCCCCCCCCCCCCCCCCCCCCCCCGCAGGAAAAAATAATATCTAGAACTAATTGTGTAGTGGACTAACCTCTTCCCGGTTGAGTTGTTGATCGGTTGGAAGGGCTGGAGAGATGTGCATGTCTTTATACAACCCATCAGCATCAGGAGGAATATCTGTATGAAGAGATAGAGAAAGAGAGAAAGAGAAAGAGAGAGGGAGAGAGAGAGAGAGAGAGAAAGAGTGAGAGAGAGAGAGAGAGAGAGAGAGTGAGAGAGAGAGAGAGAGAGAGAGAGAGAGATTGTATATTTTAGAATGTCAGTAAATGAGGAAATTTCAAAATAGGTGGAAACTATAATGTTGGACCTGTGCTTTCAGTCCGATAGAAAAATTATGGCAAATAAATAGATGAAATACGAGTGTTGTGTACGAAATTAAAGAACATTATTCAATCAGGAAAACAAGATGCAAGTTCCAAAGTACGAATTCGACCTTATTTACCTCATACCAGTAGGCATTTGTTTTTAAATACGTTAATGGTACCACATAATATTATTACTTACAAGCATTTATGCTTTCTTAGCAGTCAGGTAAAATAACCATCATCATTCCATCATTCCATTAAGATAGCAATGCAAATATGGCCCCATCTTATAAAGAGTTGTGATTGATCCGAATCAATCGCAAGTCCTTCAATCAATCGCAAGTTTGCAGTCTCCTATCTCTAATGTACTTAGTTGCGATTGCTATCAATCGCAAATAAGGTGCGATTAATCGCAACTGTTTATAAGACGGGGCCCCGGAAGAAACCGCTACATACCAACAATATCGTCTTCAACTGTGTTTTCATCAAGAACACGGTACTGTAAGAAAGTGAAAAGTGTATTGATTAAAAAACTTTTAAGTATACTTCTTAGAAATCGTAGGTTGAATAATTATGAATGATTGAAATGAAGTAATACACAGATTTTTTTTTAAGTCAACCAAACCAGAAGTCCCAGACGTAAAGGTATGAGAAAATATTTCAATTCATTGAGTATTTCTTGGCAATTTCTAAAGAGAAAAAAATGTGTCTGATTCCCAATTTTTTAAATCAGTATTTTGAAATTTCCTAAGAATAAATTCAACTTCTGGTATTGGAATACCCGAAATGTGCACCAGGCTAAATTTCTTCAAAGGTATACCATACTGTTTAGGGTTAGGATTACAATTGGGTTTGTGGTAAGGTTTATGGTTAGAGTTAGGTATACATATAGTTAGGTAGTGTTTGGTCCAGGGCTGAAGTTAAGAATTCGATTAGTGTTTGGTTATTTTTTACGCTGAGCAAGTTTTGTAGATTAAAGCAAAGCAAAACAAAACAAATAAAAACATAAACAGAAATTATCTCTGTCTCTCTCTGTCTCTGTCTCTCTCTCTGTCTGTCTCTCTCTCGCTTTGTCTATGTCTGTCTCTCTCTCTCTCTCTCTAGCTATATGCATGCCTTTATACAAATACCTGTTGTTTGTCATGTCTGTGACGTAATTTATAGATGATGTAAATTACTGGCAGAAGGAGTAGGGGAACGCCTAAGATGCCAATAAATCCAAACTTCCTGAATGCTGTAACATAAAAAATAACAATCATTATCTAATGACTGATAGCAATGCATATTGTACTATCGATACTGATGTTAAAGACAATATATTAAGCAAATAACTACCGTTGGTGAAGGTGATGGGACAAAGGTTTAACTATCACTTCCGACGATCTGGATGTAGCTATCTTTCCGAAGCGAAGCTGAGGAAAGATAGCGTATACATTCAGATCGCCATCGCCTGAAACCAAAAGGTGATTATTTGCTTTATAATCCACATCGGAAACATTTCACTTCTTCCGTCATTTTAGAGCAAGAAGTCATCAATTAACAGCTAGCAAACGGTGTACGATACGTACAGTGCATGCAGTATGGTGGTGTGACCATTTAGTTCGCGCGTTACCAAAGTTCGCGTACTAACACTAAAAGCACTTAAAGAGGAGAGCAATACGCAGCGTATACAATTAAAGTGCGTTGCACTGTGTAGATAGTACTTCTATCTTCAGTGAAAGTGCGTTGCACTGTGTAGATAGTACTACTATCTACACAGTGCTACGAACTTTTCTTCTCACATCAATGAAGGGAGAACTATCTTTCATCACGTGATTTACTTTTGACCTTGATCGTAGAGCAAGATCCTTAGTATGTGGAATGATTTATTATATCCCGCATACTAAGAATCTTGCAATCTGATTAGTCTAAACAAATACCGCTCGTGTGCCATCTCTATGTGAGGGAGCCATTTGGATCTCCATGAAATTACTGACCAATCAGGAGCGACTTCCGCTGTCTCGACTCCTTCCATACACAAACTATTTAGCTGTGGGACTTACTACGTGATGTTTGAGGAAGAGCGGAAGTAGAAGGCACTGTCTTCGGAGTGGAATGACTCAGTGTTATAGGTCTCCTTGGTGTGGTAGGACTAGGTCTTATCTTTGTGGTAGGGTTGTCCTTGGTGGTAGGACCCTCACTGGTCCCAGAACCCTTCTTTGTCGATGAACCCTCCAGTGTCAAAGGATTCTTTGTCGTTGGAGGACTTTGCGCTGTCGTCTGATTTCCCGTTGTGAGAGCATTCTCCGTTGTGGAAGAATTCATCCTCTTTGTGGACGGACTTTTCTTTGTTGTCGAGGGTGGTGAAGTAGTCGTCGTATCAGGCACATGCTTTGTCGAAGATGCTGTTTTAGTAGTCGTGGTTGGTAGTTTCTTTGCTGTGTAATAAGATAATCGAAGACGATTAAATCAGTTAAAACCCATCAAAATGGAATGAATCAATGTGACATTCGGCTCATCGCGTCGTTTATGTTTAAACAAAGTCTAGAAAAAAATATTGACTAGCCTTGAACTATCAAGTAATCCATAAGTGGCAATGTAAGATATCTGACTTTCATCCCCAGCGATAGTTTAACTAAAAAATATAATTCGCAGAAAACAATAATGATAACGATAAAAAATTAAGATTCGTAAGGCCCTAAATCCAATTGAAATCAAAATAATTATTATGTCGAAAGGCACAATGCTGCGTAAGAAGATATCACATAAAAGCACTTTTCCACAAGAGTACAACATGACTAGGATAATTATGAAATTCTCTTGTGGAGAAGTTCATTGGTCAGCTTTGTAAATCAACAACATCAAGAAACCAAATATTTTCGTATTTCATCACAAGACATTGGTTGAAATATAGACTGCGTGAATTAAAGTTTGCTGTTTGGTTTGATGGTATATTCCACCTGGCTGATATAGATCTTGTGCATGCTTGTACGAATCCAGGAGACTAACGGTTTCAGGTCCTCTGAAAGGGACTTGGCAATAGATCATTCTCTTGGTTTCGAATCTGGATCCTTCAAGACCATTGCTCTACCACAGAGCCATCTTGCCTCATTCAAGACAGGCATAAAAGGCCCTGTATCTTTCGGCTTACTTCGAATCATCAGGTCATCGCGTAGGGTCGGGTGGTTGCGTTACCCTCCCTTTTGTTAATAAATGCCCCTTTGTATTCATGAAATGGCGAACGGGGGGAGGGTGTGGCTAATGTGTGTGAAATTAACCCCTCTCATCTACAAATCGTCAGGTCCAATTTACTCGACACTAACCCTACGGCAAATCTAGGAAGGGTCTAGTCCTCATCGTGTATCTTTCCACGATATTCCGCTCTCGTTTCACGAAAGGTCGTGTAACCCGACCACCCGACCGAACGCGATGATCCGATGATTCGAAGTAAGCCGTATCACCATGACAAGCTTGTAAACTTACCTTGGCAACGAGGGAAGACATCGGAGAGAGTCGTATTTGGCTTGCATTTAATGGTAGGATTTCCAACCATGGTATAGCTAGCACCACTGCAGGCAAACTCGCATACGGTATCACACTTGATACCTGTTCCCGGAGGACAACTACCTTGGATTAGCACGAGTGGGGAGGAATAAGCTGGCACCAAACAGGAAGTGGACTCTGAAGAGGATCAGGAAAAAAGAACTAGCTTATCAAGTTATACGTTCTTCGTCGGTGTTTTATAAATAAGATGTGGGGGGGGGGGGGGGGGGTAACCGGACACTTAAAGGCATTGTATAACAATGTTTCCAGTTGAGATGCATGACACGACGTTATATCAGTGTCTGTGATCTGGTGCAATATTGAGGCCCTAAACAAATTGCGCTTCAAAATGACCATGATGTGCCTCAAAAAAGTAAAAAAATCTTTGAGTGACCGGTTTTACCATACTCGTTTTTCCCAATAGACTGTAGCGTTATAAAAATCGTTGGGAAAACGGTTTTTGACATTTCGAATTCCGATCACAAATATCTTGATAATCATGCAGACAGGCGATCGGCTTGTAAACGTCATGGGATTCCTGACCGACCTAAAGTTTATAATTATGATTGCAGCATGAGCTAAAGCCGGGATTTTGTGTAGAATCAGAGGAAAAGATACCCAATCCCTGTAACAAACATAACAACTAATCTTTTGCCTTCGGATTTAAGGGAAAATACTCATCCAATAGCTCTAACCATCATGAATGTTTGTCCTTTATGATATTGTCCAACTTTGTTTTAAAGAAGATTTATGTCACATTGGTTTTAAACTTCTTCAAATTGCTGTTTTAATCAACTGCCCGGATACACAACCTGTCCAGAAACTCAACGCTTGGGTATACTATATATCATATTAGAACGATCGAATGTGTTTTGTTTTAATATATTTCACGTTTTATATACCATCTCATTCAGAGTATATTTTTACTGCAGTTTTGCTCCCTTCTAACCAGGGCTCAAATTAATTTTTTGCCCACGGGGGCTCTTCCAAAAAAAAAGAGCCCCCGTGAGCCTTCTCATGGGGGCGCTTTTAGTGCTGACGGGGCTCTTATTTTAATTCAAATTTCCATTGAATTGGTACCCGTGAAACTCCTTGGTATTTTATCATTATCATTTATCTAAGTCGGTATTTTTCCTCTTAGAAATTTACTTGTTACATAGCTGTTATTGACTTTTATCCCCGTGAGGACATTTTCTCCATTTCTTCCCGTTCTGCACATAATTTCCTCCTCATTATTCGGAGCAACCTTATTTACATTCTTTCTTTACTTTTAGTCTTTACCATATCCTTTCAAAACACAGGGGCGGATCAAGCTTTTTGCTAAGGGTGGGGGGGATACCCCAAATACGATGTGGAGCATCGTCCACGAGCCGCGTAGCGGCGAGGCGATTTTTGTTGTTGCTATTTTGAACCCCCGTAAGTGGTGTTTTCCTGGCATCTACTAACATCTACTAATACTGTGTAGATCTGGACACATGATAGCATTTTTCTGTGCACATCACATTTTTCCTTGGCAGCCCAAGGGGGAGGGGGGGGGGGGGTTAAACTACCTTAACCGCCTAGATCCGCCCCTGCAACATCTTATGCCTTCTTCTTCTTCTCAATATTGATTTACTGGTCGGGTTACATTTATTTGCTGGTCTTTAAGAATCACCAGATTTCAGAGGATTCAAACTTTCACAACGAAAAACTTCTCCATGTTTCAGTCCTTGCGCGATCATTGTCGATCTCCAGCTCCAGCAGATATTGGGCGTCAGCGTGCACACCGGTACCACCTGCGCAGTATAGCCACTGTGCTGACGGCCGCACCGCGAGCTTCCGTTGTTTGTATCGGGAATACTCGTAGAGATGGTAGAGAAAGCGCCATCTAAGTTCCATTTCATTGGTTTAAGGTTTGACAATTAATACTCAATATTGTGTTAAAGTTATATCAGAAAAGATAATCTTAATTTTATAATTCCACGGGGGCGATTTTTAATTTTGCAATCGCCCCCGTGAGCAACCTGACGGGGGGCGATTATGGAGCTCACGGGGGCGAATCACCCACCGCCCCCGTGTATTTTGAGCGCTTCTAACCCCATTCATCATACTTACATCATGCTTATATTTAATTGTTTGTATTGTTTTAAATCATTAGTGTTTGTATTTCATATTTAACTAAATTTGTTTCACAGCTCCACTGTAACTCAGGCTAGTTAATAACTGCGTTTTTTTTTCTAGTACAAGAAAGAAATGGGATTTTCACCTGTCATGTGCCCTGAAGATATCAGCCATTTAATCAATGCTTTGATGGCTTCCTGTAAAGCATATTCCCTGGTAAGACCATCTTGTATCATCACTTTCGTCCCAGTCTCTACATCAGTCACAAGAGCATCATAACAATAGGGCTCAACGAAAACTTTATATATCCGCTTTCGTGTCGTGTTCCTGAAACTGCGACACGATACTCGGGCCTGAAGATTGAGAAAAACAAAAGCCTCTATATGAGTCAAGCATTGGTATTGGACTGACCTACAGATAGCATCAAACTTTTGTTAAGAACAATCGCAACTGCACTAAGCAATAGAAAAGATTTGTTATTGTTCAGAATTTTCATTTCAAGACCGTCAATACTACTGGGCCAGAAGGGATTAGACCACACAGCGAGGTCACTGACAGGTGGCTATCTCATTAACTCAGCTCTCAAGTAACATAAGAAAAAGAGGATCATGGGGGACCAACAGGCAACGATTGGGGAAGTTTTCCATATAGAGGGAGCAAGTAGCTACAAGTAGGACAGTGGGGCTTTAAAGCGTCAATGAAATATGGTAGAATATTGTATCAAATTGTCTTCGAATGAAGAGGTGTTGCATCGAGCTCAAGAAAAGCGGGTGTTCATTCAAACGATCAGAGAGAGACAGAAGAAATGGCTTGGACACTTATTGTGGCATGATGATCGATGGCTTGATGATCTGAGTCACAGAAGGTCGTCTACATGGAAGGAAGAAGAGGAGAAGACCTCGCAAAGGCTTTCTAGATGATTTAATCACAGAATGTGGAGCAACAGGGTATGAAACGCTGAAGCGGATGGCTCAAGACGGAGGTACTTGGAGAGACACTTGATATAGAATTCTGATTGGGTCACTGAAACTGTCATAAACAGTACTGACAGATCACTTTTGATGATGATCAAATTGAAGGAAAAGTTATACTCTATTAAAATCAATGAAGTCAAAATTCAGGTCCGAGGTAAGCCCATTGAATAATGATGACTGTTGAGTATAGTTGACTGCCATTCTTTATTACGAAATGTATTAATCATTTTAGACTTTGTTACACCCACGGTTTAAAAACAGGTTTTATATTTGTCCCAATTGCCCTTGATAAGGGTATCATAATTAATATGTGTGCCAACATTCTGTTTATGTGATCTACAAGTTGAGACTATAATGTTTATACTGAGAGAGGGCGCTAGAGAACCCCTCCAATCTATGAAGGGACACTACCTCCAATCAGAGCCATCCATACACAGAGTTTGGCCAACTTGGTTTCACTCGGTCACAACATGGCGTTTATACTTTTGTTTTGTGATTGTCCAACAAAGCAGTAGTCGCCATTTTGTGGCTAACTCGAACCGGGTTGGCCAAACTCCCCTAATCAATGCTATACTACCTCCAATCAGTGCTTGCCTCCAATATGACTGAATATGCATGCAGTAAGGCAAATTTAAAGTTTGGCACAGTATATCACCGTTAGAGATGTTATTATTTATGACTTCCTCATTTCATATAGCAATCAAATGACACATGGTGGCAGCGATGAACCATTGAATAGTATTTTGTAATTAGATA
Source organism: Strongylocentrotus purpuratus (assembly GCF_000002235.5). Classification (NCBI taxonomy): domain Eukaryota; kingdom Metazoa; phylum Echinodermata; class Echinoidea; order Camarodonta; family Strongylocentrotidae; genus Strongylocentrotus; species Strongylocentrotus purpuratus. The sequence continues at coordinate 15,137,126 of NW_022145606.1, forward strand.
TAAAAATAAAGTGACTAAATGTAATATTACCGAACCCGTCTCCTCATCCATAAAAACGCACCGAGGAAACTTGCAGCTTTCCCAAAAATTTTCAGCATCTGTGTATGATTTAGAAGTGATAGAAATAAATAGAAGGGCGTTGCTTTTTATGTCATTACTTTGCAATCCCTTAGATCTCCATCAATCTCCTTGTGCTGGTCTCTGCGGCCCATATTATAGTTAAAGGTCGGTTGAAACATCTAAATATATTTCATAGATTTTTTAAATATTTTTGTAAATGATTTTTTCAGATCTGCTAAACTCCACCCTAACAAAAATGCTCCAGATCTTATTCCCCTAAAGACATTACCAATGTAAATCATTTATGAGCTAAGCTAGCTTCTTTCACTTTTTTTTTTGGGGGGGGGTTGTCTTTTTACTTTCCTTTCTACTTTCTGTTTCTATTACTTTTTTGCTTTCATGAAAATGAATTTGATACAAAGTTTGGATTGTCCTTTAGGCGTTTGTTCAAATTCGGGGTTTAACAATTATTGAGTATACTGTCTGAGGTCTAAGTTCTCGATTTGTAAAGTCCAGGGTCGGCTCTAAATGAATTTGATTCAATGAAAACAGGCCCTAGCTATATAAAGTATTAGTACGAACATTTGTGTTTATGGTTAAACTGCTGCATTTATTCCTCTCTGTACTACCGAACGGCCAATGGACACCTCATGAACATGATAAACTTTGCACCCCGATCGGTACCAGGTTCCACCAATGAGGATGCGCAATTTAAACTTAGCAATTTCTTTTAAAACTCTAACATCTATCATCATAACTATACATCAATTTATGCTCCAGCTGTTGTAATATTCAATAATTTATATGGTTTGTTTGTATTGTTTTGATTTTATTTGTATTTGCATTTGATATTTATTTTGTTCGTTTCACGGCCCTTTTGTAAACCAGCCTAGTTGCTGAACATTAATTTTGTTTGTTCTTTTTTTATAAATCGTGTTCTAAATAAATGAATCTATCAATCAATTTACTAAATTTGTAACCAATTTACACGAGAAAACTGAAAATTGTACTGCATTTTTCCCTCCCCCCCCCCCCCCCCTCGTTATGCATGTAAACTTGTTTACAAAAGCGTTTATAACAAGAGCAAATCGAACATAGCCTACCTTCGTTAAAAATAGGGGTGGGTTCGAAGTCCATTGGGAGGCCATCATCCAGTGACATCTTTGTTGTAGCCCGGGTTGTAGCGACTTGTGGCACAAGATCACTCTCTATACCATCCGCGTGATTAGGCCTAGCGTGCACACAACCTTGTGCAAAGTTATGAAAATAATTTTTTAAAAATATATAAATATTGGGGTAGAATATGCTATGGGGGACACAACCAATCTAAATCTAGACGTACGACTCGAGGGGGGGGGGGGGGGGGCTAGGGCCTGATGCACCCCCGAGGATTTGTAACCACCAAGCATCGTGGCACCGCTGATTCGGGCAGCACGGTGCCCGAATATGTAAGCTCAAGTGCTTTTCATTTCGTGTAAAAAAAAATTGCTGTTGTAGCCTACTTCTTCTTCTTCTTTTTCCTATTCTTCTTTCTTGTCTTTTTTTTTAGGTGGTCTGTTGAAAACAGATCACCTATTGTTTTCGTCAGAATTTTCTTTATTATTATTATTATTCTTTATTTTTATTTATTTCCTACACTTTTTTGTGCCTAGGATAACTCAAGTTCGGTTTCGTCAATTTCATTCAATTTTGGCACAGTCATAGGTCATTGTCATGAGACGTGGCAGGAACCTTTTCAAGGTCATCACGTCATCGTGACGTCATCCAGGCGCCATTTTGTGAAATCACGTTATCCATCATATCTTCATGATGCATAAGCAAAGGTCATTCATATCCATATCACATATATTTCAGGTCAAGGGTCAAAAGGTCATGTCATCATAGGTCACATAAAGGTCATGACGCGCGCGTACGTGCGCGTCAAAATTTAAAAATGCTCAAAATCACTTTACTATTAAAGGAGAGTACGAATTAGGTCATTTTAAGCATTTCAAAATTTTCCGTCCGTATGTGTCCACGCGCGCGTTGCGCGCGCTCACAACGCGCGGAAAAGGTCAAATTCATTTTTTTTTACATGATTTAGATTCCTCTTACCGTAAATGACAATTTACATTAATTTCAGTCACTCTTGACCTTTTATAAGGCCGTGAGCGCGCGTCAAAGTTCAAAATCCGCGCGGGCTGCTATGGGCAATATAATGCAAATTTGATCAAAAACATCCCATTTTAAAAATCAAAATAGCTCTTCAGAAAGTCAATTGACTCCAACTTTTATATCATGGTTGGAAAAAGCATGAGTTGGAGATATGATTTCATGTGTCATTTGACCCTCAATTAACTCATGACGTCATCATAATGGCCTCCAAACTCATAATTTCAATTTGCATATTATGCCGTCAGAATATTTTTGGAAAATTGATTGTATCTTTGTAAATATTGATCAATTTTCTTTCAAATTTTAATATGTTCTACCTTAGAATATTCTCTACAAATGCAGTCACCACGATATTTCATTTTGACAAAGGCATCATGGCGTATTTTTGCGATTAAAGGAGGCATGTCAATTTTTCACATTTTGCGTGGATTCTCTATGGGACATGACTTTTTCTCAAAACTGGATTCTACATTCTCGTCTTTCGCGAGCAATATCTCCGTCGTTTTTTTTTTTGTTAAGGCTGAGCTTTGAGTATGTTGTAGCTGAGACAATAAGCTATCACAAGTGTGCCCTTTATTTTTCGATCAGATGCCGGGATCATGCTCATATTTCACTTACAAAGTGGCATTAGAGAATTTCATTTTCCGTTTACGTGTAATCTCTATGTGAAATGTTTTGGTATATCGGTAACGCACTTGACTTCCGACCTCGAGGTCCCTGGTTCGAGTCCGGGCGTCTCCAACAATTTGTCTTCTTCACTTTTTTTTCTTTTTGACCTTTCACTGTACCATCTCCTTTGAATATTAAAACACGTAGAATCGCAAATAATGTAATAAACAACCATATTTACTTTATTATTACCCTATTATCACTTGATCCATTACTTTTTGCGTGTAATCCTTATGGGAGATGACTTTTTCTCAAATCTGGATTCTACATTCTTGTCTTTTGCGAGCAATATCGCCGTTATTTCGGCTTGATTTTTGTTGATTTTTGAGTATGTTGTAGCTGAGACTATATACTAGCTCAAAGTTCTCTCATTTTGTTCAGTCTGATGTCATCATGGTCTGTTGATGATGATCATCAACATCATCATGATCGTGATGATCATCATCATCGTCATCACCATTACTATCAAGATCATCATCATCATGATCATCATCATGATCATCATTGTTTACATGTCTATATAACTTGAAGGCAGACCACCTTATTCGTCCTCGTGACGAATTAAAATCTAGTTCTTCTTCATATTCTTTTCCTCTTCTTCTTCTTCTTTTTCTTCTCCGTCTCCTCTTCTTCTTCCTCTTCTTCTTCCTCTTCTTCTTCTTCTTCTTCTTCTTCTTCTTCCTTCTTCTTCTTCTTCTTTTTCTTCTTTTTCTTCTCTTCTTCTTCTCCTTCTTTCTTTCTTTCTCTCTTTCTATTATTATTGGCCTATGTTTGTTGTACTTACCAAGCATAGAATTGAGCATCGTTAAGATGAAGACCACCAGATTATAGTTCACAGTTGTCATCATCTTAATGCAGAGAGAAAATAAATCAAGTAAATATATAATAATAGCGACATTTTATATCCTGCATATTACCCATCCAATGGGTATGGTCAAGGCGCCTATAAAGCAGAAGTAATATACCTGGCGTTGTGGCGTGCGCCTGTAATCCAGCTGTCATAAGTTACAAACGGATTCGGCCGAAGACGGTTGTTCGAAGCTGAGTCACGTCTCTCGGATAGTGACGTTTAAAGGTCAGTCCACAGACGTAAATAATCATATCTGATTGATACACGTCTGTAAAAACCTAATACAAACACACACCTGGCTTAAGCCCAGCTGCTCTAAGGCCCTTAAAAGAATTCAAGGACAAGGCGCTAAAAGCAGTCAAGGAATGGATTCCTCCCAGGTACTCATTCACTACACCTGGGTGGAGGGAGGCAAATGTACAATCATATCTTGCTCAAGAACATTAATGCCTTAGTGGGACTGGAACCGCTAACCATGCATGTGATCCACAGTCCGGTGACGTAGCCACTAGACACCTCTACAAAATATAGACAGGGGCCTATACTTTGAAGCACAAAACCGTTGTAGGGTTGAAAAAAATAGTTCACAAAATGTCCACAATGCACATCAATATTGATGCAGGTTATTTATCATTCATTGATTACTCTCAATGGTTGGTTTTGATTTGTCACAAATGGGGTATTGAAAGGGCCCAACCTTGAATTGATGTTACTAAAATTTATTAACTCCAATCATCCAAGTTTGTTATACTGAAATACATTTTTTTTTTTTTTTTTTTTTTTTTTTTTGGGGGGGGGGGTAATATTGATAACATTAAATGTAATCAAATGAAATAAAACAATAACATACACCACCCATTCATAATCTGTATCCATTTATTCACTTGTTTATGATTTTGTTACATATTCGTTTATTCTGTTTTCTTTATACAAGGTAGTATTTTCAGTACATAAAAAAAAAATGTTTTGCAACAGAGCTCTGTATTACATATTGCAAACAAATGATAATGTCACAGCAATAAACAAATTAATGAATAGTAAAATGTTACAATACATGAAACAAAGCGAATGCAAGAACAGTATTAGACTTTTGATTACCATACATAGTTCAGCTAAAATATACTTGTATTAATACAGGTAAAACACAAAAATGGACGAGTAGTTCGTGATCCGTTTACATTACCCACTCCCTTCCACATTAGTATTTTACAATGTATGACTAGAAGTCGTCCCCCTCCCCATGGGTGTCGATCCTTACGTAATACCTATTGTTCAGGGGGATGAATGAATAGATCATCCCCCTGAACAATAGGTATCAATTACAGATCGACACCCATGCCCCTCCCCCACTCTATGCACAGAGTAATTAAGAGACTACTACTTTCGATACTTATATTTGTGATATCATGGTTCGTAATAGGTCCATGGTGATAATCACATAGGCACTAATAAAAGTAATTAATTTAAAAAAAAATGTTGATTCAAATCATTCTTATTTTCTATTATCAAGGAGACTTCATGTTCTTGATGTGGAATTTATGAAGAGTCTAAAATACTTTAATTTTCGCTTTTGAATATATTTATTTTAAGGCTACAACTGGCTCTCCATAATTTTTAAGTCCAACTTAGAGTTAAGTTTGACTTTAATAGGATCTTTGTGAAACACCCCCAGGAGATTATCACTGTTTTTTTCTTCAAATAAACAAATTTCATACATGTTACATCAGTTTTGTCTTAACTACTAGACATGGCAATACTTATCAGAAATTTCCAATGACTTAAATCTTTGATATTAACACAAATACGACAACCACCTCCTTTATTGTTTCTGTTCTTGAGGCATTTCGATTTGTAGAGAAGCAATTTCATTTCATTTACTTCCGGAATAAATTGCAACTGTCTTTTTCCTTTTCTTTCTGACAGACTTCATCAATTTCATGTTTTATTTACTGTAAATCACAAGTACCAGTTTAACAATTCATTTCATGGAGTAGATGGTCTTATTAATTAATTGTTATAGGTTTCAATCTTATTATTTTCCAGAAAATTGAATCTGTAGATATATCAATAATCGTAGCTTGTTTCACGGCCGAGATCTTAAGGAGGACCATAGGCCTATATAATGCACCCCGGCCGTACTAAGACCTCAAATAGCCCGGCCTTTTTAGTGTAAGGCAAAAGTTGTCGTTTAATTTTGTAATTGTTTGAATAAATCCCCTCCCCCCCCCCAAAAAAAAAAAAAAAAAATTTTTTTAAAAAATCGTCTTATCAATACCAGGAAGTAGTCATCCAGTGACTGCCCAATGTTATCAAAATAAATTGAATTTAGAGATCTAGAGCATGGATATCGATGAAGTACGGTAAATTCACAAAACTTACCTCATTAATTTCTCTCAAAGCGCTTGACGTGTTTCTCAAGTATATAGCCCATATATGATATGCATAAGAATGATAAGAAGCTCCTGCAGAGAAACCAAGCGCACTGTCGTGTAATGGAAACTGCGACGATATTACGATGAGCTTAGTGTGCATAAACATACATGCATGCACATTCTAGCTATATTCTTTTCTATCTGTCTCTGTCTGTCTGTGTATCTGTCTCTGGATGTCTATGTCTCTCTCTCTCTCTCTCTCCTTCTCTCTCCTTCTCTTTCCTTCTCTCTCAGGTTAAGTCTTTTGATCATGAATAGTACTACGATTTGTCACAAAAACAGAAGGGGAATCCCTAATTAAAACCTTCTTGCGAAACCGCTCTTATTCTTTTGTACATCTTTTGCTCACGCGACCTTGACGTAGTACATTTAGTTGTGTTTATTTTTAGAATAATTATAGTTCAAAGTAAAAAGATTCCTTGCAATACAAAGACAAACATTCATCCGTGTTGATATCTCGGGGTGGGTATAATTGTATTGTTGTCGGGTGCCTAAATCGAAAGCTCGCTACATAAGCGAGCTGTCGATTTAGGCACCCGACGTCGGCTACTACGAGGTACTGGAGCGTGGAGACGTTGTGCAGCTCACGTCCGTTCCCTTTGCGGCAGTGCTTTCGGTTTTTTCACGACTGTGCTGTCGTCGGTCACGTGACCAATTTTTGAGATCAGGTGATAGAAGGAAGAAACAAATTCAATTTATATAACAACGAAATAACAAAGAACATAATTATAAACGTAAGGTATAATACAAAATATACATACAATGATAACTTCATGTCATTTTTTTTTTTTTTTTTTTTTACATATGTACATTTAATAACGAAACTTAACATTATTATAAATTTAAAGTATTATCCAAACTATCAGTTGAAAAAAGTGCAGGAGACCGCAATCATAAGCGAAGCTTGACTAGGATGGCGGCCTTGACTAGGATGGCGGTATCATAATTCACTTGCACGCCCCCCCCCCCTCCGTTAATGCCGATTTCCCTGAGAAATAATAAACCTTGCGCTTGTTCTCTGTACCTCTGCATTAAAGAGGCTGCGTCTGTGTCTGCCATCTGCATGTATACGACCACGATGACGGACGAAAGATTCGGGCGTACCATTATTCTTCGTTGACCTCGTACTGGAGATGTGGAATCTCCACGTGCCTTGGATTTTGTTACCATCATATATCATCCGTTGTCGTATCCGTTCTGGTTATGAAGTAGTTTGTTGTTATCAATGCAAAAGATAAAAGGATTTCAAAGCTCCCGAGGACCTCATAAGCGATGTCAAAGCTGAACGCATTAGCGACGTAACCTGGTGACAAATAAGAAGATATATTTTTTATAGAATAAAAACTTTTATAATAATAATAATGGTTTCTTACAATAGCACACATGTCTGTTACTTCGTGACGCTCCTGGCGCTGCCCTGATTATTACCCTTGCTTTAGAAAGGTGGCCATTACGGCGCTCTAACATTTCAAAGAATTTATTCCTGTCCGGTTCCCATTTACATCACCTGGGTTGAGTGTGGCAAGTGTAGTTCAATGTTTTGCAAAAGGACATTGATGCCGCGGCCGGACTCGAACTGCAGACCTTGTGATCGACAGTCCGGTGACGTATCCACTCGACCCCGCCACTTCTACGTACCCCTCATCGAGCCATTACATGTGCTAATGAAGCCATGGAAGCGATTTTTCCATCGCTCAGGTGTCTACGGAAGATATCACTCTTGCATGAGGAGTCACAGATCACGTCGGCCAGCAGAATGACGACATTAAAGTGTGCTACGGGCGTTACCTACCAAACCCTCTAAACGATTTGTTAAACCTATTACTCAAAATAATTACAATCATTATGGATAACAAAACGCATTGTTTATTTGTGATAACGCTGTGGTGCCTTTAATCATGATGGCAATGAAATTAACATTGACTACCAATTAAATGAAGAATACCTGCTACGATTCCTCCAAGTGGTTCTCCGACGCCGAAAAACAAGCAGTTTAAAGAGTAGCCATGCTTGAATCGTTCACGTGGGATGAACTGTTTCACGATGACCACGGTAAGGGAAACTCTTGCACCATTCACGAGTCCGCCGATGAAAGCCAGGGTGCAGATAATCTCAAAGTTATGGAACAGTGGATCCAGGCATAGGGTGAAGGCGCCGACGATTGAACAAATGATAGTCAGTTCAACAGATGTGACCCAGTTGCGGTCTACTAAAAGCCCCTGTCCTACACGACCTATACATTGGCCGATGCTGCCGTAGAGAGCCAAGAAGACGGCTTGGGAGAGTGGGAATCCTTTGGAGACACCGTGAGGAATCAGGTAGATCACCCACGCCGTGTTCACAAGACTTATCACCAAGAACCCAGCGTTAAGAACCAAAGTATAAGGTAGCTCGGTCAGGATTGACAGACCGAAGTGCTTCCAGGTTTCGTGAAGACACCCTGTAATGTTGGAGCACAGCTTAGAACATACGTATTGCAGAGATTCCAGACGTACTTGAGTCCTGTCCAAAGAACTTACAGTCCCTCTGTCCAGTAGATGTTCTAATGGAGATTGTTCTACGTCACTTCCGGAACTTACGTTGTGTTCCTCGTTTAGAATGACGGCAGAGATATGTTCCTCTGGTTGGCGTCTCACGTCTTGACTATCTACACCATCCTTTGCAGCTGGTTCTCCCATCCATAACACAAGAATGGAAGTATGCAGACTGATTGCTCCAAGGATGGCTACGGTTCCTCTCCATCCATACGTTCTATGAAGGAACTCGGTAAAGATGGGTAGAACCATCATTCCCACAGCAGTACCTGCATTCACGATTCCGTATGCCAGAGCAAAGCCGTCGACTACTTTCTCACACATGCGTAAGACCATGTATACAAACACGAATGCGTAGCACACACCTGCCAGTAAGAGATGATAAAGAATATTTCCCAAGTGAAAAACGTGCAAGTAACACTTAAAAATCTCTGTTTTGAAAGAAGTCTTCTGACATGTTATTGCATAGTTCTATAGAGGCAGAAGGGTCTTGAGGCGACACATTTAAAACAAAAAATTACTACTCAGACACAATAAAAATTGGACGTACATGAATATGTTTTGCACAGAAAAATAACCAAACCTCGTTTTGGCTCAATGAAGTGTTGTATGAATTGGACATTAAAGGGAGTGTATCATGTGAAATACTGGTTAACGCCATCTACGTTTTATTTTGGACAACTGCACGTATTAAACGAATGGACTTGATTATTAAACTAGGTCAGCGCGCGCTAGCGTTCGCGAAACAGACCGAAGTTCTCCTCGCGCTTCGATTTCGCGTATGTTGCACGCCCAGTAGGCCCACGGGAAAGACACATAGACCCCGTTTACAGTGAGAAAAGGGCCCCGCAATTTTGTGCGTTTACGTGGCAGGCTCGGCCACGGCCTTCAAATTAGCTCATTGATGACAGACATAATCCAAGTGGAATGAGATCTAGAGGTTTGGACATATTTGGTCAAAAAATCAAAAAGTCATGATTTGCTTACACTTTTTAAATTTTGAGCCCTAAAAGACATTTGTAGTAAAAGAATGCGCGTGGCATCTATGTTATGTTATTTTTTCAGCTATAATACCGTTTAAATTAACGCGTCTTGGCTGGTGTACTACTACTTCCAAGTTTCACTTTTTAGCGAACCTCTTTACTTCCAAGACACGTTTATTTAGCCATGGACCTAGCGCTATTACTATGCCGGACCTATTACGGATGGAGTCACCGCCTCCTGATTATGGGCACCTTAAGCTATGATCACAAATCAGAGCGGCGACCGACCGGTTAGTAGCCTGCTCGGTCGCCGTTGGAATTTAGGCATCGCCCAGCGATTTTTCGGAATAGTCGAGCAGGCTGTAGAGCCCCAGCGATGCATGGGCGGTGCCCTGTCGATTTCCCGTCGGTCGCGCCGGTCGAATTTAGGTCAAAACTGGGCGAAATCGCGGAGCTTTTCCGCGCGCGGTGACCCGGCAGTGACCGACCGGTGACCTACCGATTCCGCGAGCAGTCTCGAAGTCGCTAGGTCAAAGGCTGCCGTCCGATTTTGGACTCGCCGCCCAGTGACCGACTGATCTCCCAGCGGCGAACGAGCGGCGACCTGGCGGCGACTGCTTGACAGCCTTTGACCTAGCGGCTTCGATTTTTGACCTAAATCGCTCGACGGTGAACGCTCGATTAGGTCGGCGCCCGGGCGGCGACTGCCCGGTCACCGAGTGTATTGTGGGCGGCGAGTGAAAGTGAGCAGGCACCGCCCGAATTTTAACTTCGCGCTAAAACTTCAGCAGAGACCGAGCGATGCCTGGGCGGCCGCCGCTCGGTGGCCGAGCAAAATTGGCTAAAAACTCGCCCCTCGGCCGCCGAGCAGGCTACTTTTGGGTAATGTGACCATAGCATAAATGAGAACATTCAGCTGTTTTAACAATGCGTAAGCATTTTCGGCCATTGACAAAGGAGCAGTTTTCCTATCTTTGGGTCCTGTTTGGATGGTGTGCTCTAAGAGTGTATCTACATCCCCAATGGGAAGCAGCAAAGTTGAAAAGTGGACGATTTTTGTGATATGAAATGTATTACTGATTCGCACACTTTCGCACACACCCATGACCTTATGCAACAATTAGAAGACCTTGATCTTTATAAGCCCTGCGCGTTGTAACTTTGGAATTTTATGAGGAAACTGGGAGAAACGGGATTTTAAATCACAACCAATTCAAATATAACCTCTATCTGGTAATATCAACATGTTTTTTAAAATAAAATACAGTACACTGAACAACAATTTCCGATTATAAACCAGAACTGTACATCGATTTCCCATAAGCGATTTATTATCTTCTGCGCATGTAGATTAACATGTGTAAAATCACTATCTTGATTCTGTTCCGGCTTATTGGTGGTGACCCTCATCCTCATGAGATCGAAGAGACGAAAAATGTACGGAATGTTATTGAGACGACATTGACGGAGACAATCACAATGAATTCGTTAAGAAAACGACGAATTTCCATCCGTAAAAGGTCCATGGTTAAAGGTATTACAAAGTTTTGGTATGGGGTCATGAATTTGGTTCAAATGAACATAATTGGAATATGCGATCCTACAATATTCAGTGATTGTTGTTGTGGTTGAAATCGAGTCTAAAGTTATGAAATTGTAAATAATTAACTCTTTATGATGAATAGCTCCCTCTCAAGGTCAAGATATTAATTAAGCTATAAAACAATGTTTCTTGACTAAGATCGACCGATTAGCTCTTCCCGTTTGGAAATTATATGTCTCAACTAAATATTCTCTGATTTTCATGGTCGCAGCTACTATTGTACGGCTGTAGGCGCTATTTGAAATTTATCAAAATTTACCGGGAGCACCGGTAAATTTTTATATTCAATTTTTCTCGAAAGCAGAAGGGTTTTAGAGTCTAAAATTTCTTGTGCTTATAATACATCCACAGGGGCATCCAAATATATCGAAATTGTAAAGAATCACTATCCACCCAATTTTCAAAATTTCCCAAAACTTTGTATTACCTTTAAGCAAACCTCACTGCATACTTCCACGGTTCGCTAATAAATTTATTTATTTAATCCATGGCTTTTCTATTTCCGTTTCTAGGCGCATTGAGCAAGTACATACACATGTACAAGAAATTCACAAAATAGTATAGGGCAAAATGACTGTAATTATCTAAATATTTCATTTTTAGAGTCGATACATGGTTCATTTAATAGGTTGCCAAACATTTGTTCTCTAATGTTTCATTGTTTACTGCTGCTAAGTTTCTCCTTTCTCCAACATTTGTTTGCAAGATATATTCGCCTCTGCCATAATCACGGGCCCTACCACATTTGCCTAGATTGTCTGAAACATGCTATTTTGCATCCTCTTTTTTAAAAGCTCAAAAACATGTCAGCCTATGGTCAAACCTACTTTAGTAAAGCAAGTAGTACAGACTGTCAAGTCGACCACAGGTGACAAAACTGAGTGTAAGCTTAAGAATAAACAATTAAAGCCAGAAACAAAAGGCAATTTTTGCTGGAACAGTTCAGGTTTACTGAGGAGTACTGTTTCTTTCCTTCAAAAATTGATTCATTTATTTTTAATTTCTCAATCCCTCATCTTACTTTCTTGTTTATTGCTGTATAAAACGACGTGAAGTGTCACGCATGTGTACAGTATAAGCTACGTGGAGTGTCACGCATGTGTACAGTATAATCTACGTGGAGTGTCACGCATGTGTACAGTATAAGCTACGTGGAGTGTCACGCATGTGTACAGTATAAGCTATCAGCCGAACCCTGAACACAGAGATGTTAGAGAATTAGGGCAGCATTGATTTAAGGAATATTAAGAGTGAAAACGGACTACATGCTAACAGTTTGGTGAGCCCCTGGATTTCAAATGAGGTAGATCTTTGCTCTACATCCTCTATTGGAATACATGATTATGTCAAAAGAGATAGGGGTTGAGTGTCCATTTGCACACAGGACAGAAACACAACAGGAACAAAAACTGCTCTTTGTAGCTACCCTTATGGCCCGAATTCACAAAGGAGGTTTGTCGACAAACCTCCTTTTGTGAATTCTGGCCAATGAGTTAAACAAACACACCTTGGGAGCAGTGTCTAAAGTTTTGACGCCGAGGTGCTTTGTTTTTTAGAAAACATGTTTGACATGCATCAAATCTAAGAACTTTTTTCTGTTTCCTACGTGGAATGCTGTTCATTGCCCTCCATACAATAGCAGAATTAGGAGTACAAAACCATTGGAATATTGAACAACTCTTTTGGAAAGTCTAATTTCAAAATGGAAAGGGTTGTATGCAATTTGCATTGAAAAACAATCATTCGTAATAGGTGAATGAAACAATTTGCGTCGAGGCACTTAAAGGGAGAAGGTCGTCGATTTCCATGACAGAAGGCCATAAGAATCTTCAGCAGTGAAGGAGGCAGATTATTTTGAAGAAGAAGAATTCGCTGACACCAGACTTGGTAGAAATACCATTAATGGATGTACAAGTCTCGAACACAGCGAACCCGTAGTCCCATCAAGAAATACCCCCTAGTACCTCGGAGAGTCTTCGGGTGAGAGAAATGTAAGGTAGTGTCTTAACCATATATGCGAAGCATTAAATAAGACACCTGTTATTGGGTAGACGCCCGAATGGTGTCGAATTCCCCCTGAGAGCCCCCTTCTATGTGTCTTTGACTTTTATGCATTATATTTGATTACACTACGAACATGACCCATTGCTTGAAGTTGATTTTTACTACATATCGTATGATAGACAAAGAATTAAACAACTAAGTTAGGAAAACAAACAAACAAACATAAACAAAAACTTACCGGCAAGTAGAGCCAGCACGCCAAAGGCTGTTGCATTGGAAGACAGGGATAGGCAAACGAGAGAAAAAGAGCCCACTACGCTGATTAAAAACAAGTATTTCACTCGCATGTATTGAAGCATAGGTGTAATAATTGGCGCTAGATCAGGGAAAATGGAGAAGAATGTATTATTTAATTATAACATGAATTAAAGAAGTTGCCAAATATGAATAAAGCTTAATACAAAAAAAAAAGCATCTACGTGCATAGATGCACACTTTTCTAATGGTTTTCGATTGCTTGTTGTTAGTAGCCTAGTACGACTAATCGAAAGAGGAGGAGGAGAAGGAGGAGGAGGAGGAGAAGGAAAAGGAGAAGGAAAAGGAAGGGGGTGAGGAGCATAGTAGTAGTAGTAATAATAATAATATTGGATTCTTATATAGCGCACGTATCGACCTTGCAAGGTCCTCAAGTCGCATTATAGTCCCTGAAATTTATGCTGGGTGTCCTGGGTTTTTCGATCGTTTGTATTTTTCACTATGAACATGACGGACAAAGAAAGAGGACAAAATATACAGTTCCTCAGGTAGATAAAGGAACATCCCTTCACTGATATTATGTAAAAAATATGTAGAACAGGTGTCACATGCATATTCACCTGTTTTACCAATTTTTACATAATAATAGTGAAGGGATGTTCATTTGTCTACCTGAGGAACTGTATATTTTGTCCTCTTTCTTTGTCCGTTATGTTCATAGTGTTTGTTCATAAAGTCTCAAATTTCATGTACGTGTAAGTCGCATTTTACATTTATCTTACTCATTAAAAACTACCCATTTACACGTTTTGATAATATGGCGGCTACAAGGTCAAAGTCAATATAGTCCCTAGGATTTTAGGGTCTGAAGGAAAGAAACAGTACTCCTCAGTAAACCTGAACTGTTCCAGCAAAAATTGTCTTTTGTTTCTGGCTTTAATTGTTTATTCTTAAGCTTACACTCACTTTTGTCACCTGTGGTCGACTTGACAGTCTGTACTACTTGTTTTACTAAAGTAGGTTTGACCATAGGTTGACTCGTAATTTTACGAGCCTTCAAAAACCTTTCCCAACAAGTCTAAAATGTAACGTAAGTCAGGTATTACACGTTGTAAAGAAAATACTTGGGGAACTGTATCTTCAATTTCAAAACCATTTTTTCACGTGTTGAGCTATGACGGTTGAGTTTCTTAAAAGCATGGCCGTGTTCCGTATTAATTACTGCTACAAACCGATTGCGTAGAATGAAAATCCGATTAAATGTACAGAGTATTATTTCAAGAACAGCATCCAAATAAATGTCATAAAACTCCAAATTCATTGACAGCATTCCACTTTTCAATATGAAAACTTCGTTCTGATACAAATTATCGTTTCTGAGTGTACAATCATAAGTGTGATATGTTTATAAACATCTTAAATATACCTAGAAGAATTTGATCCTTATCTGCTGTTTAATTTTCTGTGCCTCTTTCAGTTTGTAAAAAAATGTCCCTTTTTTAAACAGAATCGTGGATCTGCTCCTGAAATATATTTCGAAGCAATTCTAGAGACCTTATCTTTCACAGATTGTTGTATTTAATAAATACGCATAATTATTGTAATGTCAAGTATAATTAAAGTGATTATCTCCATGATTACAAAATGATATAAAATAGGATATTTCACCACACCCTCTTTTCATTTGAAATCCCATCGCTTCTTTCCAAAGACATCCTACCAAAGTTTCAACAAAGCATTGTATTTACCGAGCATGGAGCCCAATCCATGGTACATCCCGAGAACAGTCCCTATCGTCCCGACATCGCTGTCCAAATCAACGACGAGATCATCCATGAGAACGCTGAAGCTTTTCACGATCCCAAGGTCGATGCAATTGACGGCGAAGAGCGTGAAAACAATGGCCCACTTGCTCATAATGTTTTTTTTTTCTTTCTCAAGGTTTAAGGCTGAGCCGATCCTTCCTAGAATGCGTTAACACTTTTCCTGATGCTGTTTTCCTAAACGTAACAAACTGGTAGCGCCTAACTGGGGACATATTGCTCTCTCCCTTTCATATTTAAATTAAAAGCCAGGTATTGCCGTATAAACAGTCTTTGTTAACTATACTTTGTAACGCTCTTGCAAATACATTTAACATGACAATGAGCGCTTTAACTTGACTACGATGTGAATCAGAGTGTACCAACACAGACTGTTAATTTGAATATGATTGTGAAGATGCATGCGAGGGTGTGAAAGAGGAGAAGATTTATTCTAGCCTTTTGCCACATGCATACTAGCACGTCTTTCAAAGACTTTAAATATACGAATATACGATCATTACGATCATTTTTTTACATAAATGCCTCTTCTGTTTTTTGTCTTTTTGTAATGGATGTGTCCGGTTTAGTTTTGCTTATTGATGCTTTGTGTTATTTTAGTCTCTGTATTTTTATCTCGTTTTTAACAAATTAAAGAAACTTTTTATGTAAATTTTATGATCTTTGGGAATAATCTTGATAGGCCATTGGCCTTTGTTTTTTCCCCACCACATTATGATTTAAATTGAAGATGTTTCATTTTAACGTGTGTTAATGTATATTATATGCATATAAATTGTACTTGTGTTTTTTTTTAATCAGATGTGGAAATAAAACTTGAACTTGAACTTGAATTTGAATAGTACAGATGGAAGATCAGGTGGTATGGGCATTTAATAACGGTCAGATGAGCATGTTGTTACCTTATTCATGACACTGGCAGGTCACTAATTGGCGTGGGGTCCAGGGGGCTGAGCCCCATGAAATTCAGGATTTTAGGCATTTTATAACGGTCAGATAAGCATTCAGGGTCCCGCCTTAGGGCCCCTGGTATGGGGGTCTAAGGGGCGGAACCCCCGGAAGCTCAGGGTTTTAGGCATTTAATTACGGTTAGACGAGCATATTTTTATACCTTATATGTGACACTGGCAGGACACTAATTGGCGTAGTAGCATAGAATTAGTATAGTAGCAGAAGTCGCATAGTCTGTAAGTAGTAATAGTAGTAGTAGCAGTAGTAGTAGTAGACATGTAAAATAAGTTACTTGAAATTGAATTTGTTGTAGTAGCTCTGCTGCTGCGGAATATGGGTACATGGTTTCAAGGTAAGTACATGCTCTAATTATAGTGCAAGTCGGGCATCAGTATAAAAATCACAACCGGCCAAGATAAAAGTCCATCTTGACATGTGTGTTTCCTAATGGACCTACTACGGTCAATGGTTTCCAGCGGGCTCTGGACATGTCGGTGGTTGGTGACCGCCGGTAGGTTTTTGACTTGTTTCTTTTCTTCATACATGCAAACTTCAATAAAGACTTGAAGCCAGATCTGATGTCCCCGAGCTTTCATTGAGTGCACTCTGCTCACTAACACGGTCCACCCCGCGTATATTTTAATACAATAAGGCCTAACAAAAAGATGCTGTATTGCCCTTTAGGTGCCAAAAACATGGGTCGGTCGGTCGGATTTTCATTTTTTTATTTTTTATTTTTTTAAACTCCCTCTTTGAGCTGACATTTCTCAGTTTTTTTAACATTTTTTCCTAAAAAACGTTTAAAAAAATAAATAATAATTTAAAAGCCGACCGTAGATTTCAAGATTTTTGGGTTGGTCGCAATGGACAATACAACATCGTTTTTTGTTAGGCCTTATACGGGGCTTATACCCACACCACGCGACATCAACAAGGATGAATGTTGATCTTTGTTTTGCCAAAAATATTTTTACTCTGAACTAAAAGGACCAAAAGAAGCACAAAAGAAAATGAAAATGAGCTGTTTCGCAAGAAGGCGTAGGGATTTCCCTCCTGTAGGCCTAAGTTCTGTGACAATAATAGATCAGCAATGCAAATATGAGTATTATTCATGATCAAAAGACCTAACCTGAAAGAGACGGAGAGGGAGAGAGAGAGAGAGAGAGATAGAAAGAGAGAATAGAGCTCGAATGTACATATTGCATGCCTGTTTATGCATATGATAATCTCATCGTAATATTGTAGCAGTTTCCATTACACGGCAATCCGCTTGCTTTTTTTCCAGGAGCTTGTTATCATATTCTTATGCATATTATATAGGCTATATATTTGAGAAACACTTCAAACGTTTGGAGACCAATTAATAAGGTAAGTTTTGTGAATTTTCAGTATTTCATCGATATCTGCTAGATCTCTAAATTCAATTTATTTTAGTCATATTATGCAGTAACCGGATGATTACTTCCTGGTAATGATATAACGATTTGGGGGGATTTATTTCAATAAAAAAAAATTAATTAAACAACATCTGAATATAAAAATCGGAATTGCACATCTATATAAAAAGGTAAAACTTAAAGTGACTCAGTAACATTGTTGAAGGTTGAAGAAAAAACTGTGTAATTTTTGTAAGAAATGTTAGTATTCCTTTTACTGTACTTACCTCTAACAGGCCAAAATTCCTGAGAAGATTCTCAAACCACAACGATATTGATGGTTTTCTTTGCACTGGGCAACACCCTCTAACAGTGATTAACAATAAATTCTCCCAACCATTTAAAAATTTTCCCAACTGTTTTTCCTTGAAAATAAGACTCTGCTTTTTTTAAATCTGTCAACACCTAAATGTCTGGAATGGTATATAAAGCCAATTCATTGCTTTGTGACGATTTAAATTCACCTATAATGTAATTAAATAGTAATATTATAGTTGGGAGAATTAAGAAAAAGGATCAGATCAGTGTTCCCCAATTGTTATCAATAATAATGATCCGTTTTCACTCAAACTTTCAGAACATCTGTAATACATCTAGCATTGAAGTCACTACCTTATTAGCACCACTTTCTCTCATCTGAACGATTTTACCAAGTCCCTTTAAAATTACTTGGCATTAATACAAGTTGGTAAAAATGCGGTCTTACTACGATTCTTGATATATACATACAGATTTTTAATGCATTGTTAACATTCTGGAAAATAATAAGATTGAAACCTATAGAACAATTAATTAAGAAGACCAACTACTCTATGAAATGAATTGTAAAACTGGTACTTGTGATTCAGAGTAAATTAAACATGAAATTGATCAATTCAGAAATGTTGTTAAAAAAAAATGAAAAAAGAACGTTGCAATTTATTCCGGAAGTAAATGAAATGAATTTGCTTCTCTACAAATAGAAATATCAAGAACAGAAACAATACATGAGGTGGTTGTCTAAAAAAAAATCACCAAAACCTGGATTTGTAGTAATATCAAAGATTTAAGTCATTAGAATTTATAATAAGTAATACCATGTCTATAGTAGTTAAAACAAAACTGATGTAACATTTTTTAAATTTTGCTATGTTTATTTGACAAAAAACAATGATAATTTCCCGGTCAAGTCACTTCGATCATGTGGCATGATCGTTGGCACTTGGCAGAGTCGAAACCGATACCCTATTTGCACACTTTCATGAATATTGTCCACAAAATATTACCCCTTTGTGCGTGAAACAGGTGAAAAGTAAGCTTTAAGTATAACCCCCATTTCCGTATCTATATACGCATACACAAGAAGCACCACAGTAGTACCTAACTTTCTGCATATACGAATTTACATGTTTACGAACATCGTAATGATAATGACCCTTTTCGGGAAATGTCTTGCATTCGAAAAAAAGACAAATATTTCCTAAACCGAAACCAAAAGTAAAAATGAACAAATATTATATCGGATATTTAAAGGCGCTAAAAGTATCAAGTACCGATTTTATAGGAAGAAAATACTAAAATGATAAACAACGTTGCTAGCTATAAATCATAATTAATGTCTTTAGTACCTATATATAATTATCACCATGGACATACTACGAACCTTATCACAAACTTAAGTATCGAAATTAGTAGTTTCTTAATTACTCCGAATGGATTGCGCATAGCCGCATAGGGTGGGGGAGGGGGGGGGGGGGACCGACTTATAGTCATACATAATTATATACAAATGGGGAAGGGAGTGGGGAATGTAAACTGATCACGAACTACTCACCCGTTGTGGTGTTGTATCTGTATTAATACAAGTATGTTTTAGCTGAACTATGTAGTGATCAAAAGTCTAATACTTTTTTCCCCTTATCGGTCTATGTTTTTGCATTTGCTTTGTTTCATGTATTGTAATATTTTACTATTTATTAATTTGTTTATTGCTTTCCATTGTCATTTGTTTGTAATATGTAATACAGGGCTGCCTTGCAAAACAGTTTTTATATACTGAAGATACTACCTTGTATAACGAACACATTATAAACAAATATATAACGAAATCATGAATAAATGAATACATTTGTTAATATATAAACAAATAGATTAGCAATGGGTGGTGAGTGTTATAATTTCATTTCATTGAATTACATTTCATCTCATTTCTGATCTAATCCACCCCCTTTATGACTAGTACATACACCTGAGAAGCGGACGATATTGATGGTTTTCTTTGCACTGGGCAACACCCTCTAACAGTGATTAACAATAAATTCTCCCAACCATTTAAAAATTTTCCCAACTGTTTTTCCTTGAAAATAAGACTCTGCTTTTTTTAAATCTGTCAACACCTAAATGTCTGGAATGGTATATAAAGCCAATTCATTGCTTTGTGACGATTTAAATTCACCTATAATGTAATTAAATAGTAATATTATAGTTGGGAGAATTAAGAAAAAGGATCAGATCAGTGTTCCCCAATTGTTATCAATAATAATGATCCGTTTTCACTCAAACTTTCAGAACATCTGTAATACATCTAGCATTGAAGTCACTACCTTATTAGCACCACTTTCTCTCATCTGAACGATTTTACCAAGTCCCTTTAAAATTACTTGGCATTAATACAAGTTGGTAAAAATGCGGTCTTACTACGATTCTTGATATATACATACAGATTTTTAATGCATTGTTAACATTCTGGAAAATAATAAGATTGAAACCTATAGAACAATTAATTAAGAAGACCAACTACTCTATGAAATGAATTGTAAAACTGGTACTTGTGATTCAGAGTAAATTAAACATGAAATTGATCAATTCAGAAATGTTGTTAAAAAAAAATGAAAAAAGAACGTTGCAATTTATTCCGGAAGTAAATGAAATGAATTTGCTTCTCTACAAATAGAAATATCAAGAACAGAAACAATACATGAGGTGGTTGTCTAAAAAAAAATCACCAAAACCTGGATTTGTAGTAATATCAAAGATTTAAGTCATTAGAATTTATAATAAGTAATACCATGTCTATAGTAGTTAAAACAAAACTGATGTAACATTTTTTAAATTTTGCTATGTTTATTTGACAAAAAACAATGATAATTTCCCGGTCAAGTCACTTCGATCATGTGGCATGATCGTTGGCACTTGGCAGAGTCGAAACCGATACCCTATTTGCACACTTTCATGAATATTGTCCACAAAATATTACCCCTTTGTGCGTGAAACAGGTGAAAAGTAAGCTTTAAGTATAACCCCCATTTCCGTATCTATATACGCATACACAAGAAGCACCACAGTAGTACCTAACTTTCTGCATATACGAATTTACATGTTTACGAACATCGTAATGATAATGACCCTTTTCGGGAAATGTCTTGCATTCGAAAAAAAGACAAATATTTCCTAAACCGAAACCAAAAGTAAAAATGAACAAATATTATATCGGATATTTAAAGGCGCTAAAAGTATCAAGTACCGATTTTATAGGAAGAAAATACTAAAATGATAAACAACGTTGCTAGCTATAAATCATAATTAATGTCTTTAGTACCTATATATAATTATCACCATGGACATACTACGAACCTTATCACAAACTTAAGTATCGAAATTAGTAGTTTCTTAATTACTCCGAATGGATTGCGCATAGCCGCATAGGGTGGGGGAGGGGGGGGGGGACCGACTTATAGTCATACATAATTATATACAAATGGGGAAGGGAGTGGGGAATGTAAACTGATCACGAACTACTCACCCGTTGTGGTGTTGTATCTGTATTAATACAAGTATGTTTTAGCTGAACTATGTAGTGATCAAAAGTCTAATACTTTTTTCCCCTTATCGGTCTATGTTTTTGCATTTGCTTTGTTTCATGTATTGTAATATTTTACTATTTATTAATTTGTTTATTGCTTTCCATTGTCATTTGTTTGTAATATGTAATACAGGGCTGCCTTGCAAAACAGTTTTTATATACTGAAGATACTACCTTGTATAACGAACACATTATAAACAAATATATAACGAAATCATGAATAAATGAATACATTTGTTAATATATAAACAAATAGATTAGCAATGGGTGGTGAGTGTTATAATTTCATTTCATTGAATTACATTTCATCTCATTTCTGATCTAATCCACCCCCTTTATGACTAGTACATACACCTGAGAAGCGGACGAAGATTGAGATATCTAAAAGCAAGAACTCATTATTAAGATTTTTTTTTAAAGAAGCAAGAACGAGTCGCCGCATTAATCCATTTATTCCACTTTCCATAAGAGTTGTTAATGAAATACAGTAAAGAGAAGAGTTCTGAACGAAATCAAGAACGATAGAGAATGTGAAAACTATGCAAAATACCTTATTGACATGTTTCACGAAAATATTATTTTCTTCAGTATACACTGTTGTTCCCGTACTCCTACTGTTATACCATATCATGGAATAATTAGAAAAAGTTAAAATACCTACTTCAGATTAGAGAATATAAGAATAAAATAAAAGGTAGTGTGTGTGTATATTATGAAAGAAGAGAGAGAGAAGAAGAAGAAGAAAAAGAAGAAGAAGAAGAAGAAGAAGAAGAAGAAGAAGAAGAAGAAGAAGATAAGAAGAAGAAAGAGTATTACAAAGTATATTCATCATGATCATGTATATTAAATGTATACTAAAAACAGGGCCTTGAAATCTGAATCTGAAACTGAAACGAGGTTGAACAAAATTCAGACAAACATGAAGTATGTGTTTACAATTCACATGTATTCAATTCAGTTGTTCCTGTGAAATTACTGTGAAGCAAGATTGTAAATGTAAATATGAACAATTATCCTCTATGGCCATAATAAATTAATGAAATGAGATTTCGTTTCATTTATTACCCCCCCCCCCAACAACAACAACAACAAAATGTTATTGTATGGGCCTTTTCAATGCATCATTTTGTGACAATAAATCAACCATCGAGAGTAATTAATGAATGATAAATGAATATCCTGAATCAATATTGTGTATTGTGGACAATTTGCCCATCCGAAAATACACACCCAGTAGGCCAGTTTGTTACATCTCTTTCGTTGAAAGATTTTTTTTTAAACCCTAGAACGGTTTTGTGCTTCAATGTATAGGCCCCTATCTATATTTGTAGAGATGATAGGACTTTGGATCACATACATGGTTCACGGTTCTAGTCCCACCAAGGCACTGATATTCTTGAGCAAGATATGATTGGACATTTGCCTTTCTCCACCCAGGTGTAGTAAATGGGTAACTGGGAGGAATCCTTTTCCCTGACTGCTTTTAGCGCCTTATTGTAAGATTGTAAGATTGTAAGATTGTATTGACTCTATCGATCCCCTCTCAGGGTATGAAAGTACAAACATATTTACAACATAGTGTCAATATAACAGTAGTATAGCAGTGATAAACATGTGATAACATGAACAATGCTAAAAATAATATGATAATATGAACAAAGACACACATGTGATAATATGAACAATAATAAACGTATGATAATATAAACGATAATAAACATGTGATAATATGAACAATGATAAACATGTGATAATATGAACAAATAAACATATTTACAAATCAAGGCGAACTGGCCAATTCACCCTCCTACCGCTACGAGTGTGCCTAACAACATTGCTTATTTGTGAGCTATCATTTACAGTATCTACCCTGGACTCTTTTGAAAAATGTGACATAGTGAATCTAACAAATTTGGCTAATTTCTTTAGCTGGCAAGCGTGAGCTGTATTAAAAACCTTATCCATGTGCAACGCACTTGGTCTTATGCTACTACCGCACAAGTTATTTGGTATATATATTTTTCTCTCATTTTGAAAGAATGGACATATAAAAATATAATGAAATTCATCACCAATATATGTTGGTGTATAATACAGAGTGGGCATTGCAAATCATCTACTACATTTGCATCAAATCTACCTTTACTAACTGGTAATCTATGTGTTCTGCATCTAAATTTACTTAAATTTATCATTGAATGCTTTTAAGGGCCTTATGGCAGCTGGGCTAAAGCCAGGTATAATACTTTTGCTTTATACTATTATGCGCCTTGAGCTTCCTCGTTGGGTGTGCAATATTATGCATGATATAAAATGTCGCTATTATTATAATCATTACTTGATTTATTTTCTCTCTGCCATGAAGATGATCATGACAACTGTGAACTATAATCGGCTGGCCTTCATCTTAACGATGCTCAATGTAATGTTTGGTAAGTACAACAAACATACCAACACACTAAGAAAAAATGGTGCAACTATGCACCTTTAGGGGTTCAAACCGATGCAACAATAGCAGCACCTTTAGGGGTTAAATCCTGCACCCTTTTTAAAGGTGCAATCCTGCACCCTTCAAAAGGGTGCCAGATTGAACCTTTTGGGGGAAATGTTAGTACCCTTTATGGTTCAATCCTGCACCTTTAGGGGTGCAAACCGATGCAACAATAGCAGCACCTTTAGGGGTTAAATCCTGCACCCTTTAGGAGGGTGCCAGAATGCACCTTTTAGGAGACATGATGTACCCTTAATGGTTCAATCCTGCTCCTTTAGGGGTGCAAACCGATGCAATAGCAGCACCTTAAGGGGTTCAATCCTGCACCCTTTAAAAGGTGCAATCCTGCACCCATTATCGAGGAATACTCGTGACATTTGCTCGTACACGTATACATATTAAACATGCATGATGTTTCTTGGTTAGTAAAAATATAATCAATATATATATTGCTAAAACGTGAATGTAATTGTAACATGATCAGACAAAATAATCTATTGGTTAATGATTGTCGAAGGAAAATAAAAATCACATAATTGATGTGCATTGTCATAATTTGCTTAACAAATCATATGATAAATGTATTTTTATGTGAACACGTGGAAAGTAATCATGAATGTGCATGCGATATGCAAACATTTATTTTGCACCTTTTGGGGTTGTTAGGGTTCATTTTTGTGGGAAGGGTGCAAAATCTTATATTGCACCCCTTTTTGAACCCCCTTTCCTTCAATAGGGTTCATTTTTATGTAAAGGGTGCAAACTCTTACTTTGCACCCTTTTTTGCACCCTTTTTTCTTAGAGTGAAGAACAAAATAAAGAGAGAAAGAAAGAAAGAGAAGAAGAAGAGAAGAAGGGAAGAAGAGGTGAGGAGGATAGAAGAAGAAGAAGAAGAAGAGGAGGAGGAGGAGGAAGAGGAAGAGGAGGAAGAAGAAGAATTAGAGGTGCCACGATGCTATGGTGGTTGCAGCCCCTAGCCCCCTCCCGTCATTCATGTATGTAAATTGGGACTAAGAGCGGGTTTCGTTGGTTGTGGCCCCCTTGGCATATTCTATTCCGTTATTGTTACATGTAACACAAATTATTGTTGTAACTTTACACAAGGTTGTGTACACGCTAGGCCGTATCACGAGGACGGCATAGAGAGTGATCTTGTGCCACAAGTCGCTACAACCCGGGCTACAACAAAGAAGTCCCTGGATAATGGCCTCCCAATGGACTTCCCGATCAACTACCACGTTTTTAACGAAGGTAGGCTAGGTTCTATTTGCTCTTTTGAAAACAAGTTTCCATGCATAACGAGGGGGGGGGGGGGGTTGCAGTCAATGTTTCAGTTTTCTCGTGTATATAGGTTACAGATTTAGTTGATTGTTTCATAGATTCATTTATTTTGAACACGATTTATAAAGAGAACAATGTCAAAATGTTCAGCAACTAGGCTTGTTTACAAAAAGGTTGTGAAACAAGCACAATAAATATAAAATGCCAAATACAAATAATATTTAAACAATACAAACAAACCATATTAAGTATTGACTATTACAGGTAGAGCATAAGTTGATGTATAGTTATGATTTTATTGTTTCACATTCCACAAAATAACAGTTTACAAATATAATATTAAAAAAGGTCAGCAAGATAAAGCCTAATGACCAAAACAACGATGGCAGTAAATAAGCAGTAAGTAACATGAAACATACAAGGAACCTAATAGAAAGCAGTGCTTGTATAATATAGGTTCCCAAACAATTTACCAACGATATTATAACAAACTTCCAAAGTAATGAAGAGAGACAAATCCGGGACATATAAATGATACACAATTAATACGGTTAAGTGGTTACTTAATAGTCATAATAGTCACTCGATCGAGGCGGAAGAAAGAAAAACAAGATTATAAACAAATACAAAATAACGATAATGTGCCTTATGGTTATGATTTCAAGAGGAAGTCTTTGAGTTTACGCTTGAATGAATTCAGCGAGAGTGATTGAAAATCTCAGCGTCCAAACTGTTCAAAAATGAATGTCCTGTATAGGTGCGTACGTGGGATAGATGAAAATTATATGATTGCCTGGTGGGATAAGAATGAATGTCACTATTATTTAAAAACATATTATTCGAGCCACTCGGCAATTCTAAAGTTTGTTTTTCTTATTTATTAACATAAGTGAAGACTCAGATCTAAATGGCTGCGAATATTTGTAAAAATATTATCAATAAGTGTAGTCGTAACATTAACATTTCGAGTGGACTTTGTAATACAATCTCTAAGAGATTTAGAGATCATTGTATCTAGAAAATCCTGACAATGTGGCTTATCATGTTAATGAAGCAAATCTATATCAAAATCGCCCATTGTAAAATAGTATTTGTTTTTAGGACAAGATGAATCTAAAATAGAATATAAGGTGTCCGTCAAAAATGTTAAGTTGCAGTTTGGTGATTTATAAGTTTCACCTACAAGTATGTTTTAAGATGCTGCTTGTAAGTGTCGGCTTGCATGGTGATGTAGATATACAGTATGCTTTTCAGGACTACACACCC
Source organism: Strongylocentrotus purpuratus (assembly GCF_000002235.5). Taxonomy (NCBI): domain Eukaryota; kingdom Metazoa; phylum Echinodermata; class Echinoidea; order Camarodonta; family Strongylocentrotidae; genus Strongylocentrotus; species Strongylocentrotus purpuratus. The sequence goes on from NW_022145606.1 coordinate 15,163,759, forward strand.
TCAAGACAGATTACCGAGAGTCCTTTTCAGGACTCCTCAATCCTCTCTCTCCCTCACATGGTGGACCCGCAAGCCTACTGTATAAGTATTTTTTTCCACTTGTGATTTCAATTTCGATACAAATATTTTCACAAGCTCCCGTCGTATATGTTAGGTTTTTAACCACTTAAAATTGGATGTCATTTTTTACATAAGAGCCACACCACCATAATTTTTAACAACTCTGCCGTTTACTACGGAGAGAGTAATCAAGCAAATAAACAAGAGAAGTGAGTGAATCTGATAACGAAGTTTCACATAATCCTATAACAGAAATGTCTACATTTAGCGAATTCAGAAACATTATATTATATATTAGAGTGTAAGTCTGAGAAATTATTTGACTCGAAACTTTTAAATTTAGGTAGATCCTGAGGTAATACATAACAAGAAGACATGTTCTGTTAAGATAAATCATTAATCTCATGAATAAGATTTAGATCAGGCATCCGTGCATTATAAGTATTTATAATATGTAAATCAGGATTCAGCATATTCTTTTCAGGACTTTCGAAATTGCCACGCGTAGGTGAAACATTAATCAACTCATTACTCGCCATAATAGCAAAAAGATAAAACAATTAGTGATACATAGTTTACTCTAAGTGAAAAGCAACTAACATACATATTTCTTGATAGAGTCAGCAAATGTAAATTACAATGAAACACGCACAGCATGTAATAAGATAAAGAGAAGAAAAAAAAGAGACGTAAGTTGAACAATTGGATTCGTATCAGGGTACGACATGTTGGAATGCAAGCAAGTGGACCGTAAAAAATGTTAAACAATTTGCAAAATAAAGGTCATTTGATCTGCTATTTCCTTTACAATGTAGAGATTAATTATTACAATACTCATTTTGTCTATTGTTTATTTTGACTAATAATTAGTTAGTCCAATTCACGGTTTGACAATTATTATTCTTTATGATTAAATGATTATTAGACTTCATGGATAATAGACAAAATAGGAATTAGACAAATTGAGATTTAGATCGACTGACAATAAGACTAAATGAGAAATAAACCAAACGGGTAGTAGATTCTTTGGAGATTAGACCAGATGGAAATTAGACCTAATGACTATTAGCTCAAGTGATTGATGAAATCATTATTTGACCATATAGAATGGGGTAGTAGATGAACTGAGGGGTGTTTCACAAAGATCCTAAGTTGAACTTATCTCTAAGTTGGACTTAAAAATTATGGGAAGCCATTAGCATCCTTGAAAATATTTTGTAATTTTTGTTTAGAAGGCATAAAATGTTGATTCAAATCATTCATATTTTCTATTATCATGGGAGATTTCATGTTCTTGATGTGGAATGTATGAAAAGACTAAAATACTTGAATTTTTGCCTTTGAATATATTTCATTTTAAGGCTACAAATGGCTGTCCATAATATTTGAGTCCAACTTAGAGTTAAATTCGACTTAGGATCTTTGTGAAACACTCCCTGGTTGTAGAACAAACGGCAATAAACCGTCGTTTTATGTTTTTACTATAGTATGGACCACATAAATTGTACAAGGAGATGGATGGAGATCTAAGTGATCGCAAAGTAATGACATCAAAGCAATGCCCTTTCTATTTTATCTTTATCACTTCTACGTCATACACAGAGGCAGTGAGCAGATATTATACCCTTCAGAAGCTTCCATTCGTTGCTCTTGATGAAGAGACGGGTTCGGTAATGTTATATTTAATCACTATATTCTTATATCTAATGACAAAATCCTATTTAATGGTTCACCGCTGCCACCATGTGTCATTTTGGTTGCTATATGAAGGGAGGCGTATCAAGACACGTACCCCCTGGACATCCACCCCCGGATAACTACCCCTAGAACAACTACCCCCTAGAACAACTACCTCATAGGGCAACCACTCTCCAGAACGACTACCCCCTAGGACAACCCTCCCCGGACGACTACCCCCTGACAACTACCCCTAGGTCAACTAGCCCCTAGGACAAATACCCCTGGACAACTTCCCCACACAACTATTCCTCCTAGGGTAGTTGACCGGGGGTAGTTGTCGTATAGATTAGTTGTCGTGGGGGTAGTTTAACTTTTCCTTTAATTTGATACATATTCTATTATATTCCATTAACGGTTTCAATATGAAAATTCTGAACAAAAAAAGAGTGTCTCGTTGTTATTGCTGAGTGCAGTTGCGATTATTTGTAACAAAAGTTTGATGCTATCTGTAGGTCAGTCCTATATGATATCAATGCTTGAATTATAGAGGCGTTTGTTTTTCTCAATCTTCAGGCCCGAGTATCGTGTCGCAGTCTCACGAATAGAACACACAAGCGGATCTTTAAAGTGTTTTTGCAGCCCTATTGTTATGATGCTCTTGTGACTGATGTAGAGAGTGGGACGATAATCCTAGTTGAAGATAGTTATACCAGGGAAGATGCTGTACGGGAAGCCACCAAAGCATTGCTTGAAAGACTCATATCTACAGGGCAGATGAAAGGTAAAAATCCCTTCTTTCTTGATTTAAAAAAAAATCGCAGATGTTTTTATCAAGTTCAATTTATTATCGGTGGCTTACAGCGCCCTATCCGAGCAATCCTGGCTTTATGTTGCAATCATAAGTATTAACCTTTAGGTCGGTCAAGAATCCCATGACTTTTACAAGCCGATCGCCTGTCTGCATGATTATCAAGATATTTATGATTGGAATTCGAAATTTCTACAGTCTATTGGGAAAAATGAGTATGGTAAAACCGGTCACTCAAAGATGTATACTTTTTTGAGGCACTTCATGATCATTTTCAACTTTTTTTTTAGGGCTTCTAAATTACACCAGATCACAGAAACTGATAACACGTAGGGCCATACATCTCAACTGGAAACATTGTTATACAATGCCTTTAAGTGTCCGGATATCAAACCCCCATTATATTAACGACAAAGAACGTATAATTTAATAAGCTCTAGTTCTTTTTTTCCTGATCATCCTCTTCAGATTCCACTTCATGTTATGTGCCAGCTTATTCATCACCACTCGTGCTCATCCAAGGTAGTTGTCCACCAGGAAAGGGCATCAAGTGTGATACCGTATGTGAGTTTGCCTGCAGTGGTGCTACCTATACCCTGGTTGGAAATCCTACCATTAGATGCGAGCCAAATACGACTCTCTCCGATGTTTTTCCTCGTTGCCAAGGTAAGTTTACAAGCTCGCCATGATGATACGGCTTACTCCGTAACGTCGGATCATCGCGTTCGGTCGGGTGGTCGGGCTACCCGATGAGATGAGAGGGGTTAATTTCACACACATTAGCCACACCCTCCCCCCCCCCCCCGTTCGCCATTTCATGAATACAAAGGGGCATTTATTAACAAAAGGGAGGGTAACGCAACCACCCGACCCTACGCGATGACCTGATGATTCGAAGTAAGCCGAAAGATACAGGGCCTAGTATATATGCCTGTCTTGAATGAGACAAGATGGCTCTGTGGTAGAGCAATGGTCTAGTAGCTTGGAGGATCCAGATTCGAAACCAAGAGAATGATCTATTGCCAAGTCCCTTTTAGAGGACCTGAAACCGTTGGTCTCCTGGAATTGTTACAAGCATGCACAAGATCTATAGCAGCCAGGTGGAATATACCATCAAACCAAACAGCATACTTTAATTCACGCAGTCTATGTTTCAACCAATGTCTTCTGATGAAATACGAAAATATTTGGTTTCTTGATGTTGTTGATTTACAAAGCTGACCAATGAACTTCACCACAAGAGAATTTCATAATTATCCTAGTCATGTTGTACTCTTGTGGAAAAGTGCTTTTATGTGATATCTTCTTACGCAGCATTGTGCCTTTCGACATAATAATTATTTTGATTTCAATTGAATTTAGCGCCTTACAAATCTGAAGTTATTATCTTTATCATTATTGTTTTCTGCAAATTATATTTTTTTAGTTAAACCATCGCTGGGAATGAAATTCTGATATTTTACATTGTCAGTGATGGATTACTTGCTAGTTCACGGCTAATAATTTTTTTTTAATTTCTAGACTTTGTTTGTATAAAAATAAACGACGCGATCCGCCGAAGGTCAAATTGATTCGTTCCATTTTGATGGGTTTTAACTGATTATTGTCTTCGATCATCTTATTACACAGCAAATGAACAACCAATCACACACAACCATGTGCCTCATACTACGACTACTCCACCACCCTCGACAACAAAGAAAAGTCCGTCCACAAAGAGGATGAATTCTTCCACAACGGAGAATGCTCTCACAACGGGAAATCCGACGACAGCGCAAGATCCACCAAAGACAAAGAATCCTTTGACACCGGAGGGTTCATCGACAAAGAAGGGTCCTGCCACCAAGGAGAATCCTACCACAGAGATAGGTCCTACCACAGAGATAGGTCCTACCACACCAAGGAGACCTACACCACCGAGTCATTCCACTTCGAAGACAGTGCCTTCTACTTCCGCTCTTCCTCAGACATCACGTAGTAAGTCATCACACAGCTAAATCATAGTTTGCGCATGGAAGGAGTCGAGACAGCGGAAGTCGCTCCTGATTGGTCATTCATTTCGCTGAGCTCCAAATGACTCCCTCCCATAGAGATGGCACACGAGAGGGATTTTGTTAGCTTCATGATTAACTGCGTGAGCGTGTCACAACTCCAAACAGGAGCTCTTTAAAGGTTTTTCGTATTAAGGCCAAATTCCTTATTTAATTACTTGATTTTATGTAATATATACCGCTTCGATGCTGTATACATAAATCTGAACTAGGGTCAGGAGAATATACTGTCTTTAACATCAGTATCAATAGTACAATATCAGTTATTAGATAATAATTGTTATTTTGTTATGTTACAGCATTCAGGAAGTTTGGATTTATTGGCTTTTTAGGCGTTCCCCTACTCCTTCTGCCAGTAATTTACATCATCTATAAATTACGTCACAGACATGACAAACAACAGGTATTAGTATAAAGGCCTTTATATATATATATATATATATATATATATAAAGAGAGAGAGAGAGAGAGAGAGAGAGACACACAGACAGACAGAGAGAGATAGAGACAGAGAGAATTTCTGTTCATGTTTGCATTTGTTTTGTTTTGTTTTATTCTACAAAACTTGCATAGCGTCAAAAATAACCATACACTAATCGAATTCTTAACTTCAGCCCTGGACCATATACACTATACCTAACTACATGTATACCTAACTCTAACCCCAAACCTCACCACAGACCCAATTGTAATCCCAACCCTAACCAATATACTTTGAAGCAATTTAGCCGGGTGCTTCTGTTCATCCAATACCATTAGTTGGATTTCTTTTCTGTAAAGATCAAAAATACTGACATAAAAAATGGGAATCAGTCTCATTTTTTCCCTTTAGAAATTGCCAAGAAATACTCAATGAATTGAAGTATTTTCTCATAACTTTACGTTTGGGACTTCTGGTTTGATTGACTTTCTAAAAAAAATGAGTATTAATTCATTTCAATCATTCTTGTTCGACTTACGATTTTGTCAATGTTAAATTTGCATTTCTAAGAGGTATACGTAAAAGTTTCTCAATTAATACACTTTTCAATTTCTTACAGTACCGTGTTCTTGATGAAAACACAGTGGAAGACGATATTGTTGGTATGTAGCTGTTTCTTCCGGGGCCCCGTCTTATAAACAGTTGCGATTAATCGCACCTTATTATTAACTAAGTACATAACAGATAGGAGACTGCAAACTTGCGATTGATTGAAGGACTTGCAATCGATTCGGATCAATCGCTACTCTTTATAAGACGGGGCCCTTATTTGCATTGCTTTCTTAATGGTATTAATATGACATCATAATGATATTATGTGGTATTTACGTATTTAAAAACAAATGCCTAATGGTATGAGATAAATTAAGTCGAATTCGTACTGTGAAACTTGCATCTTGTTTTCCAGATTTGAGTAATGTTCTTTAATTTCTTACACACCATTCGTATTTGATCTATTTATTTGCCATAATTATGTCATCGGTCTGAAACCACAGGTCCAACATTATAGTGTCCACCTATTAAAAAAATTTCCTCTTTTACTGACATTAAAAAATATACAATCTCTGTCTCTCTCTCTCTCTCTCTTTCCCTTTTTTTTTCTCTCTCTCTTTCTCTCTCTCTCTCTCTCTCTCTCTTCATACAGATATTCCTCCTGATGTTGATGGGTTGTATAAAGACATGCACATCTCTCCAGCCCTTCCAACCGATCAAGAACTCAACCGAGAAGAGGTTAGTCCATTACAGAATTAGTTCTAGATATTTCTTTCCTTGGCGGGGGGGGGGGGGGGGGAGGAGGAGGAGGAGGAGTCCGATCCCTTGGAGGGGAGGGTTGGGTGTTTATGCATTCATTTTATAAACTAGTCCCACGAATATGTTGAGTTGGCCGAAGGATCACCCCCCCCCCCCCCCGAAAAAGAAAACAAAATGTATAATATATTAATAAATTTATTTAAAAATAAATAAATAATGGGGAAACGTTTACCCCTCCTGATAGATTTCCGACAAAGAGATATAATATATTGTAACGAATATTATAACTATTATTTATTTCAGTGTTACACGATGGATCAACGCAATAAGGGTCTGGTCTTCATTTTGAACAACTACCACTTCCACGGTCCTGATCGTGCGAGCGAAAGAACAGGCTCTGATATTGACGTAGCCAACGTAAAACAAGTCTTCACCGAGATTGGCTATACGGCAGACGAAGCTCAAGATCTCAGTGCTGAGGTAGGATATTTTGTATACGTATACAGAATAATAATAATATATAATAACAATCCGTGCTTATTATAGAGCTTGATACACCGACGATGTTTTCGAGCGCTTTACAGACATAATTTTTACCACATTCATCAGATCCAGGCTTGCCCGCACACAACTTATGCACATTCTCCACTCTCTGGGGAGTGATCTCGCCAGCTCCATTTTACAAACGCTCACAATGCAGCTAGATCGAGCCATTAACATTCGCATCCTAAGAAGTACCCATCTCACACCTGGGTGGAAAGTTGCAAATGTAGATTAACGTCCTGCCAAAGCACGTTAGTGCCGGATTGGGATTTGAACCCCGTTCCTTGTGATCTACAGTCGGATGACTTACGCACTAGCTAGACCTCAACATATCTACACCATGTGTTTTGGGGCTTGAAGAACTAACGAAACAAAACAAAATACATAAGGGGAAATAAGGGAAGAAAAATGTCGGTCTCGTGGGCTGGTTTCGTGAACTATCTGAAAAGTGGTTAAACGGATAATGTCGGTTGTCCGAGTCTTACTAGTGGGTTGGAGGTCTCACGTGCTGTTAAAATTGTCTGAAGGCACAATTAAGAAACCGACATTGTCGGTATAGCTAGAAAGTTGTCGGCCTCCCGGACTCTCAGTCTCGGAGGCTGTACCTGATATCCCCGTGCAAATACACACACCGACACGCGCGCACACTTCACGCACACACACACACAGATCCATCTCCGCGGCATTCTCAAAGCACTTATATTGTTCACCCTTATCCACTTCTAACACTCTATAGGATATTAGACTGGAGCTGAAGAACTTAACCCGGAAGATCTTGCCCTCTCATACTTCGGTGGTCCTAGTCTTAATGAGTCACGGAAAGGAGGCAGGTATTCAAGGTACCGACGAGGAGATTGTGACCGTTAAGGAAATCAAGGATATGTTCTCTGGGAACAACTGCCCAGCCCTGATTGGAAAACCAAAGATCATGATCTTCCAGGCTTGCCGTGGAGGTAAAACACGACTGGAAATACTCTCGAGAAAAAAACACACACAAAAAACAACCTATTAAAGGGACATCCAACTCTAGAGAAAAAGAATGAAAATCAGAGAAGTAGACTGGTAAAAGAATAAATAAAATCGGACATAAATGGAAACGTAATGAATGTATGGGCTCTTCGAATTGGCTGAATCGGTAATGTCTCTGTGATGTAATGGCGGACAGCTGTCTTGTTCTAATAAGCAAATGACTAAAATGATGAATGTATGACACATGAGATTTTTTTTCGTTTTAGAGGACATATAACAATATGCTATCTATAGAGTAGTGCCCCAAGGGAGAAACAAACGGGAGAGTAATTCGCAAGTACGTCACAATCCATTCACCATACTGCCAATTTGAGATTGGCAAGACCTTGTGATATATCACTGCATTTCAAACATTCATAACTTTCTTATTATTGTCGAATTTATTTCAAACTTTCACCATTCTGTTTTGACAAATATGTCTGCTTTTATTCAAATGAACTTAACTCATCACAAGGGTGGATTGCCATTCAAATGAATGTTTACGAATATGACTAACATATCTCGATTTATGAACGTTTCTATACAAACTCTTGTTTACCATCTATTTGAATCACCTGTTATGCAAAAAATACCAGCTCTATAGATGGAATTCACTTTGCAAACATCAGTGCTATGTCGGACACATCTCTTGATTGTGATTTCTTCATTATTTAACTCTTTATAATAATTGTATGCCACAAAAAATAAGAACCACCTCGTGCCACATTGTTTTTATCATGGGATAGATTTACCACAGACTTCAAGATTATTTAACTGTTTCACCGGTGTTAAATGGCTTGTCATATGGCAATTCAAGACTGGTAACGGGTAATAAGGGAGTTTACAGATAGCACATGGTACAAATGACCCCAAATATCCACAAATCACATGGAGAAGTTCCACTTTGAGCATCTTAGAATAATAAGTGCCAAAGTCCTAGATGTGCTTCATGAATACCTTTTGTTTGTCCTCTTGGAAAGAATACTTCCACCTGCGTATCATAGAATGTACCGTTGGTGCATAAATGAATAATGTTACATAACTTTTATGAGCGCATGACTGCACCACTCGAATACAAAGTTCTCTAATGAAAAATGCAGAGAGTTATTTGAAAAAGAGTTCGGAATTCTTTTCTTCTTATTGTTTTCAGGGAAAGTAACGCCGAGTGCTCCATCTCTCGCCACCTCCGTAGTGGATAATGGAATATGTACAGACTTCGTCGGGACTGACGGGGTAGCAAGGGATGGAGGGGTTACCATGGTAACAGAAGATGAAGCATGTTCCACATCACGTGGTAGAGCTGGAGGAGGAGGAGGAGAAGTGGAAATTGACTGCGGTGTACCGGACAATGCTGATATGTACATTGCTCAATCCACGTCGGAAGGTATGAGGAAGAATAATGAGGGGGGGGGGGAGGGAGAGAAAGAGAGAGAGAGAGCGCGATAGGGATATATATATACATTATAGAGAGAGAGAGAGAGAGAGAGACAGAGAGAGCGCGATAGGGATATATATATATATATATATATATATATATATATATATATATATATATATATACAGAGAGAGACAGACACAGAGAGACAGAGAGGAGGAAGTGACAGAGAGAGAGAGAGAGAGAGAGATAGAGATAGGGGCGAGGGAAGCGAGGAAGAGAGAGAGAGAGAGAGAGAGAGAGAGAAAGAGAGAGAGAAAGAGAATGGAGAAGAGAGAGAACGAGAGAGAATCGGGGAGAGAGAGAGAGGAAGACAAAAAGAGAGAGAGAGAGAGGGGGGGGTGCAGGGGAAGTGGGAGAGAGCAGCAAAATGAAGAAATATTATTGTTGTCCTAGTATAAATTTCACATTTCCGTTGTTGATTGACAGGCTATTTCTCACTACGTAATACACAAAAAGGATCTTGGTTCATCCAGGCTCTCTGTGAAGAGCTGATCGCCAGTGCCCACGACCACCATCTCGATGACATCATGACAAAGGTTACACTTCTTTTAGTATATCATTTTCTTCTAGAGATTTTAGACGAACAGTACGTGGCATAGCTACAGGGGGCACAGGGGGTACATTCCCCATCGAGTATTAAAAAAAAAGGAAAACAAAGAGGGAGAAAAAAATGAAAAAACAAATGAATGAATCAATCAATCAATCAATAAATAAATAATTCACATCTCATTTTCCGAATATCCCCGATGCGGCCTTCGTTCCAAATTTCGCTTTGACTTGTGATACGACAGCCAATCACACCTTTGTATCTGTAAGAGCTAATTGATGTATATATTTTTTTTCTCATAATGTTTTCATGCAATTAGGTTACAGACAGAGTGAAGCGACAGGAGACAAGGATACGCATCAGCGACGACGAACGACAGCTAACCATGCAGACCCCGCAGATTATCAAACAAGGGATAGGAAAGAAGATCTTCTTCTTACCAAAATACCCTCCGCCAGCGGGAAGTCAATAAATTAAGAGGCATCTATAAATCTAATCTTGATCTCTGGAATGCAGAGGCGGTGGAGTCGGGGGGGGGGGGTGCACAGTGCCCCCTTTTTTTTCAAGTACCCCTAAAATGTGTTTTCAACATATGAAAGTTGTCCCCCTTTTCTCCAGATAAGTGCCCCTTTTTATAAGGGCCCGTTCCACATTCTTATAAGTGCCTCTTACCACTTCTGATAAGTGCCCCTTTCACCGATGATAAGCGGCCTCTATCAAGATCTTATTAAGGTGCCCATTTTAATTTTACAAGTACCCTTTTCTTTTGTAATAAGTGCCTCTTCCCCTTCTGATAAGTGTCCCTTTCCATCTTTAATGATTGCCCCTTCTCACCTCTCATAAGTGCCTTTTTATTTTGAAACGTGCCCCTTGTCTTTATAATTAATTATATGCCCCTTTTATTTGTTTAATAAGAGCCACTTCCCTTTCTCAATGCCCCTTCTCACACGTGTGATAAATGCTTATATTAAAAATCTCATAGGTGCCCATTACCCTGTGCAATGGGTATACCTTTCCATTTTCACAAGTGTCCCTTCACATCTTTTAATTGCCTCTTTTCAAATCTGAGAGATGTCCCTTTTATTTTGACAGCTTAAAGTGCCTCTGTTCATCTCCAGTGAGTGCACTTATTGAAAAGTGAGAGGTGCCCCCTTTAAATTTGTAATAAGTGCCCCTTTTCATCTCTGATAAGGGCCCCTTTTTATTTTGACATATGCCTCTATCCTTTCTTATTAGTGCCATTTTCCTTTTGATAATCGCCCCCTCTCCTTTTTCATCTCTCACCTTATCAGGTGCAATTAGTGTCCCATTTTCACATCTGATAATTCAGATTTTTACAAGTTTGACACGAGCTCCTTTTCTTTTACAGTAGGCCTAATTGTCTTTTTAACTTTGGATATGTGTCTCCTTTTCCGTTTTAACCATAAAATGTGCTCCTCAGTAATTTAAAGCGACTAAGAGCAACTTTTTTCTTCAATTTCACCCAAATCTTGCTTGCTACGCACATTCGCATTTTAAATTAATATGATTTTATTTCGTATTAATGATTTTTTTTCTATCTCTCATGATTAGGTTTGTTTTTTCCTTTTTAAAAGATGTAATTTTTAGCAGCCTCACAAATCTTTAAATTTTGCGTACTCGCTTCTCTCGCTCGCAATTTAATATATAGACAATCACTCCCAACGGCAAAGTATGATGCTTAAGCATTATCTTGGACCATGTAAAGAGAGCAGCAAAAAATGAAATCATCGCTGATAATCTAATCACAATATAGGGGTATAAGGGCCTACCAATGTCTAAAATTTGTATATTATCGCTTTGAGGTTTTCTTTTGTAGGTGCCCCATTTTTTCTCCAGAAAGCGCCCCTGTTTTGTTGGTCCCCCCCCCCCACTTTGAACTTGAAGACGCTGCTGGTATGGGAATCCTATTTTGAGAAAAAATTGCTACGGTATATTTTGGCGTGTTTATCCTGCAGTAGATTGGTTTTTTGAACCAGTGAAATAAAAATATACGCACAAAACTGTACAGGGCACCATCTTCGATAAAGACCACAACTCCAATTTGCACATAGCGGCCTCGTGATTTTCTTATCCTTTTATGCTCATTACTCAGCCACTATAAATTGTCTACCAATATACATGTCATTTATTAGTAATATTGAATATTCGGTGCAAGTTTCGTTGGATTCTGTGAGAATTTATTTTCTATATTTACCAGAACTCAAGTTCTTAATTCTTATAGGTAGTGATAAATGCAAGGGTCGACTGGTCGTAGCATATTAATTTAAAAGTTAGATTATGTTACCAGTGGTGTATTATAATAGGTTGGTTATTGTTCTAAGATGGTTATATACAACGCATGCTCCTGCGACGTTACTGCTGATCGCGGTCATTTCTGAACCAAAATACAAATGTCTTTCTTTTGAAGTTTGTAAATACGTTGAAAAAAAAGTTGTCTTACTTATTGTGCAGAAGAATCCATTTTCACCATTAAACAGATGAGCCTCTTCAGCGATTTACGAATAGAACTACATTGTATTGTAATATACCATTTACGTAATGCAATCACATGTAATGCATATTTCTTTATGTCATGTTACAAATTTCTTCATTCATATATTTATGAATAATTCTATTACAATAGTCAGATGCGAATTGCATAGTGCATACATACTTAAACGTAACTTAATTTGATGTTGGAGTCATTTGTTATTGAGTCATCGATTATCATTGTATAGGCTCCTATACTCCAATAAAATAATGCATCGTCTTTCGAAGACATTGTTGCTTTTTATTACAATCAAATTTGTTTGTATCTACATAACTGTATTCTGTGAAGATATCGTAACATGTAGTAATACATGACTATGTCTTGAAATCAAATACCATAGCACACAAGTCTACATAGTTGTCTTTAGTCTTTATAGTTGATGAAAAGAAGACTGTGTAACTGATTTATTAAGAGAGAGAGAGAGAGAGAGAGAGAGAAAGTGAAGATGGAGGAAAAGGGGGTGTAGAATTGATAGATATATAGTCTAGAGAGAGAGAGAGAGAGGTTCGGAGAGAGTGAGCTAGAGAGTGAGAGAGGGAGGATAGAGAGAGAGAGAGAGAGAGAGAGAGAGAGAGAGGGGGGGGGGAGGAAGAGAGAGAGGGGGCGGGGAATGACCAACGAATGGGAACATCAATTAGAAAGCTCTTTAAACAATTAAAACAAAAATTAAGTGGGTGTCTTTTTCGGAAGGGGGTGGGGGGCATAGCTTTTATCGCCCTCCGCCGTGATCATTTTTAGACTAGGCATATATAGGCTCACGGCAATAAAGTTATAGTTCGGCAATTTGTTTTCTCTAAAACAAGGATGTATTACTATGTTTCGAATATTAATATATGGCCTTAATAATTTTACATTTCTGCGCTATATACATAGATATATGTAGTTCTACAGTGGCTTGATGTTTAATTTCGATTAGTCCAATAATTAATAGTTGGGATATTTAGGTTGATAATTGATTTTAGAAAAACAATCACTCAGTCCACGAACCATACGAGTTATGTTGTTTGGCCAACTAATATGTGGCTTATGTAGAAGGGTGTGGGAGGGGGGGGGGAGAGAGAAGGGGAGAGAGACGTACCCCCCCCCCCCCCTCCCAGCGGCCCCGTCTCAGTCTTTCCCTCTCGGAGACTCTTCAGAGTGTAGTAAGATAGTGACTTTTCCATAAGAGGCGATTGGTGGAAAATGCAGAACATTACATGTTATCTCCCATCCGGGCATCTCTCTCTCAAGTTCGAGCTCTTCTCAGCAGCCCCCCCCCCCCCCCCCGGATTATAGTTCAACTAGCCATTAATAATACGTGGCACGCGAGTCGAGAAAACTGGATCGGAAAGACCTTGTCAGAGGTCATATTAACTAGTCTAATTTTATAAGTTTATCATAATTTATTATGAAATTTATCAACATATTTTGTTGTGAGTGCAATAGTTGCATGATTAAAATACATGCACCTCCCTCAGGAAATAATCAAAAAATTGACCAACTGAAAAACTAGTATCTATTAAACAATGTGACATGTTTATTATGCTAAATATAAATGTTAACAGAGCTTATATAACAAAAATGTTCTGAATTTAGACTACGTGTGCAAGGCTGTATTGTTATGATCTACATTGCGTTTATTCACTGCATGCACAGTACATTGTATGTTGGTCCAAACTCCTTTACCCGGGCCAGCCAGCGTATCAAAGCTTGTTTATACTGCGACTGTAATTTGTAACAGCTGTTGTTACTATTCTGACATTTGCAACTCACATTTTGCATCATTTCTGAACCATTTTTACGTCTCGAGACGTCCAACAAATAACAATGTCGGAAGACCATTTTGACGATCTGGAGCATTACAACTACGATCCCATTCACAGCGGGGCGAGCGGCAAGGGGCTGTCGAAGAAGGAGAAGGCGACGAAAGAACACAATAATCCACACACAACGAAAGAGGCCCGCCTTGTCGAAGATCAGATTACGAATTCAGAACAGAAGAAGAAGGATAAGATCAAGAAACAGAGCAGCAAAGAATAGATTTGAGGACAGAAACATTGGGTGTTTGTTGAATAACGACATGAATTGTAACTTTTAAGGTGAGACTCAGTTGCAGTCTGCATTCTTAACCTAATTCTTATTTATTTAATCTTAATTTTACTTTTAGTTAAAGAGAAGATTCAATTCTGACTTCTGGGAAGAGGTGAAACATAATTTGTGACGCGAGTGATATCATTGTTAATAATAATATGCAAGTGCGGAAGAACAACAGATAAAAAATGTTCACTGAAAAGCATGGCTCTTCAAATGCCTTGATATAGATCTAGACCTCTAGTCTATAGACCCTACGCCATGTAATGGCATACAAATCGGGACGTATTTTTACGCCACATGTTCGTGTAGTCCCATATACATCTTTCTGTGTACAGTGCTTGTAACTTAACATAGACTGGGCCAAATTTCTTATCATTTTGATGATTCCAGTCTTTCCAGAACCTTGCAGTACACACCAATATGCCAGACGATCAACCTTTTCTGATCGATTCCGCACTGTTTCTTTCACAATGCAATCGCATGACCAGCACTCAACTTTTTCTTTTAGTTAACATCATATTCATAAATGCAGCAAGTCTGTTTGGAAGATTATTTTATTTTCAACTCAACACTGTAAATAGAAAAAAATCTTCTGAACAAGATGTAGTCCTGCTACATACATTATATGACTAATGATAAGTAATGAAGCATGATTATGCTATTCTTAAAAATAAAGACCAGTTATGGTCATGCGATTGCATTGTGAAAGAAAGGTTGTGGAATCGATCAGAAAAGGTTGATCATCTAGCATATAAGTATTGGTGTGTACTCACTGGCGTACCTATGGGGGGGGGGGGGCAGGGGGGGCAGAGTGCCCCCCCTGACGGGCTCCAGGGGAAAAAAAGAAAAAGGGGAAAGAAAAGAAAAGAAAGGGAAAGGAAAGAAAAAAGGAAAGAAAGAGAAAAAAGGAAAAAAAGGAAAGAAAAAAACGAAGAAGAAGAGAAAAGGAAGAAAAAGGGAAAAGAAAAGGAAAGGAATAAAAATGGGGAAAAAAAATAAAGAACATGGCCGTAAGCACCAGGGGGGGGGGCAGTTGACCCCAGATATTTTGAAATCATACAGTTTTTTTCCTGAAAATGTAGTGCAGGCCTATACCAAATCCTTCAATTCTACTTTTGAAAATGCAAAAGTACCCTCATGACCAGTTCGGTCGCTCGAACTCCCTTCACTCCTTTTGCTTTTGAGATTCTTCGAAAACTTTTAACGCATTTTCCCCCTTCCCCCATCAGAAAAATATTCCGCATACGGCCCTGAAAAATTAAAACAAATGAAAATAGGAAAATATAAGTGATATAACAAATTTGAAACTCTTCGCTGGCGCGAACTGCTTGCTAGCCTATTTTGTATTAAATGTTTTCACTTCCTCGTCCCCCTGAAAAAAGAAAAGGATTAGTATTACCTAGAATACAATTGTGCCTGCCCCGACGGGCCCCGACCTGCAACCATGGCAACAATAACACACAATATATGTACCAAATGTTACTAAAAGAGACTAATTCAATTTTCTCGCTCGCTACACTCGCTCGCGAATAAAATGAATAGACATTGCTTTGGAAACAATTTTGTGCCCACCCTTGACCTGCAACAATATCATTAAAAATGGAAGAGTTTTTTCGCCCTCTCGCCAAAAAGGAATTGAATCGCGTTAAACGCGATTGCGTCCATCCTGACCTGCACCAATAAAAACAAGTTTATTTATTAATTTCTATTAAAAGAGAATTATTTTTTTTTGCTTGCTCGCTATGCTCGCTCGCCAAAATGGAATTGACACCGCTAACGTGCCCGCCCCAACCTGCAACAACCAGTTAATAATTATGTACGAAACGTTATTCATAGAAGTTTTGGTGTGCTCGTGCTCGCCAAAACGGAATTAACATCACCTTAGACATAATTGTGTAAGCCCTGCCCTGCAACAAAAAAATCTGAAATTTATGAACCAATTATCATTACAAAAATTTTGCTCGCTCGCTACGCTCGCTCGCCAAAATAGAAATAACACCGCTTTTAATAATCACGTCCCTGACATGAAACAATTAAACCAAGTTTATATACCATATTTTCCCTATAAAGAGAAGTAATTTTCTTTGCTCGCTCGCTACGCTCGCTCGCCAAAATAGAATTAACACTGCTTTTAATAATCACGTCCCTGACATGGAACAATGAAACAAATTTTATATAGCAATTCATTGAGAGAAAGATGTATTTTCGCTCGCTAGCTAAAATGGGTATAAAATCACCCTAAACACAATATTGTTCCCGCGCCCTGCATGGGACAATTGAACCAAGTTTAAGTGGCAATTATTAAAAAAGAAGTGATTTTTTTTCTTGCTCGCTACACTAGTTTGCAAAAAAATGAAATTAACGTCGCTAACAAGTGAATGTTCCCACCCCAACTTGCAACAATACCAGTTTATATACCAAACGTTACTTAAAGATTTTTTTTTGCTCGCTCGCTCGCTCGCCAGAAGTGAAAATTAGCATCGCCTTTTTTGTTTGTTTCGGTCGCTTGCCACCCCTGACGGAGTACCCCAGGTACGCCACTGTGTGTACTGCAAGGTTCTGGAATCATCAAAATGATAAGAAATTTGGCCCAGTCTTCGTAAAGTTACAAGCACTGTACACAGAAATACACACCAATAGATAAACTAATTTACCAAATATATCAATTAGTAGGCGGTTTCCTGGCAAAATTGTTATCATCATGTATTAGTCAAAACATACTCTTTCACATGATTGGTAATAAGAGCTTCCATTTCATTTTTTGAAATAGGGGCATTTCCAATACTGGTCTTTACCTTTAAGTTTTTATATCAGCACTTTTCATGATGACATTTGTGAAATCAACGAATCTTTTGTTTCTTTCTTCCTCGCTTAGGTTTGGATTTGCCACAGAAGATCGGATACAGTGTCGCTATGTCGGGGACCGGAACATGGACAAAGAGGATGCCAATCATGAATCACATTGAAGGAATCAAAGAGAATTTGATAGCGGCCTCTATAGTCTGTCTCTGATCATGGGTGAATTACTCAATGCAGTCGAGATGGAATTTCTACAGAAATAGTGAAAATCAACTCACTTTTATACAATTAAGTCTGCATGTTTTTTTGAAAATAATTAGTTGATGTCTCTGATCATGGGTCAATTACTCAATGCAGTCGAGATGGAGTTCCTACAGAAATCACTGAAATTTTGAAAATCAACTCACTTTTATACAAGCCTGTATGTTTGTTTTAAAAATAATTTGTTGATGCCCTTGTGTGGAAAGTTTGGAAACATTCTATAATTCAACTGTTTGAAGCAAAGGATTGATTTTGGGTTGAAGCTGAGAGCAGTTTGACAAGAGATTAATAAAAGGTTAAAAGATTTTAGAGAGGTCTACCGGTACTCATTCTCATTCCAAATTGAAGAAAAAAAGCCTTGATTTAAATATATTAAGTATTCATTTATCGGGGATGCCAGTTTTCAGTGTTTTTCTTGAATTCGCGTCCTATTTACCTCTCTACCGGTAGGCTGGCTTCGTTGTAGGCTTAATAGTGTACACTGTACAGAATGTATGGGGCTCCCACATGTCATAGTCTTAGTTGAAGCTAATCGAGTAAAAGCAATTGGGCAGGGTCTCACGAAACTGTCATAAGTACAAGTTCACCGACATCCCATTGAAATGCGTGTATTAAGTTAAACACGCGTTTCAATGGGATGTTGGTGAACTTGTACTTACAACGGTTTCATGAAACACTGCCCTGGTATCCCAGACAGAAAAACATGTCTGCTTAAAGATACTTCGTCCTTTAACTTTGATAAAGCCAGACATACATACTCATACATGCCAACTGTTCAGATTAAAGAGGAACATTCCTCTTTTTGGGAGAAGATAATTATCATTTTAATGCAGGTGTTCCTCTTCCTGTACAAATTTGTCTGTAGTATTGAATAGGAGAGTTAGGATTGTTCCTCTTTTTTTTTTAAAATAGCATAATTTGTACAGATTTCTGATTTTCAAATGTTGGCATGTATGCATACTGTATGTAGACTCGACAACACATACAAGTATACCCGCATGAAATAGACTGATTTGTCTATCTATTGGCATCCCTGATATACATCTAATAGCCTTCATCAAATTTTCCTGTAATTAAGTAGTCACTAAATAACAACCTGACATGATAGTATCGTCATAGAGCCATGTAGTAAATAATCGACATGTCCATGAGTAGACAAATTATTCATGTAGGAGATTCAAACATTTATGTTGGTGTATTAATCAAGAACTGAGAAGATTACCTTGAAAAGGACATTTAAAACAAACACACTTATGCTATGCCACCATATGTGTTTGCTTTTTTGATTTGGCATCATAATCCGGTTACTTACCCGGTACTTATTCAACTGCCTAGCAGTTTTTACTTTGTGCAATGTTCATTGACCCAATAACTTCCATACATGTATGTATACAGTATCCCTCAATTTGTTTTCAGCGTCATTCTTGTTTACGGCAACTCACAACTAATATTCATCGTCATTCTAATTTACGGCAACTCAAAACTGATTTTCATCGTCATTCGTGTTTACGGCAACTCACAACTGATATTCATCGTCATTCTAATTTACGGCAACTCAAAACCGATTTTCAGCATCATCAATCTTGTTTACAGCAACTCAAAACTTTTTTTCATCATCATTCTTGCTCATGAAGTCAACCTTTGCAATGGAATAGTATTTACATGTAGGCAATATCACACTTTTCCCCATGAAGTATAATACATGTACATGTACATAGTACATGCAACCTACTGGGTGTCACAAGAAAAATAATTATAATGTTGGGGTCAGAGTACTTACATGTACATGTACATGACATGCCAGCCTCAAATTTCACTTGTCTGAAGTGTCAAAGGCACACCACAAACACAAACAAATATATTCAAAATCTCAAATGGCTTCAAGTTTTGCAAAATTGGATTGAAAAGTCCAAACCAGGAAAATGGTATTCTAATTTGCTACCCCATCAGGCATGTGGGCAAATCATGCTGTAGCACACCTATTAAACATGTAAGCTGGCGTGAAATACATTACCTATATATGTACAGTATTCATAGGTTGCATCACTTGCATAATAAAACATCATATTTTAGTCTCATCCCAATTTCTTGTCAGAATACTGATTTTTTCATAGAATAAACTGTAAGAAACCGATACAAATTAATAGTATAGTCGTTGAACAACGTTTAAGTTTTCTAATATTTCCTTTACATGGTATTTTAATGCCATTTTTTGCAATATGTATTTGTAGTAGGTTTCTGCATTAATCATTGCAGTGAAGGTCTCATAAAAATTCTCAATAATAGACATTTTATGAAAATTTAACATAACACAAAGTCACAAATGACTATGAGAATCAATGCTCAACTGCAATTATAGTCTATCTTCATTTGAAATATATACATACTATGTGATAGTGAATTATTTCAGAAATATTTTTTAAAATTTGGTCTTGAACAGAATTGTAAATGACGAAATACAAACCTGTGTAGAATATGACTGCATCCAATGCAGCAATTTAATCTTTGTATTTTGAATACTTGCAATGTGTTAACAGGGGACCAATCATATGAAAAAATAATTTGATTATGTATTAAAGAAAATGTATACAAAATAATAAACAATGAACTTTACCCAGCATTCTAATGATGTATGGTTAGGAATTATTATGAAGTAAAAACAAAAGAAATAATGAATTTTTTGCAGGGAATTCAAGTCAGACTTGGGTTATTGCATGAACTTTAATACAGAGAGGTGTCATGGTCTAGTGGACAAGTCTTTGGACTGTGGGAACCGCAAGATCCAGGGTTCAAATCTCTGCCTCAGCACTTGAATTAAAATTTGGCAAGACATTATTCTACATATGCCTCACTCGACCCCAGCTGTCGTAAGTGGGTACCTGGGAGGATGTATCCCTTGAATACACTGAGCACTAAGGTTGCCATATGTAGTCCCTGGAAAATATTATCCAAACTCCTTTGGAAGTGCTTAAAGACGTCATAACATGAAGGGCATATTATATCATTTAAAGTAGTGATATACTCAATACTCGCCTTCTTTGAGATTATATTGGAACTTGTATTTTCTCCTTGTAGAAATTAAATATAATTAATGGAGCTGCTATTCTTCATACATTTGTCAGTATACTCTATGGAACCACCTATAAATCCAAATATATTTTTAACTGATTGGTCCTCTTTAAATTTGACATTAATGATGTAATGTTATTTGTGCCTCACTAGACGTGTGTAATATTGGTAAAGGTAGATGTAATAATGTTTACTTCTGAATGTTAATTTACTATTACCAGGATTTGTGGTCTAAATGTTACTTTTATTGTGTACTAAGTATCATGCAGTTTTCTTAGATTTACATAATACCGGCTACTTGTAGAAGTTGATTTCAGAACTGATTAATATAGGGAGTATGAAAATTAATCTTTGTAATTTGTTAATCAATATAAAAACAGAAATACAATGTATGGTCACAACTACACATACTGTAACTGGTTGGGGTTGGGAAGAAAATTGAGCCATGGATTTTCTCCTATATTGTGTGTCAATCTATGGCTAAAATTGCTCATTTAGATTATTACACTCTGATTCAGGACAGTGGCATAGCTTTTTTTTTGCCATTCTGGCGGGGGGGGGGGGGGGGGGGGGAGGGGGTTCCTTCTGTAGTTTGGCCATTGTTTCTGGGAATGGCAGTGACAGCACTTTGGCAAATTTGTTTAAAATGCTATAGTATTAAGTGTAAAGTTATAATTGATCAATAAGTAAAGGATTTAATAGTTCTTGTACCTTTAGAGATTCTGCAGATTCAGTTCATTTAGATGTACCAAAGGTTTTCATCATTTAGATTTAGCTAAGACGCTTATGTTAATTAGATACATTTTAAATGTATTCCTTTTCTTTCTCTTAGACTGTTCTTGAATATGATGTAGCCTTAACACAGAATAAAATGAATCTATTAAAGAAAAAATATCACAATTATTTTATTGAATAACTGGCTGGAAGAGATTGCGAATCAGCGAGGTTAGAAGGGGGATGTGTAATGAGATAGGCATAGTCATAGGAAGAAAGGGGAGAGGGTGAAGAGAGAGAGAGAGAGCAAGAGAGAGAGATAGAAAAAGAGAGAAAGAGAGAGAGAGATAGAAAGAGAGAGAGAGAGAGATAGATAGAAAGAGAGAGAGAGAGAGAGGGAATGGGGAGAGAAAGGGAGGGGATACTATTAGTAGTTGGGTGGCTTAGCGTCAAATTTATCGATTATCGTTACTTGCCGTCTTGCCGGATAAGAGCACCATTTTTGATACAAGGCTTCCTTAGGATCTACTAAGCGATATATGGCTAGAAGCCCCCGGCTAAAATTTCAATATTAGGTTGTGGGGGCGGGGCGTCTTTTTGGAGCCCCCAAACAATCTAATAACATTGATTTGTTGTTGCCATTTTTGGTACAGGGATACCTAAAAACCTAGGGCTTAATCGCCGTGCGCGGGCTCGCTCTCAAAGGGCTAATATCGTTCAGTAGGTCCTAAGGAAGCCCTGTACCAAAATCGCATTTGTACAACATCAAATCGATGTTGTATTATGCTTTAAATTATTTGGGGCTACGAGGCGATGCCCCCGCCCCACACCCTAATATGATATTCTTGCCGGGGGCTCCTACCCTAATATCGTTCAGTAGGTCTTAGGTAGGAGCCCCCGGCAAAACTATCACAAAAGGGTGTGGGGCGGGGACGTCGCCTCGTAGCCCACACATAATTTATAAGGTAATATTACATTGATTTTGTTGTTGTTGTACAAACGCCACGTGGCCCCCAATCACACATTATAAATATTTATGCAAGGGGCTCCTGCCCTAATATGTTCAGAACCAGTGGCGTACGCAGGATTTTTTCAAGGGGGGGGGGGGGGGGTTTAACATTTTGAAATTGGGCCGAAAATTTCGCAACGACTCAGCCGGGGGGGGGGGGGGGGGGGGTAGGAGGTCACTTTTTTCCCTTTTTTTTGGTCTCGATATTTGAACATTTGAAATTTTGCTCCGTAGGGGGGGGGGGGGGGGGTTAGGTCACTTTTTTAGGTGGGTGGGGGGGGGGGGGTAGGAGGCCACTTTTTTGGGGTCTCGATATTTGAAAAATTTGAAATTTTGCTCCGTAGGGGGGGGGGGGGTAAGGTTACTTTTTTAGGTCATCCATTTTCATCATTTTGTTTCTTTTAATAAAAAAAAAAATAATAATAATTCGCAAAAGGGGGGGGGGGGATTTTGCTAAAAAAATACACACATAAAAAAAGGGGGAGAGGGGTTTACCCCCCCCCCCCCCTGCGTACGCGCCTGGTCAGAACTAGAATTGGAATATCTCACAATATTTCCACGATATCCACGTTTCGCTATTATAAAATCTTCCTTTGATAAATATAGGGGGATGCAGAATGTTTAAGAAATTAAATTCCTATTTACTCTCCTTTTCTTTTAATGGAATATAATTTTGATGTGATTCACTTTTTCTTTTTGGTTAAAAATACAAACCATTTTATTACTTTATTGCTGATTTTTCTCGGGGGGCGGGGGGGGGGGGTGGGCGTTTTGGAGGCGAAAATTCTCCCAGTTTTTCGGCTGCTCCCCCCCCCCGCATCCGTCGCCTATGTGACCCCCATCCCATGTCAGCGAGCACTTTGGCTTCGGTTGCGAACCGAAAGCACGCTATATGACATGTTATCGACGCACGTGTATGACGCAAGGAATAAAGTATTTGTTGCAATACAATAATTAATCGAAAAATACCCCTCGCGAGTGCTAGCTATATACCGGCGCGGCTTATATAGCACCCGTGTAAATAAATACTTATACAAAATATGCGACACGGCCTCGCCCATCAGGCACCACAAAATTGGACGGTAAGAAAATTCTGATTTTTCGCAAGAGTCCGTCAATATTTGGTTATTATTTACCTTTATTGTGATTAAAGATGAGGGTACAGCTAGCACGTGGATATTATTCAGTTTAATGAGAGCTAGAATAGGTTGGAATCAGATTACTATATACCAGCATGGTAATCACTCCAGCAAAGCACAGATGCAATGCTAATGCGTATTGAGCTCTAGCGCTGCATATACCTCCTGAGAGGCATCAATGCACCCTTTCACGATTAAGGCCGCCATAATTTAATGCGAGTGACAATGACAATGACAATTTATTCTCATGTCACCCACTTTAGGGTATTGTAGAAGTTTACAATCAGTTTGAATTTGTCAATTTAACACGTACTGTATATAATTCAAATCGAATTGTTGTTAATCAATACAAAATGACACTATCGACAATAGTGAGGAAAAAATGATAACAATATTAATAATAATAATAATGATAACAATATTGATAAAAAATAATCAAAAAACAAAACGATAATAATAATTACAACAATAATTAATGACAAAATTAATGGGAGCAATTGAAAAAGAAAATTGCTGGCACCAGTAAATTGATATTTGAATTAATGAATTACTGAAAATATTCTTGATATCAATTAAATAATTTGATATATTAAGGCAAAAAAAGAGAAACATGAAGCTAATGTGGAACTCTTAACATGTTCTGTGCACATGCATACTTAAAGATAAACTTGAGTTCTGTTAAAAACTGAAAAAGAAAATGAATTTTCACAGAATCTCACTGAATGTTCAAGATTACATATAAATGTCATTTGCCAAACAATTTTGGTAAAAAATGTATACTGGCTGAGTAATGAGCATAGATAGATAAGGAAATTGAGGTATATAGGCCGACACATTTTGTGTATAGTGTACCGTGCTTCCCAGGTCGAAATTTCAGTTGATACCATTTGAAACCAGTAAGGATTTTCAACTGGTATCTACTGGTTTGAACTGGTCTCAACTGGTACCAGTTGATACCAGTTGATACAATTTGGAAACCAGTCGAAATACCAGTTGACATCTGAGACCCGTTGATATTACCAGTTGATTTACCAGTTGAAAACCAGTAGATGATTACCAGTTAAAAACCAGTAGATGATTACCAGTTGCTTTACCAGTTGAAAACCAGTAGATGAATACCAGTTAAAAACCAGTAGATGATTACCAGTTGCTTTACCAGTTGAAAACCAGTAGATGATTACCAGTTGCTTATTACCAGTTGAAAACCAGTGGAATCACAGTTGATTTATCAATTGAAAATCAGTTCAATGTATCTTATGCATATAATTTTGATCAATTTTCATGTTTTCACAGAAAAATATAAATATCATGATCTGTCAAGCAAATGTGACAATGCACATACATTTTGTTATTTATATTTTCTTAGTCAATCATTGACAATTATATTATATTATATGTCTGATCATGTTTTCATCTAATTTAAGACGTAAAAATAGATATATTGATATTTGTAATTACTAACCAGGAAGCAACATGTAAATAATGGTCTCGTTGGTGACCAGATCATGCCAATATTGATTATTGATTATCACAATATTAGTTGATTACTGGTCTCAAATGGAAAATCAACTGGAAATTTCAACTGGTAAATCAACGGGTTAATCTACTGGTAAATCAATTGGAAATATCAACTGGTTTCAGATGTCAACTGGTTTTTCATCTGGTCCCAGTTAGCGTTGTTTCAATTTCGATATTAAAAACCAGTTGAATGTACTGGTTTCAGCTGGTACCAGCTGACAACTGGTTTTAACTGGTACCAGTTGACCAGTTGCCTACTGGTTGCAACTGGTTTTTCGACCTGGGAATTGTTACTTTACCAAGACTGGGCCAAATTTATTATGATTTTGATTACTCCAGAAGCTTGCAGTACACGCCAATACTTACATGCTACATGATCAACATTTCTGGTCCATTCCACACCTTTTCTTTCACATTGCAATCGCATGACCAGAACTCAACTTTATCTTTAAATGAATGAAAACGAAGCATTATTTTTAGATAGAATTTTACTAAGTTTAAACGTGTTTGTACATTATTGGAGTTAAAAAGCTGATCCATTTTTTAGTGTATTTGGTCTTTAAATATTTATCGATGAACAATTTTCTGTCTGAATGAAAGACAGAGCATACAAACAAGTAATAAAACTCATCCCCAAGCGATTGCAAATTGCAGAGCTAACATAACCTCATTTCCCTGGGAGTATTTGAATATCTACTAGCTACAATCGGCAGATAATGATTGCCACAGCCGAAACGACTTAAAATTGTCCGATCTCTTTTATGAGATCGATTAAGTATCTTTCTAAACATAAAGAATGTTTGAAGATTCGATAGTTAACACAATGCGAATTATCATACATACAAGCAGACCAATACTGAGCATAAGAATCTTTCAATCGACGTTCCACAGTTTGTTTGACCCACTCATAGCTAGTATTTTCACACATTTCCCGTAAATTAGACACCCCCATAATTGTTCAGAGTCAGCTCGATTTTTTTAAACCAACGTGTCTGGTAGATATCTGCTCAGAGAGTAATTTTAAGATAGTATACACCTTACCAGAAAATTTATCTTGTCCACTATGTCTAGTCCTATAACAGAAGTTTATCATTCTGCTTTCGATATAATTCTCAAGTTTAAGCCTCCCCAATTCACAAAGTACCATACAATTTGCAGTTGTTTTGCTCACAGAAAGGGCTTGCTTACACGATTTCTTGGGAAAATTTGAAGATCATATAGTACTTCAAATCCCCATACCTCACTTCCATAGAGCACAATAGGCAACACAAGTTGATCAAATAATAAGTAATAGCAATTTCAAATGCTAATTATGGTCGCCCACACATAGCTGCATTACTATCCTGGCTGTCTATTAAAAACTGTTCTATTGATATTTTGCTACATAATATATGTAAAGGATGATTAACAAAAGTTAGTTTGTCATCTAAAATTACACCAAGAAATTTCACTGTTTTAGTTGTATTCAAGACTGTCCTACCAATTTCTAATTTAACATTAGATATGTTATGAGAAATGTTTGGTTTTAAAATCCAGCTTCAATCCAGGCTGCCATCTTACATAACTCTTTATTAGTTTCATACAATAGTTCATCAAAGTTACTATGACTGTGAGAAAATAATATTGGTGTTGTCTGCAAAAAGTACAAAATGGAAGAAAGGATGACGCATTACATTAAGTCATTAACATAGGAGTGAATAAGAGAGGGCCCAATATTGAGCCTTGAGGTACTCCACACTGGACCTTGGAATATGAGATTGACAATTGTTATAAAGAGTAAATTGATATCGATCATTAAAGAAAAACTATTAAAAAAAACAATCCTATGCCCCGAATTCCAAAATATGATAATTTATGCAAGATAATTTTATGGTCAATAACATTGAAAGCTTTAGTTAAATCAAGAAAAATGCCAAAAAGAATGAAAATTACTTTAAAAGGAATTTAGTAGTACACTGTGTAAATCAATAAGGGCCTGATAATAGGAGTGACCACTGACCTGGTCTAAAACCATATTGAGCATCATTTAATAATTCATGTTTATTTAAATGAGAAAATGTTCTATTATACAATTTTTTCCAATATTTTCGAAGAACAAAGTAATAAAGTAATGGGCCTATAATTTGAAAATAAATGTTTGTCACCTTGTTTATACACAGGGGTTATCTTACCCATTTCCATTTTAGCTATTACATGAATAACCTTCTTCATTAAGTTTTAGCTAATATTATCAAAACCTGTAATATTAGTACTTTTAAGCTTTTTTTTTAACAATATTAATAATTTCATTTGCATTTGTTGGATATAAAAACACCGATTTATCACAATGATTCCTTAAGTACGATGTAAATGAAGATGTACTGATCTCATTAACTCAGCTCTCAATTAACATAAGAAAAAGAGGATTTGATTTGTTTTCCAAACATAATATAACTGAATATAAACAAAGAACATATAAATGTAAGGTATAATACAACATAAACAAACAATAATTTCTACATGTCAAAATTTTTTTTTACATAAAATGTACATATAATAACGAAACTGAGTATTTCAATAACATATTATCATAAATTTAAAGGTATTATCCGAACTATTCTGTTGGAAAAGCGCAGGAGACCGCAATCATAAGCAAAGCTTGACAAGGATGACGGCCTCAAAAAAAAAAAAAAATTTAAGGTAATTAAAACTTAAAATGAAAAAAGTGTTTAAACGATCTTTGAGTATGAGTTGGTGAGTGTTGTGTAAGTGTATAGTGTGTGTGCGTGTGCGTGTGTGTGCGTGCGTGTGTGTGTACGAGTATAAGAGTAATTGTGACACACATGCATGGTTGGTACACGAAAGACACATAAGGATCTGCAATACACAACATGCACTTGAAAAAACACAAGGCATCTGCAGTCAGTTTGCGAATAGAAAGGTTGTGTTGTGACACACAAGAATAATTCGTACACGACAAAAGACACAAAAAGATCTACACTACACAAAAGGCACACAAGCCAAAGTCACAGAAGCAAAGAAACACACAAGTATATCTCTGTTAGAATTTGTGTGAGCGTGTGTGTGTGTGTGTGTGTGTGCGTGTGCACGCGAGCGTGCGTGTTTGTGTGTGTTTGTAACGAATAGTGGAAGTGCACGTAGCTCTGTATGGTATAGTCGAGTGGAAACAAATATAGCCTTTACAATAAGGTAAACCAAGAATACAAAATAGAAAACACAATTTGCAAAACTGAGTTGCAATGTGACCAAAATTGGGGGACCAATGGTCACCGATTAGGCATTGTTTCTATATATATGGAGCAAGTTGCTACAAGGAGTACAGTGGGCCTTTTACGATTTATTCATCTTTTTCCTCTCTTCAGTAATCCCGTTTTTCATTAACAAAACCAATGAAAGTCTGACTTTCTTTTATTACCGATTAGATTGTTTATGATTTGCCATATTTCTGCAAGATAAAGTATAAGAAAAAGAAAAGGAAGAAGACAAAGCAGAAATTTATGAAAAAGAAGAAAAGAAGGGGGAGCTAGCTTGTGTCTAGGAGTAGGAAAAGAAGGAATTGGAACTAATTGACGTATGCATGAGAACGAAATTAGGAAAATAAATATTATTATTAAAAAGAAAAAAATATAAAATGAGGAGTAGTGGAAGAAGATTGATTAAAAAAAAGGGAGAAAAAAAATCTGTATGAAGGATTAATTGAAGTTTCATAATTATCATTCATACTAGTTGTAATTTTAGTTATAATTCATACTGTTGAAAATTTCTTTAGATTTGTCTTAATCTTTTTTCTTTTTTTTTGGTTATTTTGTCTCTTTTGTATGGATATGACCTTGAATGTAATTATGTAGATAATTATTTTTTGATTTTTTTTTCTTCCCCAGTTTCCTTTTTACTTTGTTTTTCTAAACTCTTTATTCCCCTTTGTTTTCTTGAATGTATGTAGATAATTATTTTTTGTTTTTTCCCCTTTCATTTCTACTTTGTAAACTCTTTATTGCCTTTTGTTTTCTGCATGAATTAAAAAAAAATCTTTATATAACTCCACAATACTGATTAAATCTGTTGTACATCTAATTGTATCTTCATTATTCCAACTTTTTTCCCTTCCATTTCCGCTCACTCCTTGCCTCCTTTTCTTTTCCTTCATTTTTTTTTACTTGTTCTATTTTCTTGACTTTGACCAATCTTTCTTTCTTTCTACATTTACGCGTTCATTGTTCCTCCTATTCTGACCAAAAAAAAAAACATATGGTGAACGTTCATTTGACCATGCTGTCCCGTCCCAGTGTAATGGAATAGCTTCCCCAACACATTTAGGAACATTTTTAAAGATACGTTTAATTCTGTTGTGCCCTTAAAGGGACTTGGTAACATTGTTCAGATTAGAGATGGTGCTATTAACGGTAGTGACTTTATTGCTAGATGTACAATTAAAGATAATCTGAACATTTGAATGAAAACGGACCATTATTAATGATACAAATTGAGAAAAACTGATCTGATCGATTCCTTAATTCTCCCAACTATATTATTGCAATTTAATTACATTTCAGGTGAATGTAAACCGTCACAAAGCAATAAATTGCCTTTACATACCATTCCAGACTTTTAAGTGTTGATAGATTTTTAATAGCCTGTTTTATGTTTTTTTTCATGGAAAAACGGCTGGGAAAATTCAAAAATGGTTGGGAGAATTACTGTTAATCACTGTTAGAGGGTGCACAGTGACGCCTTCAAAGAAAACCATAGATATATTCGTGGTGTGAGAATTTTTTCAGGATTTTTTGCATGCCAGAGGGTTAGTACAGTAGAAGTAATATAATAAGTAACATTTAATACAAAAATTAAGCATTTTTTTCATCAACCTTCAACAATGTTACCGAGTCACTTTAAAACGCACATATTCCGAATGTTAAACAGATAGTAGGTAATTTGTTTCCGTTTTTCTCTTTGCTTTCCTGTTCTTTCCAAGCGCATTTGGGACCTACTTATATAATGTGTTATGCATTATAAAATAATGGTTCATTATCGTTATTATTACTAATAATAGGGTGGCCATAAGTCCACAGCGTTATCCAGCAACATCTGTGTTAATATTTAGTCGATTTCATGTGATGCATTATGGGAAAATATCAACAACTAATATCAGCTGCCATTGTGGCATTATTTTATATACCCTGAAGATTAGGGCATTTAATCAACAGTTTCGACGGGGAAGGTTGGAATAAGTTATCCAGGGCAAAAATTCGTGCTGATATCATAATTAGAACAGTCAATCTCATTGAATAACTTTACACAGTTCGGACCACTTTGGTCATTTACATCGGTAGCTAGCGTTATGCTGTGCTGCGCTGGTTGAAAGATGTGGACCCGTGAGCCGAAAAGTTGGCCTGTACCGTCTTGCCGGTGGGGATGCTGTTAATTGTGGATCCACCCTATTTTTCATCATTCTTTTATGTTGCTTCTTAGTTCTTACGGTTGTAAAGAAAATCTTCAGACACTTTCCTGTTCATTATATCCATACAGAATTTAGACAATTGCTGCTGATTCCAAATACAGCATCTCATCATGAGTGACTGCTTACAAGGCAAAGAAGTGTACCTTCCTGAAGATAGAGCCGGTTTGGTAGGTACCTTTTTCTTGGGGGGGGGGGGGGGGATGTTAAATCATTCGACTAATATTTTGCCATAGAGCCTTCTGAAATATTGAAAAATTACATTTTTATATGCAAGAGTACTGTGTGCAAGTAGTGATTATAATCATTATACATGTATTCAATATGTTGTTGTTGTTGAAATTGTGGTAAAGAAAATTATTATTATACAGTCAAACATTTCTATTGAAGCCACTCCAAGCAATACAGTGAAAGTGGACACAGTATAGAACGGTGGTCCTCCTAAATCGACAGGTTCTACAAGAAGATTCTAATATTTGAATTGATGCGCACTGCATATACTGGCCATCACTCTAAACAGACTCAGTGCAGACAGGCTTGAAATGAAATTGAATTGAATAGACAGTGAGTCACAAGGTAAATGTTTACATCCCTGCCACTGACAGTGTAATGCAATTAACACCTTCGGACAGAATTAACCTATAGTAGGTTATTGGAATGTACTTTTCGCTGATATTGGTTTCCAGATTTAAAGCTGGGTTACTATTTTCCAGAATAACTCCGGCCTGTTTGAACAGATTGTTATAATTATGATTATCATTATGATTATCATTATGAAACAGTGAATCATTGCGTCTTATTGAAGAAGTTAAAACTAATGGGTTTTATAAGGCAAGTTTAGATTGGTTCAGATCCTACTTATGTAATCGACAACAAGTAGTGGCCATTCATGATATTCGTTCTAAACTAATGCATATAACATGCGGTGTTCCTCAGGGAAGCATTTTAGGCCCAATTCTATTTTCAAGTTATATCAATGATATGTGTATTTGTATAAAAGACATTAAACTATTACTATACGCAGATGACAGCGTACTACTCTATTCAAATTATAATCCTAAATATATTGAGGAAAAGCTCAGTGAACGGCTGTGTGTCGATTGGATGATTGATACTAAGCTTTCTTTACACTTGGGAAAAACAGAAAGCATTTTGTTTTGTTCTGAAAGTATTTCTAAAAAGTCATATAAATTCAAAGTGACACACAATAATCAAGTAAACATTTTAAGAGCAATTTCAAGTAATACCTAATATTTGAGAGTCAGAGAGAGGAAGCGAATGACATGTTATTAAGATTGAAATTTGTATTCTTTTGCCGGTTTATATACTTTTTCATTTTGTATAATTCTACAAATTCATCATTATTTTCCTCTTCTTCCTCCTCTTTTTCTTTTTCTCCTTCTTCTTGTACTTACTATCATTTCTATCATCAGTTTAATGTTGTTATTATTATTATCTTTAATTAATTTTGTTTCCCTTTCTTATCTGTCTGTAAATATTACTCTGTAAGGGACCCCACTGCAAGCTCTCGAGCTTTCGTGGGTTATCCTGTTCAAGCTGACCTAATTTTGATCTGCTATTCTTGTTTTTTGGAAGCTTGGCAAATAATATTCATCTTTCATTATCATTATTGTAATCATCATTATTATTATTAGAAGTAGTATAGTAGTAGTATAGTGTAGTTATTATTGTTCTCAGTATTATTGTTATTATTATTAGTAGCATTTGTATTATTAGTAGTATTAGTATTGTTGTTATTAGTATTGTTATTATTATTGCTATTATTATTATCATGATTTTTACTATTATCATAATTATTATTATCATTACTATTATCATTATTATTATTATCATTATTATTATCATTATTTGTATCATATTTACAATAATTTATTTTCCAATCCTAGTCCACACAATTGACAGCACCTGGAGGCATCTGCGAACTGGCACTGGAGGCGAATGTGACCATGCAAAGAAGGGTAAAGAAAGATCGAAGAGTGGTGATAACAGTATCCAGCAAAAACAATGTGGAAACCCGCACTGTCGAGACGATAGAAAAGTATGAGAGTTCAACCAACTTCACGTGTACAATAATCTAAAACAGCTACATAATTTAGCTGGTTTGTCATTAAGCCTTAAAGGTACCATGTCCCATTTGCAAGCCAAAAAATGAAAAATGAAATTCCGCCGGCATTTAACAGATGAAACTAATTTAGAACTTCCCTCAAAACGAAAGGGCTTGAAAATGTCTTTTTGAGGAAAAATAACAACAGTTAGTTGTTGAATTAACTTTAGTGATTGCAATCCATTTAGTAATTAGAGGGTAATTGATGTAGACAAATGATCATGTACATGTACTTGTTACAGCTTTTTATGTATGTTATTACCAAAAGAAACAGAAGTCAACTAGTCACTTAATAGTGTATGACAATATGAAGTCCAGAAAGTAAACGGGTTTCCTTGCATAATTTGAATACTATAGGAGTCGGCCACTGCTAACGTTTAAATTTCACAGATATAGGAGATATACGTGACATATTTATAATTCCTGTAAAGTTCTACAGAATATAATACCTTTAAAACCTGATTAGAAAATCAGAGATAACGCGAAGACTCTATATGCAGGGCTATATACCCAGCCCTGATGTTAAGGGAAACTCACCAAGTACAGCTTCCTATATGGAGAAAGTTATTATAATCTGTGTACAGCGTTTAATATAAGCAGAGGTAATTCTATTACGACTCTGAGATATTGTCATGGTTCTTAGTATAGCTAGAGGGGCTCGCTCGAAGCGTGCCATTATAAAGGGTAGAATTTTAGGGTTGGAAAATAGATGCAAAGAGGAGGAAGGAGAGCTCCAATGGAGAACTCCTTTGGAAGTGAGTAGAGACGTTATATCACAAGAACGGCAAAGCTATGTAATGGATAATGGTTTTTTAACAGAAGGTATTATGAAGAGAGGTATATTTCAAGGGTGCCCTATTTCTCCGTAATTGTTTTTGTTTGATATTGAGATAATGGCTCTTTCTATACGTCAAAATGATCAAATTAAAGGTATTCCTATTGAAGATCAAGAGGCAAAGATTTCTTTATTTGCAGATGATTCGGTGTGTGATTTTTAGATGGATCAAATAACTCTTTTACTCAGCTTTTGGATACTTTGTCTAAATTTGGTCAGTATTCTGGTTGTAAAATCAATATCAATAAAACTGAAGCAGTTTGGATTGGATCCAAAAAGGGATGTCAACAATTCCCTCCCATTAATCTTGGTATTTCTTGGAAAAGAAATCTATTTAAATTTGTAGGGGTGAATCTATCTTTAAAATTAATGTTGACTCAATTTTTTAAATAAACTACAAAGATAAGTTGAAACGAATTAAACAAACCATTATTGTTGGCGAATGCGAAAAAGCTTTCTTTAATAGGTAAAGTTTGTGTGATTAAGACTCTTGTACTGCCCCATTGATATACCTTTTCTCTGCTCTTTGTATTAAAATCTCCTACCCCCTTTTTCAAAGAGTTGAATCAAATATTTTCAAGTTCATTTGGAATGGAGGCAGAGACATAGTTCAGAGAAAGGTCATGTGCAATGATTACAATCAGGCTGGTCTTAGTATGATTGACCCTTTCACCTTCTCTATAGCTCACAAGATGGTGTGGGTGAGAAATTTACTTGATGCTCTTTGGAAGGTTAATGAATTATCTTTTTTGAAAAATATAAATGAAGATGTCTTACTCCTATGGAAAGCTCAGTTTTGAGATCGCTGGGTAACATATAGTATTATAGTTAAGTGAATGACTACGTTCTTGGTATTTATTTAGAGAAAAGGCTACTATAGAATGTTATGATTCAAAATACTCTGAACTGAGTGGATGTCAGCTTCTTTGGTTCAACAGATCTATTCGTTCAAAATCTAAGCAATATTTTTATTTCCCATCCTGGTATGATAAAAATGTTTTTTTATTTCTGACTTATTCAACCCACCTCTTCTTATTGTTGGGGTTCATGATACAATAGTTTTTAAATTATTGAGTTTTAAACAAGTTCCTAAGAATGTTTATAGCTTATTACTTGGTCCTATAGCCCTGATAAGAGATATGCCTATTGGAATAACAGTTTACCAGTACCTCCTAACACTAACTGGGAAAAGGTCCATAATACAATGTTTTCTGCTCTATTGATACTAAAATTAGATCTTTTATTTAAAATTTTCCCACAGAGCAATTGCTTTGAATGATTTTCTAAGGAATCACCCAATTGTGCTCTATGTGACCAAAAAGAGGAAACAATGGTTCACTTATTTTGTGATTGTGACAAAGTTGTCCCAATTTAGCAAAATCTCCTCACAGTGATTCGCCAAAAATGTGAATCCAATTTCAATATTTCTAATTTGGAAAAAGTATTTGGAGTTTGTGGTGATAGATTCATCTCATTTTTATTTTTACTGCATGTTGAAATATCATATATACTGTTGTAAATTTGATGACAATGTTCCTGATTTTGTGTCCTTTAAATCCTTTGTGAAGAAACAGAAGGAAATTGAATATCACTAAGCCAAGAATACTTTAAAAAATGGCGTTTTGGTTTTTGGTTTTCTTTCCTTTCTTTGTTAATACCCCTCCCTCTTTTTGTATTAATTTTGTTTATTTTTGCAACCTCTCGAATACTGTACTCATGCAAAGAAAGTGTTACTTTTATGTAAACTGCCTTGTACATGCATTTCTGTTTATACCATTTGTCTGCCTTTTAAAAATATTTTTATATTTATTTTTGTATTTGTATTTTTAATAAACATTTCTTCACTTTATCAAATCTT
Organism: Strongylocentrotus purpuratus; assembly: GCF_000002235.5. Lineage (NCBI taxonomy): Eukaryota > Metazoa > Echinodermata > Echinoidea > Camarodonta > Strongylocentrotidae > Strongylocentrotus > Strongylocentrotus purpuratus. Next base: position 15,199,032 of record NW_022145606.1, read on the forward strand.
GTAATTATGTGATTCTTATGGTTTGCTTTAATAAAACACACACAGAAAAAAGAACAAAGAAGAACGGCATTATACTCAGTATATAGCCTATGTCTTTAATTAAGATGATATTTGAATTTCTCCTCAAAGAAGAAAATGTTGTGGTATACTTCATGGAACCACATACAAAATATCAAAATGTGTCTTGTATCCTTTTTAAATTTTACATTTATGATATAATGTTAATTGCGCCACACTTAGACATGTGTAAAATTGATAAAGGTAGATGTAATAATGTTTATTTCTGAATGTTAATTTACTATTACCGGTCTTTGTGGTTTAACATTTACTTTATTACACTCTAAAAAAATCAAGAGATAATTTTAGCACCTCAAGATTTGGAGGCACCTGTAAGGGCACGCAAAGGGACTGCCCAATTGTGCTAAAGTAGCACTTGTGCACGTGCTATAATTCAACACCAGTCCAAGTGCTACTTTAAACACTTTAAGTGTAAGCCTGTTTACACTTCTGGTGCTAAAAACTACACTTCTAGTGCATTAAATAACCCCTTTTAGAGCCCCCAAAACGGCACTACTAGTATAACACTTTTGCACCTAAACGGTGCAAAAGTACACACACAAACAGCATGCACAAAATCACACCTGTAGTGCTGAAAACTCGCCCTTCTGTTAAACAGCCCAAACATTATTTCCAGCCTACTTTAAGCACCTAATAAATACCCCTCATGACCCCACAGTTTTTACTGTTACATTGAGATTGCACATTTCTATGTCAATTACATGCAGTGGTAGTCTTGCTATGTAGAATTTCTCATATCCCTGGTAGAATGTTGGAAAAGATGTATGGGACTACACAAATGGTGTCAGGGGCTACCAACCTAGATTTCCTTATCTCTCTATGCTCATTACTCAGCCAGTATACATTTTCTACCAAAATTGTTTGGAAAATGACATTTATTTGTAATCTTGAACCTTCAGTGTAAATTTCATTTGATTCTGTGAGAATTCATTTTCTTTTGTTTTACCAGAACTCAAATTTATCTTTAAAGATTCTTGCAGAGTCTAACTCTGTCGGTCTCTGGCTGTGTCATATACCAGTAAGATCAGCCACAGTGAAGGGCATATGGACTGCAGTCTCTGTATAGTCTCCTAGCTTAGAACCTCTGTAATGCATTACTCTGCCTGCAAACTAACCCTGGCCAGAGTAGAGACTGTCAAATTCAAATTCAGGAAAGGCGCAAGGTTAATCTAAGTGTCCAATTGTGAAGCGTCCAATAGTTTCTGTGCTCTAAGACTAAGGCTATTTGGAGGCATACAGAGGTTATACAGTGTACATACATGTAGTTCCTGGAATAGAATTACCATGAGCCATCATGCATATTCATGATAGGGACCATATCTCCAAGGGGCTACCCTTGAAGGTCTCATTGACCCAAAAATAGAACTGTTTTTACACATATTATATACCTTGTAATATCATGATTGATTAATAATTATCATCATTAAATCGCCACTGCAATTTAAAGATTAGCTTGAGTTCTGCATAAGGTAATGATACAAAATAAATTCTCACAGAATCCAACAAAACTCGCACTGAATGTTCAAGATTACAAGTAAATGATATGTGCCAAACGATTTTGGTAGAAAATGTATAGAGGCTGAGTAATTGGCTTCAAAGATTGTTCATCAAGCGGTAATTAAGTAGGTTACAATGCAATCTCATGACCGCAACTCAACTTTATCTTTATAATTAGTCTAATGATCACAGATTTTCCAGAGAGGGACATGAATTAAGAATGACACTGTACCATGATCTACTACAAAAATAAAATTACTCCTACAAGTTTCTTGAATTCAAAAATTTCTGTCTGATAAACCGGCACATGTACAGTGTGCATGTTCAGAAGAAAAACTATACACCAGTACTGAAAAAAAGCAATACAAATGTTGTGAATTTCCTTCTATTAAACATTACTCAAAGCACAATATTGCACTTTACCTGATAATATGAGTTCATAGGAAACATAAATATCACATATTGAGCAACGGAAGGGCATATGACACTGTTTGTGTTTTTAGTTAATGCCCTTCTGGCTCTACAATAGGCAACATATTAAAACTGCTCAGGAAACGAAACAAATATATACGATCAATGACCAATTCAACTTTGGGAAGCTCCGAAATAGCTCTGGTAATTCCAAAAAGGAGCCCTGATATAAAGAACAAAGTTACAAACAATCAAACAAACAAAAAAGAAAACAATAAATAGGCAAAAGAGAAACTAATTTGAATACAGCACGCCAAGAAAGAACTTCTACAAACATACATGTACATGTAGAATTGTAGATGTATTTTGTTTCGCCCCTAATCAGGGATATTGCCTGTTGAGAACAGAGAGTGCATGGAATCTGTTTTAAATTAAAGAGTTATGTACACTCTTTCGGCTCTCAACATTGATGATCGTGTCCTTGCTAAGCAGTAGTCATATTGGTAGTCTTTGGAGCACAGACATGTTTAGGAAGATATCTGTCTGAGCTGAATTCTTTCAGACATACCCCACACTTGTACGGCTTCTCGCCTGTATGCATGCGTACATGCTTGGTGAGGTCGCTCTTCCATCTGTACGTCTTGCAACATACCGTGCAGCTGTAAGGTCGCTCCCTGGTATGGACACGCATGTGGACAGTGAGGTTTCTTCGAGTACGGCAGGTTTTGTCGCACAGCTTGCAGGCGAATGGACGTTCACCTGTATGGATTCGCATGTGAACTGTCAGGTCTCCTTTTCGACTGAAGCTTCTCCCGCAGGTCTCGCAAGAAAAAGGCCTGATCCCGGTGTGGGTGCGGAGGTGATAAGTCAGATCCGAGCCTGCGCGGAACTCCTTGTGACATACCCAGCATTGGTACGGCTTCTCGCCTGTATGCATGCGTACATGCTTGATGAGGTTACTCTTGGATGTGTAAGTCTTGGGACATACAGTGCAGCTGTAGGGTCTCTCCCCGGTATGACCACGCATGTGGAGGGTGAGGCTTCTTTGTGTACTGCAGGTTTTGTCGCACAGCTTGCAGGCGAATGGACGTTCACCTGTATGGATTCGCATGTGAACTGTCAGGTCTCCTTTACGACCGAAGCTCCTCCCGCAGGTCTCGCAAGAAAAAGGCTTGATCCCGGTGTGGGTGCGGAGGTGATAAGTCAGGTGGGTCGCTTGGCTGAACGCTTTCTGGCAGACGGAGCATGCGAATGGCTTCTCACCCGTACGGCTACGCATGTGGCTTTTAAGGTGGCGTCTTTCGATAAAGCCCTTGTCGCAGACACTGCATTTGAATGGCCGCTCTGACGTGTGAACCTTCATGTGTGATTTTAAATGTATGGAAGATTTGAGGCATATCTTGCACTGCGAGAGTTGTTCTTCTTCATTCAGTGACGCCATTGCTGATGCGCAATGGTTCTGTGGCTGTTGGCAAGATGTTCCTTCCAACGCATTTGTCTCTTTGTTCTCTTTGGATACAAGATCTACTTGACAGTGAACAGCAATTCCTGATTCACGAATCATAGTCACACCCTTAGTAGAGGGTTTTACATCCAAACTCTCCCTGCCATTTACTTGAACCATGTCATTGGCTGGAGATCTTGGATTTGCATCAGATACATGTTGGCTTTGAAACTGTCTTGCACCCAGACCATCTTTCATCAGGTGATTAGTATCAGAAGCCTGTGATCCATAGAAATATCTTCTTTCCAGAGCACTTGCCTTTTTCCCATCTCTGCTCAAAAGATCTTCTGGATGAAAAATGGAAACCCTGGATTTGTGGGAAATCGACTTGATTCCACCAGAATGCTTTTCCCGCTGTGGCATTAACATATGTTTTCCTTTATTTTCAATTATCCATGGCTTTTGGTCAGGCGTCCTTTCACAGGTATTTGAAACCATGTTCTCTTCAGTCTCTTGGGTCGAAGGACCATCAAGGTCCTGAAGAGCAACCTGTGATTCTTGCATCATTGTAGTGCTTGCACCTGGTGCTTCCCGTTCCCCATATGGTGGCTCACAAGGGATCCAATCTGGAGGAGTCCTCCTAGAGTTCAGAGCTGGTGCATGAAGCTGGACACCTGCACAGGAATCCTGTGAGTTCTGTTCCTCTGTTGAAGAACCAAAGCCATGACCATCTCCAACACTGGTCCTTCCTGTCTGGGTGTCTAATTGACCTGGTGGTGAACATGACACAGGTTGATTGGCAGTAATACCGGACATCCTCTCTCATTTTTTTCTGCAATTAAGAGGGAAACAGATAAACATACATGAACAGTTAACAACTCAATTTTAAATCATACCCTTACAAGGCTTTAGTAATGTTCAAGTATGTGAAATATTTTATTTAGCCTGATTTATGTTTCTGGAGAATGTAACATACATGTAGTAGACGATGTCGACATTGTAGTAAGCTAACATCGAAAATTATTTAACAAAGGATCTAACTAAACCAGTCTACCGTTCATCCTTGAGTTACAAAGAAAAAAACATCAAATTTAGAAGAAGAATCAATAATTCATTTGTTAACTTTAAATCTGCATGTACATGTACATGTGTATGTTTTGACACGAGTCCCCAATGGCATATTTAGGGTTGTAGGTTGTAGGGTTGAGGTCACAACTAAGTTAGCAAACCTCATTGGAATAAGTGACATAGAATTTTCCTCGTAGTTTTGACCGACTTAGATCAAGATCTTGTCTTACCCTGCTGGTTGTGAGGTTCCACTGGTTCTTGTTTGACAGTGACAGTGATACCTGCCGAGCTCTCCATCGTCTAACTCACATCCACCAGCCCGTACTTGAACTTGAAGCACTACTGGATTGGAGACCTGTAATAAAATCATAAACAACAGGACAATGAGTAACTAAACTAGTCTAATTACAGGTGTGAAATATTATGGAGATAGATTAATAATGAAAAACAAAGGAAATCACAAATTAACTAAGATCCCTCGAGGCTTTTAGGTTCCACTTCTAGCTGTTTACTTCAGAGTCAGACTTCATTCAGACAATATTCTCCACTGCACGGCCCGCGTTCTATCTGGTCACCGCACCCTGTCCTACCCGACAGCTACGGGAGGGCCATTCTAACCTGTCCGTAGATCAACCCAAACTGCGCTGCATGCCACTTGCCGACAAGTTACGACTTAAATTGTACTCTTTTCCTACGTTTATATCGATCTCTTTTACTGCACACTCTTGCAATTGAATTCAAGTATCGCTCTTTTTATTGCAAACTTTCTACTTACCCTATTTCGGGGTTAGACTTGGTTCATTTCTTCTTCGAAGATATTTAATAGTAGTCTTGTTCTCAGACTATATAAATATGTAGACGCTACGTAGACGTCTACATATTTATATAGCCTGAGAAGAAGACTACTATTAAATTTGTAGGTTGGCCCAAAAATCTTCGAAGAAGAAATGAACCAAGTCTAAAATAACCACAAAATAGGGTAAGTAGAAGGTTTGAAATAAAAAGAGCGATACTTGAATTCAGGTGCAAGAGTGTGCAGTAAAAGAGAAAGATAGAAACGTAGATAAAAGAGTAAAATTTGAGTCGTATCTTGTCAGCAAGTTTGGTTAGATCGAGATCTACGGACAGTTTAGAACGGTCCTCCCGTAGCTGTCGGGTAGGACAGAGCTGCAGATCAGTGACCAGATCGAGAGCTCGCGGGCTGTGCGTGTGCAGAATAACTAGACCCCAGTCTAAATGAAGTCTGATTCTCAAATGAGAAGAGCTAGCTAGGGGCTTGAGGGATCTTAATTTGTGATTTCCTTTGTTTTTCATTATTAAAGAATCAATGGAAAAAGAATTATTTAAATAGGGTGTCTGAACGATTTTTCAATTTTCAATTTGGGATCGTTTTTCACCATTTTTGTTTGAAATTTGAATAAAAAATGTTATCAGAATAATACATTTCAAATTTCAAGTCTCACCGATGTTTCTATCAAAAGTTACAGCCCCTCCAACACGCTGGTATATTCATATCATTTTGGTCAAAATCGTCGAAAAAGACGTCCACGCAGAGTGATGTTGTTTTGCTAAATTTAGCCAAACAGCTGTATCGCGCGATATGCAAGCGTATGCATATCGTACGCATGCTGCTAAGCCAATCCGCGACTTGCAGCTTGAGCTACGCTGTCTCCGCGACATGTGCGATTGACTAGTATGGTTGGCGTTCGTCGCACAATAAACCCGGAAGTGAATGCACGTTATAGTCAATGGCAATATCGCGGAGACAACGCACGTTGTCTCCGCGATATTGCCATTGACTATAACGTGTATTCACTTCCGGGTTTATCGAGGGAATTTCCAACCATAATTTCAGTCACTTGAATTTGGGGTTTCGTTCGTGCGCGGAGATGTTACGCGATGTAACCATGGTTTGGACTGAGCGGAGCGCACGCCCCCTAATTAGCTGATCCACCAAATAGCGAGAAGGGTATTTTTAAACTGTTATCAGTTGTGATCCCTGGGGGCTAGCGAAAATATAATCACATAGAATTGTTCCTTAGGACTGGGACTACTTATCGATCGGGGCGTCATATCTCAAAAGTGACAAACCTCAGAGTTAGCCAGGACACAATGTTTAAATTGCTGTTTTGACCAAGATATTTTTAGAATTTCGGGGGCTACGCCCCTTTGGAAATATTGGAATTCACCTGCTCTTTCATATGACACCTCATTCATTGATTATCACCTTCAGGATCACAACTGATAAAGGTTTGAATCTCGATTTGAAAAAAAAAAATTGACTTTTTTTGCATGGTCGCGCAATGCACGTAGGCTGCATAGGGATGCGTGTAATCTCTATGGGAAGAATTTTAGCACACAACATCGGGTGCGCGATCAGTCTAGATCTAGACCCTAGTCTATAAAATAGAGTCTAGATCTAGATCTAGCAATATTATTATTACTATAGGCCTATTAGCAACTACCGGTAGACGTAGACCTAAACTTAAAGTGAGTTAAAGGCTAGATCTAGGCCTACCGGTAGTCTAGTTCTATAATCGCACATTTATTTTGGCGGCCAATGCATGGCCTGGAATAGCAACAAACTGACTTGTGGTGGCGCACTGGCCCTTTACAGTAGACCCTAATTAAAAAAGATATGACGGGTTCGGAGCAGTGACAACTCGCTTGTCGCGGAAGTTGTCGCTCATCTTCTTGGCAAAGACGGCTTTGTGAAATGACTTAGCTGACAAGCCGAGCTACAGTAGCGACAGAAGCGAGATGTCTTTGATCTTTTTGTAAAAAATTGTAGTCATGACGGTTTCGAGAAACGGCCCCCAGGCTGTTTATTTGTTTTTTCTTGGCTTTTTTGCCCAGATTTTTCTTCGAGTTTGACCAATTGAGGCATTGAGTGATTTCAAGTTCGATGTGTGTTTCGAGCAGCCAAGAGCTCTTACATTGGGCAAAAAATTTGCTGATGAAATTAAGAGCTCGATTGATACCGATATCAATATCGGTAGGCCTACTGTGCGCACTGACTTTGCCACACAGACTTGATTTCACGACGATGATTTAAAAATAGTTCATCAAGAGTTCAAGACTCAAGATATCATGAAAAGCACAGAATAAATTTACACTCACTTCTCTGGTCTTATAAAATAACTCATTTTACACAAAAGAATGTTTGGATCACATAGTGAAGGAGCTGTTTCTACTTCTACTTCTACTATCGTCAGACAATAAATTAGCGTCGTTCGTGCGTTGACTGTTGTGCGGGTATAACACTAACACCGAACTGGAAATCAACATTTGCTTAATCCCTAGGGTCTAGTGTTAGTGAATAGGACATTTGTACATAAAATATTAACACCACAACCACAAAGGTCGGTTCAGCAGACAATAATTTTGTAAAATCGATAACACTAGCTACCGGATGTTGACAATATTCAGTGGTCAAAGCCTTAACACCAGCTGATTTCCATTTCGGTGTTTAGGGCTGGTGTTCGTGTTTATTTAACACTAACACCAGCCCTTCACACCCAACTTGAAAATACTAATTGAGCTGACTGAGCTGCGTAAATTCCATTACTTTTCTTACATTATTGTGTAAAAGTTAGATACTAGTAGGCCTACTAGGCTGCCATTGACGGTAATGTTTTGAATTTGGTTTGTTTTCATGGATATTGGGCAGTGTTTTTGAAGACTACTGAAGTACTAGTATAATTCTCTAGTCTATTGAAATAAGCATGATGAGTAACTGACAGGTGTGAAATGTAGGACCCCAACAAAATGTCCATGTAATTTTCTGTTATAAATATTTAGGAAAAACAAGATTCAGAATCAGAGATACGCATACCCTGTAATCTATCTTCATAATATTTCTCACCTGTAAGTTACTCATTGTCCCGTTGTTTATGATTTCATGCAGGTCTCCAATCCAGTAGTGCTTCAATCGGACTGGCCTGGGCTGGTGGATGTGAGTTTAGACGATGGAGAGCTCGAATCTGGCAGGCATCGCCAGCACCACTGTTAAACAAGAACCAGTGGAACCTCACAACCAGCTTGGTAAGACAAGATCTTGATCTAAGTCTGTCGAAACTACTAGGAAATGTCTACATGTTGGTCACTTATTCTGATGACATAAAACATAAAACTAAATAAAATTAACCCTAACCCTATCCTTAAAGCACTCTCCTGATAATTAGTTGTGACCTCAACCCTACAACCTACAACCCTAAATATGCCATTGGGGACTCATGAATGTCAAAACATAATCATGTACATGTACATGCAGATTTAAAGTTAACAAATAAATTATTGATTCCTCTTCTAAATTTGATGTGTTTTTTCTTTGTAACTCAAGGATAAAAGGTAGACTGGTTTAATTAAATCCTTTGTTGAATAATTTTAGATTGCTATGTTACATTAATACATTCTCAAGAAACATAAATCAGGCCAAATGGAATATTTCACATACCGGTACTTACAAATTACAAAAGCTTTTGTAAGGGTATGATCAATAATAATAATAATAATAAAAACGTTACTTATAAAGCGCTTACCACCGAAGTCTCTAAGCGCTAAATTTAGTTGTTAATTGTACATGTATGTTTATTTTCTTATAGAAGATGAGAGAGGATGTCCGGTAAATGCCAATCAACCTGTGTCACACTCACCACCAGGTCAATCAAACATCAAGACAGGAAGGACCAGTGTTGGAAGAGATGGTCATGACTTTGGTTCTTCAACAGAGGAACAGAACTCACAGGATTCCTGCGCAGGTTTCCAGCTTCATGCACCGACTCTGAACCCTAGGAGGACGCCTCCAGACTGTATCCCTTGTGAGCCACCAGGTGCAAGCTCTACAATGATCCAAGAATCACAGGTTGCTCTTCAGGACCTTGATGGTCCTTCGACACAAGAGACTGAAGTGAGCATGGTTTCAAATATCTGTGAAAGGACGCCTGACCAAAAGCCATGGATAATTGGAAATAAAGGAGGACGTATTCTAATACCACAGCGGGAAAAGCATTCCGGTGGAATTGAGTCGATTTCCAACAAATCCAGGGTTTCCATTTCTCATCCAGAAGATCTTTTGAGCAGAGATGGGAAAGAAACAAGTGCTCTGGAAAGGAGATATTTTTATGGATCACAGGGTTCTGATACTAATCACCTGACGACAGATGGTCTGGGTGCAAGTGTCCTTGAAGGACAGCTTCATAGCCAACGTGTTCCTGATGCAAATCCAAGATCTCCAGGCATTGACATGATGCAAGCAAGTGACATAGAGTGTTTGGATGACAGACCTTCTGCTAAGGGTTTGACTATGATTCATGAGTCGGGAGTTGCTGTTCGCTGTCAAGAAGATCTTGTATCCCAAGAGGACACTGGGACATATGTTTTGGAAGGAACATCTTGTCAAAGGTCACAGAACCATTGCGCAGCAGCAACGGCGTCACTGAATGAAGAAGAACAACTCTCGCAGTGCAAGATATGCCTAAAATCTTTCATGCATCTAAAATCACATATGAAGGTTCACACTTCAGAGCGGCCATTCAAATGCAGTGTCTGCGACAAGGGCTTTATCGAAAGACGCCACCTTGAAAACCACATGCGTAGCCATACGGGTGAGAAGCCATTCGAATGCTCCGTCTGCCAGAAAGCATTTAGCCGCGCGACCCACCTGACTTATCATCTCCGCACCCACACCGGGATCAGGCCCTTTTCTTGCGAGACCTGCGGGAGGAGCTTTGGTCGTAAAGGAGACATGACAGTTCACATGCGAATCCATACAGGTGAACGTCCGTTCGCCTGCAAGCTGTGCGACAAAACCTGCAGTACGCAGAGCAACCTGACCCTTCACATGCGTGGCCATACTGGGGAGCGACCTTACAGCTGCACCGCATGTCCAAAGACGTTTAAATCGAAGAGCGACCTCATCAAGCATGTACGCATGCATACAGGCGAGAAGCCGTACCAGTGCGGGGTATGTCACAAGGAGTTCCGCGCAAGCTCGGATCTGACTCGGCACATGAGAGCCCACACCAACGAGAAACCGTACAAATGTGATGTATGTCTGAAAGAATTCAGCTCAGACTGTTATCTCCCTAAACATGTCTGTGCACCAAAGACTACCAATATGACTGATATGACTGATACTGATTAGCAAGGACATTCATCATTGTTGAGAGCCAGAAGAATGAAAAAACTCTTTAATTTAAAGGGATCGTTTAAAGGTATTACAAAGTTTTGGTATGGGGTCATGAATTTGGTTCAAATTAACATATTGGAAGCATATGCGTTCCTTCAATATTCATTGATCGTTGTCGCGGTTGAAATCGAGTCTAAAGTTATGAAATTATAAATAATTAACTCTTTATGTTGTATAGCTCCCTCTCAAGGTCAAGATTTTAATTTAGCTATGAAACAATGTTTCTTGACTAAAATCGACCGATTAGCTAATCCCATTTGGAAATTATATATCACAATTACATATTCTGAGATTTTCATGGTCGCAGCTCCCATTTCACGGCAATAGGCGCTATTTTAACTTTATCAAAATTTACCGGGAGCACCGGTAAATTTTTATATTCAATTTTTCTCGAAAACAGAGGTGTTTTAGGGGCTAATTTTTTTAGTGCTTATAATACATCCACAGGGGCATCCAAATATATAAAAATTGTAAAGATTCACTATCCACCCAATTTTCAAAATTTCCCAAAACTTTGTATTACCTTTAACAATGTTAAATCTGAGATACACGGTCCTACATGTTACCAGTGTCTGTGATATGGTGTAATATTGAAGCCCTAAAAAAATTGCGCTTCAAAATGATCAAGAAGTGCATCAAAATAGTAAAAATCTTTGAGTGACCGGTTTTACCATACTCGTTTTCCCCAAAATTTGTAAATCCAATCATTAATATCTTGATAAGCAGACAGGCGATCGGCTTGTAAAAGTCATGGAGTTCCTGACTGACCTAAAGGTTTATAATTATCATTGCAGCATGAGCTAAATCAAGGATTATTTCTAAAGGATCTAAGACAAAGTTACCGGATCCCTTTAAAACAGAGTTCATGCGCTCTTGGCTCTCAACAGGCAATATCTTGATTAGGGGCGAAACAAAATGCATCTAGAATTCTACATGTAGGCCTATGTTTGTAGAAGCTCTTGCTTGGTGTGCTGTATTGAAATTAGTTTCTCTTTTGCCAATTTGTTGTATTCTATTTGTTTGTAATTTGTTTGGTTCTTTATATACCAGAGCTCCTCTTTGGAATTACCAGAGCTTTTGATCCTACATATGTATCCCACCGCTGCCACCATGATGAGTTTGAGGGTGGAATGCTCTTCCACTGAATATTCATAACATCCAAAACTATGAAGTGTTGAATATTCATTAACATCCAAAACTATGAAGTGTTGAATATTCATAAACATCCAAAACTATGAAGTGTTGAATATTCATTAACATCCAAAACTTTAGTCTTGGATATTCATAAACATCCAAAAACATCCAAAATCGTTGAAACATTAAAGGTTCTTCTGCTGAATCAGGTCCAAGTGGGCTAGTTCATTTGTGGAAAGTTTTAGTTCTGACCAATTCATAAATTAATTTTTAATGTAATTAATGTGCTGTGTGACATACGGGACCAGAGAATTTCTGACTTTTTCAAAAATAAGTTCATCATAAAAGTTCTCTGAATTTATTAAGTTATGAGATTTATGGTAATGATATCTTAATTCATTATGGAATCAAGCATTAATCACAACTATTACCATATTTTTCTGACCTTTCGTTGTTATGTAATATACCAAAACATAAATGTGTGTATGTGACGTACGGGACACGTGACGTACGGGACAACTTTTCCGTATGGGAAAATGCATTGAAATGAAGAATGAAGATTAGAACATGTATATGTTGCTGTCATATATTCAAAAATTTAGATGTACATTAATGTAGCCTACAACATGTACATGTTTGTGAAAGATGGATACAAAAATATAAATCTTGAATGTATTTTGTATTGATTAAAGACATCTTATTAACACCACCAGATATAAGAAATTAAAACCCTAAAGGTTTGTGAGACCTTTTCCACAATTCAAAAGATTAATGCATGGGTGTAAAAGTGATAAAAATCTTAAGTGGGTGAGAGTGTGAAATACTCAAAAAGGCTATCCTTCCTTAAAAGTTATGATTTAGTTTTTAGGAGATCAAAATTCCCAAGCTGGCTCCATAACATGTACAGTGTATGCTGTAATCCTTTACCATCATAATATGACATTTAAATAGAATATCAAAAAAACCTCACATGGAGAGCTTGATAGCATACATGTGCTAAGATTCTTACCTGCAGCATCTATGAGTTGTAAAAGCCAGCTTCTGGTGCATCTACTACCATATAATTTCATTAGACTCATTCCAGGAACTAGTACACTATTATGATTTACATATTTAGCATCTTGCCAATGTTGGGGACATCAACTGGCAAAATACCAAAGTTGATAATACCAGGGTCTGGCTTGAAGACTAATTACATCGAATTCAGTACAAACAAGTAAATTCCTAGAAGGGACCCAGTTGAAATGTTCATATATCCCTGTATACAACAAGTTTCCTAACACAGTATATATTCTCCTTTTGGTCATTTCTTTTTCACATCTTGCATTGGTTTTATATGGGGTTGTCCCGTACGTCACACACTTGTCCCGTACGTCACATTTCTTAATTTGATTATGTAATCAACACAGAATTTTTGTAATTTTTGTTCAACCTATTTTTTGTTAGGTATTCATCTAAATTAGAACTTCCTAGAATATCTTTAAAAAAAAAAATATTTTCGTAATTAAAATTAAACAAATTGTGATCAAATTGTGACGTACGGGACATCACATTTTGGAACCTACCTCATTTGCATAATTAATTAATTTTTAAAGTTTTTATATTTTTTTCCTATTTTCTAGCATGATGGTCTACAATTCCTGAGATATTTAATTTTAAACAAATAATTCAAACGAGATACAAAAATAAAAATGTAATGTCCCGTACGTCACGCTAATTAATACAAATCGAAGTTCGTGACCTTGGCACTCGTCGTATTTTGATAATTTTTTTCTTTTTTATCAGATTCATAAAATTCATAGTTTCAGCTTTAAAATGAGGTATAGTTTGTTAAATATATATACAGATGAAATTTGACTCCCAGAGGGGACAATAGCTTGGACCTGCCCTTATTCAACATCCAATATCATTCAATCATTGCTGTTGAATATTCATAATATCAAAAACCATGAAATCATTAGACTTGAATATTCATAGATGTCCAGAACATTGAATAATTATTGTCTTCAATATTCATAAACCTCTTAACTCACTAAAATCATTTAAAGTTCTTCCATTATAAATAAATAACACCATCCGAAAACATTTATAATCAGGATGATAGAGAGTCGGCAGTCTGGTTTGTTATGGTAAACATGTTGTTGATTCAACTACAGCGGATACCGGATATTCGGATGTCGCATATCGTAACATTTATTTTCTTTCCTGAGCAGTATTAGTATGTTGTCTATGCCGAGTACCGATGCCATTCTGTTTCTCAATAGGTGATATTTATGTTTCTTGATTTCAAGGAAATGATTGGGGCTAATTGGCACCTACTTAAAGAGATCCGTAACTTTGTCTCAGATTCTGAAACAAAATCCTGGATTTAGCCCATGCTGCAATGATAATTATAAACCTTTAGGTCAGTCAGGACTTTTACAAGCAGATCGCCTGTCTAATTATCAGGATATTTATAATTGGAAATTAAAACCAAATATTGTGTTTTCCTAACGGTTTTCATAAAACTGCAGTATGGTGAAACCGGTCACTCAAAGATTTTTACTTTTTTGAGGCACTTCTTGATCATTTTGAAACACAATTTTTTTTTTTAGTGCTTCAATATTAAACCATATCACAGACACCGATAACACATAGGGCCGTGCATCTGAGATTTAACATTGTTAAACGATGCGTTTAAGGATGTGACAGGATGATTGAAGTACCGTTATTGAAGCTTTAAACAAAGTTTGATAGCAGTATTAAAACATTGCTTCTTGATCCTAGTGTTTGATGCAATCAGAGTTTTCCTTCAAAGTTTCAAGAAAGGTAATCACTCAGAGCCTCACTTGAAAACCAGCGAGTGAGTTATCCTTAACCCATTGCTTACTGGAACCTGGTGGCCTCTGTGTTAAGCCTATGGCAACAAATAAATTCAGTAGTCAACGAGTTAAGTGTCATCACAGAAAGATCCAATATTCTGGAAAGAGGAGATGGCACCCAAAAGATAAAGAATGAGAAAAGAAAAGTAAGAAGACAGAAAGAAAATGAAAGAAAAGACAAGGAAATTAGTAAATTAATGAATAAATGAATAAATAAATAAATTCCAAAGGTCAATAAAGAAAGAAATTAAGATAAAGAGAGACAGAAAAAAGCAGTGTTCAGGGGACGCTCATTTGAAATGGCGGATGCACAGCTCTTACATTAATTCTATCAAATTTGGTGCTTATAGAGGAAACTGGAGAAGCTTTAATATTTTTGCCATTTAATACAAGTATTAAACTCATATTATCAGGTTAAGTGCAATATTGTGATTTGAGTAATATTCATTTGAAGGACATTCACACCGGTTTCATGGCGTTATGTCAGTATATAGTTTTCTTCTACCGTATACATAATGTACACACTGTACATGTACATGTACATGTCAGACAGAAATTACTGAATTCAAGAAACTTCTAAGAGTTATTTATTTTTGTAGTAGCTTATGGTACAGTGTAATTATAAAAATTATGTCCCACTGTGGGAAATCTGTGATCATTTATTAATTAGACTAATTGAATCATAAAGATAAAGTTGAGTTCTGGTCATGCGATTGCATTGTGAACAAAATGTATAGCAAATACTGACTAAAGACTGCGACACACTTTTAGGCTCTGCAAGATTGAAGGAAGCAGAGTGTACCATAAAGTATAAGAAGACTCTGCTCAGACCCAGTGTTATGCATGCAGATAATTATCGCAGGGTGTACATCAACTACATGTATCTTCAATAGTGGACACATCTATATATGCTTAAGTCTACCTAGATGAACATTATCATAGGTTGGAAGTTTTAAGTCCCAAAGTCAACTCAGCATATCTTTGGGAACATATCAGTTTTGTAAAATACCCAGATAGATGTGAACTAATATTTGTATGTTTTATTTAATTAATCATTTGTTGGATATTAATTATATAAGATGAAATTATACAGAAAAAATGATGCACTCTAGTGGATACTTGTAATAGCTTAAATATAAGTTACCTGGAGTGAGAGAGGAGAGAGAACAAAAAATGAAGAGAAATAGAGGAGAGAGAGAGAGAGAGAGAGAGAGAGAAAGAGAGAGAGAGAGAGAGAAAGTAGAGGTAGGAGAGGGGAGAGAAAAAAAACTACAGGGTTTAGGAATTAAAATAATGAAAGAAAAAATCAAATGAATGAGGTTGATCGAGAGAGGGATAGAAGGAGGAGGTGAAAAAGAGATTGAAGGTGTTCAGAGATATTGGGAAAATAATGAAAGAAGAAATTAAAGCACAGAGAAGGGAGGGGCAGGAATCGTAATTAATTAAATAAAGAAAGGCTTAATTTAGAAGAACCTGTCAAGAGATTGATATGGGGACAGAGAGAGAGAGAGAGAGAGAGAGAGCTAGAGAGGGGATAACTAGAAAGATGGAAAATGGAGGGAGCAAGTGTGTGATACTGGAAATAAAGGTTGGACGCAAAGGGGGAGGGGGGGGATAAATAAATAAAATTAAATGTCGCCGTGTTGGGGAGGAAGGAAAGAGGCGGGGGAAGGGGAGAAAAACATGTTCAGTTAATTACGAGGCAACTTCATCTGACTTGATGATAAGGATTTTTGTTTTGTTTTGTTTTTATGTTTGAGTTTGTTTATACAAACATACACTTTTTAAAGGTCTGATACTTTTTTATACTACGTGTAGGCCTAGATATCTAAACTATTAAAACTGGCTAATACTAGCACGCGCGCGTCTGAGCTGAAGTTTGAGAAAGACTATTATCCACGAGCAGATCGAGGACCTCGCCCTTAAAGTTGGACGGTAAGAATGTCTGTTTTTTCGCCTCAGTTCGTCAATATTTTGTTCTTAATTCACTTTTATTGATATCAAAGATGAGGGTACGGTATGTATATATCTATCAATTTAATGGGAGCTAGAATTGTTCCTTGAATAGGTTGGAATCGGATAAATAGTACCAGCATAATCTCTAACTCTGAAGTCGATGTGTTTACATTGACTTTACTCAGTCCCATGTATTGATTTTGGCGTTTGTTACTAATATTATTGTTATGAATGGATCATTTTGAAATATTAAAAAGCAAGACGTGACGTGAAGTGCTGTATGAAATCAAATCATCTATTTTTAATGACACAGCACCAATACCATGTTCAAAGAATTATTAATTTCAGATGAATAGGTCTATAAATAGGAGGAGGAGGAGGAGGAGGAGGAGGAGGAGGAGGAAATGAATGATAAAGAAAGACAAAATGGAAGTAGGTCTAACAAGTTAGACCTATGATCAGGAGAAAAAAAAAATTAAACAAAATGAATATTAAAAACCTTGTGAACCTTCTGAATTTGGAGTCAGCAGGGCGGTATTCCGCATGTCGCTAACTTGTACTAGGGGGTGCAGGTGGACCACTACACCGGGGTTTTCCCCTACTCTTATACGAATAGTGCAGTGGGTTCTTATCGTGCAAAGGTAGTGACTCTTCTCTACACGGGGCCTCCATTTAACGTCCTATCCGAGGGACGGAGTGTTTTCCACTTGACATAACCTGCGTCTATGAACAAGGGAAGGGGCACGTTAACACACAACGCAGGCTTCAGTCATCCGCCTGGGTGGGAGTCGAACCCGGGATCTTTGGTTCGACAGACGGACGCTTTACCGACTGAGCCAACTCGCCTCCTCAGCCAACTCGCCTCCTCGAAGAAAATATTGAAGAGGAAGAAGATTGATTGTGGGCCTAGCAATAATTTTATGCCAGCGATTGCCAAACTTCCATTTACGTCTGAGTGGAGAGTAGCAAATACACATTTTTACTGTCATAATTAATCTTCTGACACTTCCCTATTCATTCTACCCATACAGAATTTAGACCCTTGCTGCTGAGGATTCCAGCTGATACCATCTCATCATGAGCTACCCCCCACCAGGTGGAGGAGGGTACCCCTACCCACCCGACGGTGGTGGCGCTTACCCCCCTCAACAGCCCCCTAATCAGGCTTACCCACCCCCAGGACCAGGAGGGGGCTACCCCCCTCCCCAAACAGGCGGAGCACAAGGGGCGTATCATCCCCAACCTTATCCTGGCTTAGGCGGTGGTTGTGTAAGTAATTTATTAATTTTTTTTTTTTTTTTTTTGGGGGGGGGGGGGGGGTTTAAATTATTCAGCTATTATTTTGCAAAGGAGTGTTGTGAAATATATTTTAAAGTTACATTTGCATATGTATTAACAGTAACAATTTATGCAAGTGATGATTATTTCATTATATTTGTTGTTGTTTGCTTTTTGAAATTTTGTTGTTGGGGCATTGGTCATTCAGATTTTGTTCATGGTTCACAAAACCCAGCCCCTCGTCTACACTGCAGGCTGAGACATGCTAACTGTTGCTATATCAGGAAATTATCCTACCTCCTTGAAATATATTACCGAGAACCCTCCAAGCTTTAGCTAAGCTGAGCCATGTTGGGAATCTTCAGTGACGAGAAAGAGAAAACTTCAAACCTTTTTCTTGGCAGTGAAAATCAGATTAAAACATAGTGGAGATGTTGTGTTATTGTGTTTCATTCACTTGAATTGATCCAAGGATCTAGGGTTTGAATCCAAACCCGGACTAATAATAATAATATCCTTTGGTAACCGGAGTGTTGGCTCAGTCAGTAGAGCGTCCGCCTCACAACCGGGAGGTCGTGGGTTCGAACCCCGGCCGCGTCATACCAAAAGACGTTAAAAGATGGGAGTTGTTGCTACCTTGTTTGGCGTTCAACAATAAGGGATAGAGCAACGTCAATCTGGCGCTGCTCAGTGGCTGCCGGGCTCACGATCAATTGGGCAAAAAGATTTTCCGTTTTGGTTTAATAAAATTTGGAGTGGACTATTAGGCTATTATTATTATTATTATTATTATTATTAAAACATCAATCCGCATTTGCTACTCTCCACTCAGACGTAAATGGGTACTTGGCAATCGCTGGCATAAAGTTATTGCTAGGCCCGCAGGAAGAACAGCACTGATTCGCTGATGAGGTTTTCCTAGGTAAACAAAATTATCGCTATATTTTTGTTTACAAAAGTTATTCTACTTGAAAAATATGTCATTTATGGTTCCTTTGTTTGTTGCGTGCAGATTCCCCCACCACAAATCCCACCCCAGGGCTACCCAGGACAAGTGCCATCATACCCCGCCCAGGGCCAAGTGCAGGTAATCAATCAATCAATTAAAAGATATTTGATACCGCGCCTTTTCCTTGCGGTTACAAAGCGCTGCAGTATGTAGTCACACCAACGAGACCGAGTCTGACAGACACCAAGGCATGAAACAAAGTTTCATGAAACTGTCGTAAGTACAAGTTCCCCTGCAGCCCATTGAAATGGGTGTATTAGAATTATAGCTTGTTTCAGTGGGATGTCGTGTGAACTTCTATACTTATGACTCTTTCCTGAAATGAGGCCCAGACGGATATCAAACCGAACAGAACAATTACATGTGCATTACATTTTTTTGTGTCAATTTTGATTTTTCATTTTTTCTTCTCCAGATGTCTTCTCATTCAAGAAACATTTCTATATATTCCAACTATGAAGAAGTGGAAAATATGATCAATTGTTGCTAACTTGAGGAGAGAAAACTTATTAATTCAGAAAATATGAAAAGTTTTAAATAGATTTGCATACTAACCTTCACTCTTAAAGCCCCACTGCACTACTTGTAGCTACTTGCTCCCTCTATATAGAAAACAATGCCTAAGCGGTGCCTGTTGGTCCCCCATGATCCTCTTTTTCTTATGATAATTGATAGCTGAGTTGATGAGATAACCACCTGTCAGTACCACACTGGGTGGTCTAATCCCTCCTGGCCAAACTAGTGCATACCGGCTTTAACAGACTTGGCTCAGACAAGCGGTAATTAGAGTTGCATTCTAGAGGATAAGTGTCTAGACAGTGAGTCACAAGGCAGAGGGTTCAAATCCCTGTCACAGTGCCGACATCTTTAGGGTTATTCCCCCCCCCCCCCCCCCCCCCCACTCAGTGTTATTTAGGGTACGCATATGCTATGTTACGGATTATTATGAGTATAATCATCATTATCATAATAATATAATAATAATATTCTGTTTTTATAAAGTGCCCAATACATTGATATAAAGATGTGTCTAAGGGCTTTACAGAGATATTATTACCCCGGTCATTGGATTCAGGCTTACCCGCACACAATGTATGCACATTCTATACTCCCTGGGGAGCATTCCAGCCAGTCGCCATGATGAGCATAATCGTTATCATTTTCATTATTATTATTTTTTGTCATTTACATTTTTCTATTTTCCACTCCTAGTACCCACAAGCTCCTGTCGGCTACCCTGGTGCGGCAGCACCTGGATACCCTGCTTCCGGTTCAGTGGGCGTGGTCGCTCACGGGAAGAAGAAGAAGAAACAGAAAAAGATGAAGAAACACAAGCACAAGCATGGCTCGTCATCCAGTTCATCCAGCTCTTCATCATCGTCGTCTTCAAGTTCTTCCAGCAGTGACTCGGACTGTAAAGGGCATGGTTATAAGGTGAAGGTGAAAAAACATAAGAAGAAGAAGCACAAGGACTTTCGATGAATGAACCATTTATAATAGAATCAAATTTAATGCATAAATCTTTGTTAAAGATGAAGTTGAGTTCTGGTCATGCGATTGCATTGTGAAAGAAACGGTGTGGAATCGACCAGAAAAGGTTGATCATCTGGCATATAAGTATTTGTGTGTATTGCAAGGTTCTGGAATCATCAAAATGATAAGAAATTTGGCCAAGTCTTAGTAAAGTTACAAACACTGTACACAGAAAGATGTATATGGGACTACACCAACACGTAGCGTAAAAATCTGTCCCGATTTTTACGATGTTACATGACATATTTAGAATATGAAGGCATTTGAAGAAACAAGTTTTATCTGATGTTCTTCCACACTTGCGTAATAACAATGAAAACGCTCACAATTTATTTTTCACCTCTTCCCAGAACTCAACCTTCTTTTTAAGTGCCATGTTTTAAATTCTTTCATTCACTTGTCATGAATAATTGTATTTCAATAGGTAGAATGCGAATTCATACCTTAATTTTTGCTTGGTAGGACAAACATTATGACATGTCCTACCAAGCAACAAGTAATAAGTGCAGTTCGCATTCTGGCTATTCAAAGTAACAGGTGAATGAAATAAAATGTACATGTAGCATGGCACTTAACAAACCATTAGGGTATGCATTAAATTTGATTACATTACAAAAATGGCCTATTTAGGTCCTGGTATAACTCGATCCTATGACACGAAAAGCGATCCAAATCATTTATTTTTAACTAGTAGTATTGGTGTAGATAGGGGATGTAGCATGCATAAGCATTTTTCTTTTTTTGGTGAAAAGTGACAAACTAGTAGACAATTGGATGAAATATGAGCAGATAAGGCTTTTCCTTTCTTGCTAGTTTCTTAACCTTCTCTGCTGCCTGGAACCAAATTTTGTCTGTATTAAGCCTATGGGAATTAGACAAATTCAGTAGTAGGGTTATGAATATTTCTTGCTTATTTTTTAACCTTTTTTCGACTGTAACTAGGTTTTGTCTGTATTCAACCTGTGGGAATAAGAAAATTCAGTAGGTCTAGTTGGGTAGCGTAATTTATTAATATACTCACTGGTGTGAATTAAGAGGCTGCTTTACTTTATCTGTATTCTTGTGTTATTTCTATTTGTTTTCTGTGAAGAAAGGGTTATGATTTAATGTTACAAGTCTACATTAGGATCATGGCTAACTTGGGAATAGGGACAACTCAGTGCAAGACCTTGGCAGAGTTGTCCAAGCTATAGCTGAATCAATCACAAATACTTGTGTGCTTTTTTTTATAAATTTTGCATCAAATAAATCTTTTAGAAGACCATGTTCAAGATTATTTGATATGATTGTGTAAAACTAGTTGAAAATTGCAGGAGTTAAAATTCTGCAAAGCATGAAATGTTCTGCTATTACGGGGCCTGGTGTGTACATGTAGCTTTTTTTCAATCCTGCGCAATGCCGGGTTTACCCCAGTGACAAGTTAGCGGCACCTTCTAGATCATTTTTTGCCCATTTCCATGAGAGACCGCCACTTGCTAGCAAAAGCATTAAGATGAGATTGATTCAGTTTATATATATATATATATATATATAAAAATTATATTGCAATAAAACTAACAGTACTCTTATAATAATCTTGTTTTTCTCTTTTCCATATTGTAGATCGAATATGAAAATATGTGCTAGAATTATCAACCTGTCAATAATTTAAATTTTCATATGTATTTTTATATCATGAATTGACAGGGGGTAAAATGAGAGGTGAGCAGTGTAGAAGATAGTTTCTTGACATTTTAGTGCTATCATTTCTACGTATATTATTTGCAGTATACAGGAATCTAGACTTATTTGATTGTATTATTTGTGAAAAGTCTTAAAATAATGTGCGTAAATTCTGTGTAGAACAGTGTTTCAAGAAATTTGCACTCTTCTTCTTGTGTATACATGTATGTAATAAGAAGCCAAAAAACGAATCAGTGAAAAATAATAAATAATTTATACATCTATTTAAATTATGATCATTTATCAGATTTATATTAATTTATAAATGAAGAATGCAGTACTAATGTGGGGAGTTTGTTGCTAATTTAAGCTTAGTGAATTCACAGTAATTTTTTCTGTATTCATAATTTTCAACCATTTGCTGTCAGAAGGAAAATTGTACATGACAATTTATACAAGGAATAATCAAATTCAACAGAAGTGTTATAGGCCTATATGTTCCTTTTTTCTGAGTGGATTGTATTGTCTAATAGTCAGACATGTTATATGAAACATAGTGCCAAATATAAACCAGGAGGTTATTAGGTTATATATTGTTATGTTCTTAAGAGGCTGCATTTTATAGAGTCAGGATCTCAACTTGTTCAACTCTGTTTAACTGATTATTGGCATGTTTACTACTACTACTACAACTATTACTATTACAGTACTACCACTGCTACTCAGTACTACTACCACTAGAAGTAGTAGTAGAAGTAGTAATAGGGACTTTTAAATTTGCTTGGACTGATACGTGTGACGTCCATTCAAGGCAGTGCATTAAAAGGACGTCGATCGTACCATAGACCTATTGTCTTCGTGCGAATCTAAAAGTCCCTAATGATACTAATACTGGTACTACTAATACTAATAATAATTATAATAATAACAGTAATGATAATAATGATGATGATCATGATTAATTAACAATAGTAATGATGGTAATATGAAAAGTTAAAAAAACATGTTGATGATGATGGTGATACTAAACAAACTATATTGATATTAATAGCAATAATAATAATAATAAGTTCTTGTACATTGCATATTCATGTTATATCAAGTGCCTCCAAACAGCTTTGGATTTGTATCTATGTATTTTCTGCTGCGACAGAAACATAAACTTTAATCTCAGATGTTGCTGTTAAATATAGGCTTATATAGTCTGGATCTTTCATGGTTAATATATTTTAAATTAAGAGAGAAGAACGCAACATTTTGTGTTTATTTTGTTTGTTTTGCATTATACTGAATTCATATTAAAAGGATGGAGACTGAGATTGGGGAGAGTAGGAGAGAGATAAGTGGAAAGTTCATGGAGAGAGAGAGAGAGAGAGAGAGAGAGAGAGAATCAAAATATTGTTCAGGGAGCTCTATACGATACAAGATTACAAAATAAATAGCACAAAATGATAATGATATTAAACTGAAATAAACCATAACGAAAAATAATCAGAATCATAAGATCGAGATAGATATGAAAAATGAATTAGGATAGAGAGTAATAATAGTTTTAATATTTGAATGAGACAGATGGGAAAAGGAAATACTCGAATGAGGGAAAGAGGAAAAAACTAAATTGAAAATGAGATAGAGAGAGAGAGAGAGAGAGATAGAAAGAATGAAAGAGAGAGAGAGAGAGAGAGATAAAGAGAGAGAGAGAGAGAGAGAGAGAGAGATAAAGAGGAGAGAGGGGGAACACATTCGTACACTCAAAGAACAAAGAATTCATAGAGAAAGGGGTGTGCTTAAAACTACATTTACATACCCACTATCCCGGAAATTACCCACAATGCAAATGGAAGAATCCATGGGGGAGGGCGTCCGAAGATTAAACAAAGAAATTAGGATTTAGGGTCTGAGGGCTAAACTATACCATTATCGATATGCTTCCGGTGTACGACGCAAAAAATTTAGGGCACTTTTCATCAAAAATTTCCACATTTATGGTAAGTGTTTTCGATCCCTTTTAGTTATAAAAGTGCAAGAAATATTTGGTGATAGTTTAGAAGAGTCGATTGTGTTGATTTTCGTCGTGTGGAATGTGTAATATTGTGTTGAATTTTGTGCGAGGCTGCCACGACGCCCCGCGGCCCCCGCACGCCTATGAAAACTGTTCATTGCACTATAGTATGGGCCTTGTGCGTGCATAGTGTGTGCAGTGCATGTATGAGCATATGATTTGGGCCTGCGTGTGTGTTCGTGTGTTGTTGGTGAATTGACATTGCCCACGCGATAATTTGTGTGAGTTGCTAGACGTGTTTTTGCGATTAAAATCCAGTCCATTCAATAATGCCAATATAATTCACATTATAAATATGATCTAGTGAATCTATACATAGAAATGATAGAATTTAAAATCTAGAATAGATTAACTCAAGTTAGATCACAAGAATATGGTCAGAAATCTGCAGTAAGCTCGGTCTCAGACTCTCGCTCAGCATGGGGGCCATTGCAAGCACATCCCCCCCCCCATTAATCTGATTATGATCTAGTATCTGCACTTCAGAAACTGGTTGGTCTTGAGCATTTGTCGTACATGAATTTGCAGAATTGCATTTAATTTGAGTATTCTATCCACATCGCCAGTGTAGAGTCATAATATCCAATCATTGCGCAGAGTTAGGTGGGAGGGGGGGGGGGGGGCCGGGGGGATGTTTAGCCTTCTTAAATTTGCTGGATGTAAAGTTTGACTAAAGCAAATTTTGCGCAAACACAAAATCACCAACTAAATACCGCTGTACATCATGGTTGATTAAATGTAGAATCAACATGTGTTTTTTTTTAAATTTACAGCAATATTTAGCCGCACCGTTTGAAAAAAAAAAAAAAATCCTTGATTTTGACTTAAATTTTTGATTTGAATTATTTTGTTTTTTCAGAAGCGTGGAATGCACAGCATCAATAATTTGAAATATTATTCTAATTCAAACTATTTGAAAAAACTTACCTTGATTTTTGTAAATGTAATTTTCTGTACCGCGGTAGTCTACTTTGTATTTCATTATTTTATATTTTAATATTCATGACTGAGCACTCCATCAATGTCTTTGAATCTATGGGAGAAATACAATTTTTTAACTATTTATTTCCGTCCATAAATAGAGTCTATTAATTTTTTTTTCAGCTAATCCATATGCTGGGAGAGTAATAATTATTTTGTTGTTAATGTATTATATTGTTCTATATTTAGTTGGTACTACTGATTCATTTATTTATTACATATTTTGGTTTTTCAGAAGCGTGGAATACACAGTATCGACAATTCAAATATTATTTTAATTCAAAATATTTTAAAAAACAATTACCTTCCTTTTTTTTTAAAGGTAAAGACGAGTTATGGTCATGCGATTGCATTGTGAAAGAAACGTGGAATCGATCATAAAAGGTTGATCATCTAGCATCTAGCATCTGCAAGGTTCTGGAATCATCAAAATGATAAGAAATTTGGCCCATTCTTCGTAAAGTTACAAGCACTATACACAGAAAGATGTATATGGGACTACCCTATATCTCTCACAGACCATGAGAGAAACAAATTTACCAAATATATGAATTAGTAGGCGGTTTCCCGGCAAATTTTTTATCATCATGTATTAGTCAAAAGGTGGACCTGTGCGCTATACAAGTAGCCACTATTATTATTATTATTAAAACATATTCTTTCACATGATTGGTAATGAGAGCTTCCATTTCATTTTTTGAAATTGGGGCGTTTCCAATACTGGTCTTTACCTTTAAGGTAATTTTCTGCAGTCTACTTTGTGTTTCATTATTTTATATTTTCATGTTCATGCTACTAACCACATCAATGTCTTTGAATCTAGTGGTGAAATACACATTTTTACCTTTTAGTACATTTCTTTTTCTATAAATTCATGCTGGGAGAGTAATATATTTGTTTTGCTAATGTATTTCTATTGTTCTATATTTATTTAGACTACCCTAGACCCATACTGATTCATTTATTTATTCTTTCATTTATTTATTACATATTTTGAAAATTGATTATGCAATTATTTTTCCTGGGGGCTTCTCTTTCTATATATATGCAGTCCTTATTATGATGATGTCAATTAAAATATGTACCCTTGAGCAATAGACTATAGAGTGGTGAAGTATGACGTCATAACATTAGGAACCAGAGCACTATATAACACTGAGTTCCCATAGGACATATATATATTCAGATGGTCAATATCTCAGCCAATACTTGACATATTCAATTGGTTTTCGACGTTCAGACATTATTTTTGATGCTCTTTCGGAAAATGAAGAAAAAATTGAGAAATTCTAAAAATAGATTTTTATGATGTCACAGCTTCGGTATAGCTGAGTGGACTATCGTCACATGCACAGTGTGTAGTGCATTTTTATTGTACCATATACACCTAATAGTACCGGTAGTCTGCTTGCACAGACTCTGATGCAACACTAAAATACAATTCAACAAAACCTTGAGCCAAGCCTAGCTCTGTCGGTCTCTTGCTGTTTCAGAAGCAGCTAAAGTAAATTACAAAGACTAGTGTGTCAACTGTGTAGTCAACAGACATGTAGTCTCACTGTTCAGACATTAATTGTCTTACTTGTGTACATGTGCATAGGGTTTGATTCCTGGAAACAAGAGTTGAGGTGTTGTGGTCTAGTGGATACGTCGCCAGACTGTGGATCACATGGTTCCTGGTTCAAGTCCTGCCTTGGCCCTGGCGTCCTTTAGCAAGACAGTTATCATCAATTGCCACACTCTACCCAGTGATGTAAATGGGTGCATGCCAGGAACGAATTCCTTGAAATGCTAGAGCGCCATAATGACAGCCATGCTTAAGCCCGGGTAATCATTGTAGAGTGCCAGGAGTGTTCAGAATGACATAGATATGTATGAGTGATATACAAGAACCCACTATTATTATTACACACAAAACTCTAATTTTGCAATCCTTAGCAAATACAGAGTTGACCCTTAATGCTTGACCTTTCCTAATAGATTCCAACCCAATGACTTATGAGAGATGACTTCATTGAGTTCAGCTGAACAGCTAGAAACAAAGGACGATGTACCACCTACTGTGACTCGGGAGCTGCAGTCAGAGGTCAAAGGTCAGTATAACCTCAGGAAAGCAAAGAAGTTAGATGGAACAACAGGGTTTGATACGGGTTGTTATGTCCAACTAAATCCAGATATTTACTCAAGACTCCCCAAAACATTGAAGCCACATTTCTATATTCTACATTTCGTTGGAAAACAGATTTATGGAGTGAATTAATAGATTTAGATGATGTGGGAATTAAAGTGCCCTGTAACCTCCTTTTTTTTGGAGCCCTTGGAGGAAAATAATGGAAAAAACATGCATCATAGGGTTAGAAAATATTAAAAATGAAATCCAGAAGAGGGCTCATGAATAGAGGAACTACCATGATTATTTACTATAGTAACCACTAACCAGAGCCGCCAACCTTTATGATTTAATTGTATTTAGTACGATTTTTAGAAGTAAATACGATAGTACAATTTTCCTCAATAAAATATGATTTTCAAAACAGAAAAATGTTAAGTATCGTACAAGCATCTCACATCGGCAAATTGGGGATGTTCATTGGTTCATTAGACACACCAGTCGTGACGAAATCATGCTTACATGTATTCAACAAATGATCAATACAAAAAATTCTTCCTGTATGTAGGAACTGTAAGAGGCATTTATCCATGTTTTTTCTTAAGAATACAATTTTTGTCAATAAAATACTACTTTTGGGATTAAAGAATACAGTTTTTGAACTCCAGAGGTAGACAGGTCTGAGTTACACATGTAATGTGCTGTTCTTTTCTTTCAGAACCTGCGCTACCTGTAGAGCAGAACTGTAGTATAAGCCCAGAGACAGAGGACGTGTTACATGATCATTTCCTACTGCCCTGTACAGTCAAAGTTAAGTGCGGCGGCTGCGGAAAGGAAGCCGAGGTTTTAAACCAAGACGACACCTCCCCGGACCTGACCGAATTCTCGTACATCTGCGACATCTGCAAGTCCCGCGCCCAGAAGAAGCTCCGCCTCCACCAGCTCATCAACGGCGGGACGTTCGCGGCGCAGGAACAACCGGATCGGACAGAGCCGAAGCGGAAGCACCCATGCCCGCACTGCTTTAAGGAATTCAACTCCCAGAAGGACATGAAAAGACATACAAACATCCATACAGGATTGAAACCATACGCGTGCGATACCTGCGGAAAGTCCTTCTCGCAGAGCTGCAGCCTGAAGCGCCATCTAGTGACGCACACAGACTCTAAGCCGCACCGCTGCGAGGTCTGCGGTCAGACGTTCAGGGGTCATCTGGCCCGGCATATGAGGAGCCATACAGGGGAGAAGCCGTTCACCTGCGAGATTTGCCAGAAAGGGTTCTACAGGAGCGAGCTTCTGAAGAGGCATTTGGCGGAGCATATGACAGACGGAAGTGTTTCCGGCTCTAAATCCAAGCTAGGTAAGACAGACCAGGTTTAGTCTGAAGGTTTGGGGCTATGATGCACAAATAACTCTTTGAAATTTGTTTATATAAATGAAGAAAGAAAGGAAGAGGAAGAAATTGATATGTTATCATACAGTTATTTATTTTAATTCCTTTACTCTTTTTCTCAATTGGAAATTTGTTGTAGGTACTCTGTGGCTAATGAGCAGTTTTATTATATTACAGTCAACCCTGTTTACTATATTAACATGCAGTCCCACCCAAGAAAAACAATGAATGAAGACTTTGTAGACTGGTAGCATTTCTAATAAGATTGGTAATATCAACCTGTCCGACAGTGCATTCGCATGTAATCAATGTCGAGCATCTTGAGATAATGTCTTTTTTATCCTTCACAGACGATATTTTTCAAAGGAGCCTGACCAAGCAGCATACCTGCTTGATCTGTGACAAAACATACACAAACAGTGGACACCTCGCAAGACACATGAAGCAACACAACAATGAGAATGTCCTGCGGTGCGGGGTATGCACCAAGGTGTTCTACGTCAAGGATGAACTCCAGGAACATCTGCAGGGCCACAGCAAAGAAGACCTGGCTGCAATCATCGCTGGCACACGTAAGATATCTCAATGATACCTACTTGAGTTATCATCTCTATAGAGGCTATCTGTCGATATACCCCAAATTATTATTGAATGAATTACAATACTTGGAATCCAGTCTGAATACATTATTTATTGCTACATTGTATGTAATATGCAATATGTCTCTTTTCCATTTAATTCATCAAAAAATGAAAAATATCTTGATATGATCCTGTAATAGTGTGAATGATACACAAAATAACCTGTAGTCAATGGTCAAACCATGAGATTTGTATTTGTAATGAAATGAATGAATAAATGTCAACATACGGACATGTTGCAAGATATTTCCTGTATTAAGTTTCTCTATATCTTTGTATTTGCAGTTGCAAACTTGCCTATGATGACCAATGGCAGCCCTCCCTCTCCTGAGGCTGAAGATGATCCGATAAAAGAAGAGCTTGCTCCTGAAGACGATACCCCGGCGGTCTTCCCTTCACAGGTAGGAGGGATGATTTAATACATTGCCTTTTCTGCGTGGTCAAGAATTGGTTCCATTTCTTAAGACCTGTTTTCATCGGACCGAAGTTGCAAAATAACCCGCTATTTTCAGATTGAAATTGCGTCTTCACCAGACCCATACGCTCATCACAAACTAGCTCATTATTTGTGAAAAAGCGGGCATTTGGAAACAAGGCCAAGATTTCTCGGTATATTTTCTTGACCAAATAGCTTGCTAATTGCAACTGCTGGCTTTCTTTTTACTTGTTTTTCCACTTGGAAACCAGTGCATCTTGTCATGGAATCGTAATAAGTGCAAGTTGGCAGATGCCTCATGAAAACTTGTATTCAAATTAAAACGTGTGATGAGGTGGCAGCAAATTTGTACAGTTTCATTAAAAACATGTCCTTGTACTAGTATTTGAAAATCTGATTTCCATTCTCGACGGTTCTTTCCTTTTTTCTGTCCATTTTCCATGATTGTAGAGGTCTGTGGTCTAGTGGATAAGTCTTTGGACTGTGGGTCACAGGGTCTGCGGTTCAAGTCCCGCCACGGCATTAATGCCCTTTGGCAAGATATTAATGTACATTTACCTCTCTCCACCCGGGATAACAGTTGGAGCGCCTTGAGCACCACGCATGGTGGATGTGTGCGCCATATACAAGTAAATATACAATATTATTATTATTGTGTAAAATGTGATTCCCTACACAGGACGCAGCTCCAGAGGAACACGCCTGCCTGGAGGACAAGGTGACCTGTGGCATCTGCGGTCATGCCTGCTGCTGTACCAACTACATCCCACTACACATGGAGAACCATGAAGAAACCATGGTCAACCACGAAGAGACCATGTTAGTCCAGTGCAGATCCTGCGGAATGGACTTTGCACCATCTGGTGCCAACAAAGGCTCCACGGTGAGAGAGTGCTTGGTTTCTTTAAAGCCCATCTGCTCTAGTCTGGCCAGGAGGGGTTAGATCTCCCTGCGTGGTCACTGGCAGGAGGCTATCTCATCCAATCAGCTCTCAATTAACATAAGAAAAAGGGGATCATGGGGTCCAGCAGGCACCGATTAGGCATTGTTTGCTATATAGAGGGCGCGAGTAGCTATAAGTAGTGCAGTGGGGCTTTAACAAACGATACCCCTATTGTGCTTGCTCTAGTGCCTCAAAGTAAATTTCTAGCGGTACAAAATTCTTACTTGAAATGTAGACCCAACACCACCGTACCTATTCCTTCCCTAATAGTTAAAATATGCAATCTTGGCTGTAAGCTTCCATCTTTAACATCATAAAGTCTGGAAAAAATGCCGCCGGGGCATAAGTCTGATCACGAAAATCATCAGACCCTGTTAAAAAATTGATCTGCTTTAATAATTCCTTTTAATGAAGAATTTGTATTTGATCCATATTGCATTTCCAGATCTGCAACGTCTGCAAGCCCGAACAAGCAGGAATGGGAGCACAACCAAAATCGGATGACATCCAAGACGATGAGGGAGACGAGGCCCAGGACGATGTCCAGGATGATGATGGACTCGCCGCAGGGGATGATGAGGAGAAGAGACACCAGTGCCTTGAATGCGACAAGACATACAAGTACATCAAGCACCTCAGGGAGCACGCTCGGATCCATGCTGGCGGGTACCGACCGTACAAGTGCCCCACCTGCAGCAAGACCTTCTCCAAGCGATACCACCTCAACAGGCACATGCTGATCCATGGTAGACATCAGCAAAGACAGCAGCAGAGCCAGTCCAAGACGCTCGCTGGAGTGAAGGGGAGAATCGGAAGGCCACCTCACACCATGGGAAGGCCACCTAACACCGTCGGAAGGCCACCTAACACCGTCGGAAGGCCACCCAAAACTGTAGGAAGGCCGCCACACACCGTGGGAAGGCCGCCACACGCCTTGGGAAGGCCGCCGCACACCGTGGGAAGGCCGCCGCACACCGTGGGAAGGCCGCCGCACACAGTGGGAAGGCCCGTGGGAAGGCCACCGCTGCAGCACGTCGTGAAGAAGGGGAGAGTCGGAAGGCCACGGCTCACTGATCGAAAGCCGCAGCTGACCGAGATGAAGCCGGTTGTTGCGGTTGCTGTCAATGTGTATGCAAGGCCGAAGCCACATTCTGGAGGCATGCCGTTTGTTTGCTCTGCCTGTGGGAAAGGGTTCCTGAAGAGGGTTCCCTTGAAGCGGCATCTGCTTAACCACCTTCAAGAAGGCACCATCCCTAAGGATCATCCGCAGATCAGTAAGTCAATTAGAATCATTATGTCTTTATGCCCAGTTTTATCAATCGCAACTATGTACATAAGAGATAGGAGACTGCTAATTTGTGATTGATTTGGATCAATCGCAACGCTTTGTAAAACAGGTCCCTGGTTACTTCGATCAAGAGAAACAAAAGAAATGCTGCCTGTCTATACAAGTGGTCCGGAATGCTGGTTTCACCTTATATCTGTCATTGTATACATACAGTGTACAGAGTGCACCTTCAAATACCCTTCACTGAAACCTGCTTGCAGGATAGCCACTTTAGCTGTATATATATTGGGAGATAATTGTTGATTGCAGGTCATACCAGCAGTCCCTGCAAGGAAAGTCCTAATTGAGCCATTCACATTGGTTTCTTGTTGCATAGATGGTCGTATAAATGTCTTTTCTTTTAAATAACAAAATAAACTCAATTAGCATTTCTGTGACATTAAAGAGAAGGTTGAGTTCTGGGAAGAGGTGAAATATAATTTGTGAGCATTATCGTTGTTATTATACAAGTATGGAAGAACATCAGATAAAAAGTGTTCCCTGAAAAGCATGGCTCTTCAAATGTCTTAATATTCTAAATATGGCATGTAACAGGATACAAATTGGGACGGATGCTCGTGTAGTCCCATATACATATTTCCGTTTACAGTGCTTGTAACCTAACCAAGACTGGGCCAAATTTCTTATAATTTTGATGATTCCAGAACCTTGCAGTACACACCAATACTTATATGCTAGATGATCAACCTTTTCTGATCGATTCCACACTGTTTCTTTAACAATGCAATCGCATGACCAGAACTCAACTTTATCTTTAAAGGCACGCTTTACTACTTCAGCTAGAAGGGATTAGACCACCCAGCGAGTCAGCGAGGTCACTGTGACAGGTGGCTATCTCATTAACTCAGCTCTCATTTAACATAATAAACAGAGGATCATGGGGGACCAACAGGCACCGATTGGGGAAGTTTTCTATATAGAGGGAGCAAGTAGCTACAAGTAGGACAGTGTGCCTTTAAACAAAAATGATTTGTGGACGGTAATTCCTTCTTTTTCTTGTCACTTTTAGATGAGATGAAGGTCAATTCCTACGTGAACGCCAACATGGGTGAAGCGCCCTCGCCCCAGCTCCAGACCTGTCCCATCTGCACCAAGGTCTGCAAAGGTCTCCATCTTTACCGACACATGAAGATACATTCCAAGGAAGAGATCGCAAAGGCCAAAGAGGGCGCAATAGGTTCCTCTTCCCCGCAGCTCCAGCAGCAGCAGCAGCAGCAGCACAAGAGGCCTCAGATGAAGATCTCGAGTAGGGAAGCTCAGGGCGAGATGGACTACGAGAAAGGTATGGAAGATGCTGTATCCCTCTTGCAGGCCCAAGATATAGAATTGTATGAATAGAGCGGTAATGGTGATTTTATTTACCCAAGGAAGCCTCATCAGTATCGATGCTTTTCTTTCTGAGGGTCATGCAATTATTATGATAACAATAAATATTTTCCGCTTTTATATAGTATTTCAATACATCTACGATTACTCCCTATCAATTACCATGTACCCATTGACACCTGGGTGAAGAGTGGGAAATGTGGATTAATGCCTTGCGAAAGGACATTTAGTGCCAGGCTAGGATTCAAACCCTCACCCCTTGGATTGGAAGTCACTTACAAGTGTATGAACCACTATACCACATAGAGGAATGTAATGTGTCTCATACATCATATCACATTTATATCTATGAATGGAAAATCTCTTGTTATGACTATTGCTAATGGTAGTGATACAGTCAAACCTGCTTTAGTGACCACCTGTCTACAAAGACCACCTGTCTACAACAAGCACATTTCTTGTTTCCTTTGGAAATGGTTTCTCATTGGAACCTGTCTACAAAGACCACTTTTTGTTTTTCCCTTGGGCGGTCGCTGTAGACAGGTTTGACTACACAAGAAAATATCGTTATTCAGTGGTCATATATCTAGAGAGTATTAATTTTTTATGAAATATGTGGAAGAAAGATTACACTGTATGTCGTACAGGACATGCAGCATGGAATCCCCCTTCAGCTAATTATTTGGCATGGATTGAAACCCTATACTATATCATTGTTGAGAGTCTGTGATTCATATACACTACATGTGATCAAATTTGATTTTAGTGGTCCGCTGTTTATTCCAGTATTCCCACAAAGCCTGTAAAGGGTTAAGGTCTGCACTCTGAATATTACCAATAATCAAACTGGAAAATGCTGTGGAGAAGATGATGTTTAATATGCTCTTTTTGTTCCATGTTGCGCTCAATTGATCTCTGTTTCTCCATTCCATTTACCCTCCCACCGTCTTCTCTCTTTCATCTCCTTGCCTTCTCTTTCTACCCTTCTTTCTCTCTCTATGTCTCGTCTTACACTGTCTCTGTATGTCTCGGTATATCCATCCCCCTCTCTCTTTCTCTATATCTCTCTCTACCCTCCTCTCTCGCTGTCTCTCTCTTTTTTTTTTCTCTCTCTCTCTCTCTCTTTTTTTTTCTCTCTCTCTCTCTATCCCCCTCTCTCCCCCTCTTTCTGTCTCTCTCTTTCTCTTGCTCTGTACAATCATTCCTACAACAGATGAGAGTCATTTTGACGGTGAAGATTCTGATGAAGAAAACATGGAGGATGAAGAAGAGGAAGAGGATGGTAATTGTCATTCGTTTTTTTCTTGAAGAATTTGTGCCTAGAGGTGTTTTTTTCTGGGGTTTAGTGTGTTTTAAGGGAACAACTTTTTAAAGATAGAAGTACCTTTCTGGCATTGATGAACTGCAAGCAATTCAGCTCTGAAAAGCCCCCAAATAGCTAAGGAATACTAAATTAATGTCTTGCAGAAAGCTGTGAAACTAAAAAAAAAAACGGCAATAAAGTAAGGGGGAAGAAGAACTAAAAAAAGAACTCTCTTGAACCGAGAGGTATTTTTCTTTCCACCGTTAAGAATTCTAATCCCCCATGCTTGTGATCCCACAATCATGACGTCACCAAGTTTAAAGATAGATTTAAAATACAATGCTAATGAGAGTTTTGTATTGTCTTCCGTTCTTCCAGGATCGATGTCCATGTTAAAGGATGGTGACCTCAATGTCAAGGAAGAACCACCTGAGGAGGTAAAGGAACACACGTGTCTAGAAGACAAGGTCACCTGCGGGATATGTGGACATAACTGCTGCTGCGCCAACTACATAACAGTCCATATGGAAATGCACAGCAATGAATCTGAGAACTGTGGCAAGTGTGGGAAGGAACTGGGTGATCTTCCATCCACCTATGTCAAAGGTGGACGCATCTGCAGCATCTGCGCTTCCCGCTCCAGGAAGCAGTTGCGCCTCCACCAGATTCTCCGGAACAGGGTGATCCCTTCGGATCTGCCCGCCGGCGTGACGAAGAAGCGCATTGAGTGCCCGCACTGCCCGAAGAGCTTCGTAGATCGCAAGTACTTCAGGGAGCATCTGCGGATCCATACGGGTGAGAAGCGCTACCACTGCTCCTTCTGCGGGATGGGCTTCGCGCACAGCCGCAACTTCAAGCGCCACGTCTGGAGGCACACTGGTGAGAAGCCCAACTGGTGCAACATCTGCAACAAGGGGATCGCTGGACACCTCGCGAGGCACATGCGCAGCCACTCCACCGAGAAGAGCTACGTCTGCAACATGTGCCACAAGGGTTTCAACCGCAGCGAGCATCTCAAGAGGCACTTGAAGACGCACCTTGGTATGCATGAGGAGTACCAGTGCCATCTCTGCTCCAAGAAGTACCTGCGGAAGGAGCACTTGAAGCGGCATGTGAGATCTCATGAAGATGGGACACTGACACAGCAGGGAGGAGCTGGCTCCAATGAACTTAGTCCAGGTACAGTGAAAACAATACACCGGGGCTCGGGGCGAAATATCCCCTGAAATGCCCAAAAGGGCCCGAAAATCAGAAAAGAACCCTGTAAATTTGCATAGAGTTCAATGCAAAACAAATTTTTTTTTCTTTTCAGTTAATGCACTCTTCTGTTTGTATCAGTTTGCATGTTTTACAGCTTCTTAAGTCTAAAAATACCACAACTAGTTTACTAGTCCACAGAATTACCTTTTAGAAATAATCAAAATTCAAACAAAACAAAATGAACATTAACTCAAATCAAACTTTTATAATACTCATTATGTATGCTTCGTATTTATTAAGTTGATATATTAAATGAAATTTCAATATTAAGCTCCTCTTATTTATAGCTAGGAATATCCATCACTCCTCAGCTTTTACTATGTTGTAAAATTAGTTAATTTTTGTTGATGTTATATAACATTCACTGTATATCTACATGTATGTACTTTTAATGCCCTGCATTTTCCAGTAAAATGGAATTGTCCTGGGCTATTGTTCTCCCTTGTTGTGCAAGTTTGAACAATAAAGTGATGTTAAAAAAAAAAAAAAAAAAAAAAAATCTTCTTCCCAATCAGAAAAAATATCTTAATGCTCTACAGGGCTTACCAGTAACATTTTATTGGGTCTGCAGGAAAAACCTGATGATACCCAGAAGCTACCCAACTTACATGTAGATGCAATTGTTCCAGTCCCCTCATTTTGGTTGACAAGGTCGTAGAAACAACCCTTCACTTTATTCTTGTTAAGGATTACTACAATAATTCAGTTTTGTATAGATCTTTATAGACATTATGAGGTGTATTGTATATCATTATTTCATCTTTTGTCCTTTTGCTTGGCCTGCAGTAGTCATGC
Organism: Strongylocentrotus purpuratus; assembly: GCF_000002235.5. Taxonomy (NCBI): domain Eukaryota; kingdom Metazoa; phylum Echinodermata; class Echinoidea; order Camarodonta; family Strongylocentrotidae; genus Strongylocentrotus; species Strongylocentrotus purpuratus. Next base: position 15,235,751 of record NW_022145606.1, read on the forward strand.
CCGTTCGTCCACCAGTGAATGACCAGCCATACCGGGAGCATCCCTGCACATACAATGACGCTGTCTGTGGTCTTTGTGGTGACGCCTGCTGTTGCGCCAACTACCTTCCTTTCCACATGGAAGTGCATGGTGAGAAAGCCGAAGACTACATCGAAGGCGGCACCGTCAAGAAGGGCGCTACGCCGAGACAAGGTGGTGATGGTGAGAAGCCAGTCAGGGACCACTCCTGCACCTATGATCCTGTGACCTGCGGTCTCTGTGGGCAGGCATGCTGTTGTGCCAACTATATCCCCCTGCACATGGAGATTCATGGTGAGAAGGCGAAGGATCTTCCCAAAGACCACATCCTCAAGGACTCTGAAGGTGAAAGTCTGACGGAAGCCCATGAAGCACCCCAGATTGCAGGGAAACAAGTGAAAGGGCACCCTTGCTTGCAGTACAAGGTGAGCTGTGGCATTTGTGGTGATGTATGCTGTTGTACCAACTACATTCCTTTCCATATGGAGCAGCACAATGAGCAGGCTACAGAGTCCATCGGAGAGGATGATATCATCAAGAAAGCCCTAGATGCCTCCGACATTGCCTCCGACTGCGGAGACGATGTCAAACCACACCCTTGTACTCATGAACTAATCAGCTGTGGCATCTGTGGCGAGCCATGCTGTTGCCCCAACTACATTCCTTTCCATATGAAACTGCACAGCGAGGTGATGGACCAAGAGCCAATCTGCCAAGAGGAAGTCGCCTACGTTGCCAATCCAACAACTGTTACTGATCAAGATGTAGCTGATACAGCAGGTATTTATTCAAACTGGTTATTTGTCCATTTCATGGCCTTGTTTGTCACATCTTTGCTGACTTTTTGTCTGGTTTTCTATATGTCATTTACTCTTCCCTCTTCTTTTCTCCGTTCTCTTCTCTGCTTTCTCTTTACTACTTTTTCAATTCGCTTCTGAATTTCATGCATCACTGTCTGCTCCTTTAGGCCAATAACACAAGGATGTTCCATTTGAAACTTCACCTTTTCTTCTTTTATATCTATTTGTCATTTCAAGATGCTATTCAAATTGTCAGAGCTTCTGCAATAGAAACAGTACATGTAGTTGGAAGTGCCAGAAGCAATCACTCTTTAAAGCCCCACTGTACTACTTGTAGCTACATGCTCCCTTTACAGGTATATAGAAAACAATGCCTAAGCAGTGCCTGTTGGTCCCCCATGATCCTCTTTTTCTTATGTTAATTGAGAGCTGAGTTGATGAGATATCCACCTGTCAGTGAACACACTGGGTGGTCTAATCCTTCCTGGCAAAACTAGTGCAGAGGGGCTTTAAATGACGAGATATCCACCTGTCAGTGACCACACTGGGTGGTCTAATCCTTCCTGGCAAAACTAGTACAGACAGGCTTTAAGGTGAAGCACGATGATCCTCAACTAAAACTTCACCCATTTTACTTGTCATTCCTAGATGCTGTTCAAGAAGTCACATCTTCTGCAGTTGAAGCAGTAGAAGCAGTCCAAACCCCTGAGGCAGTTGAAGCGCCAAGAGCAGTGCCGACACTGGGGCCGAAAGAAGAAGCTTTCGAAAAACAGGTGGTGAATAATGGCAGTGCCGTCATGGAGGAACATGTGGAAGAATTTGACTGGGCCAGTGTTGCCAACTTCCTTCAAGGAACCCCTGAACCAGGTATGTGATTTTTTTTAACCTGGGCCCCTTTATACAAAACTTGTCATCAGTGACAAATGATAATTTTGTTAAAAGCTACTGAAATCCTTGCTTCTGATTGGTTATTAGCAGATTTGTCACTGATTTTGGTCATTTGTCATTGAAAAAAGGCTTTGCGAAACGCCCCCTGGGAAGAGCGTGAGCTCTAGGCAGAGAGTTTTCCACAGAAAAAGAGAAAGAGAAAGGGATAGAGCAACGTCGATCTGGCGCTGCTCAGTGGCTGCCGGGCTCACAATCAATTATTGGGCAAAAAGAATTTCTGTTTCGGTTTAATAAAATTTGGAGTGGACTAATTATTGGATCATTATTATTATTATTATTATTATTATTTGGTCCTGGCTCCATTTTTCAGAGGTATAGGGTTAGTGTTGCTGTAGAGGTTTAGGTTGAGATTAGGTAAGTTAGGTATAGAGCTTGGTCCAGGGTCTGAGTTCTAAATTTGTATAATTGATATGATAATATGGATAATAAGGAACTGACTGCAGTGATTATTGCCGGAGCATTTGATGTATACCAGAGGGGAAAAATGTAAGATGTCAAAGAAATTGTGCAAAGTATTTAACCATGATTGCTATTTTATATATATATATATATATATAATGTCTAGCAGTCAGTTATTGAAATATATTCAAAGGTTTTTAGGAGCTGGTATTTCAATATCAATGTTAAAACAGAAGTTGATTGTTCAAGTCACTCTCAGAAGGATAGGGTGAATTTACTTCCACTTGACTCTTTCTCAGCACTAATGTCCTTTGGCAAGACGTTGATCTACATTTGCCACTCTCAACTCGGGTGTTAAATGGGTACCTGGTACAATGCGAAAGTTAATATGGTTGGATTAGCAAGTGGCACTTGTAAAATGGCGATTGGCTGGAATGCTCCCCATGGAGTGAAAATGTGCATACATTGTGTTGCGGGTAAGCCTGAATTCAATGACGGGGGTAATAATATGTGCTGCGTGTAGAAACAAAGTATTGGCGCATTATAGATGTGGGCTATTATTATTATTATTTCTTCGCTAGACCCGTTGCCTGTTCCTCCACTCCTCGCCAGCGGAAGCAACGTTGAACCTTTAAACGGATCACCTATCAAGGAAGAGCCCTCCACAGCTAGTCATGTCGATGAACACCAGGTGACGACGGATCACGTGTGTCTTCAGGCCGAGGTGACCTGCGAGACCTGCGACAAGCTCCTGTGTTGCATCAACATCCTCATTCCGCACCTGGACACCCACAAGGTCATCAGCGTACGGTGCGAGCTCTGCCAACGGCACGTGGAGATGACCAAGACCGTCACGGTGCTCAAAGACGGGGTCAAGATCTACAAATGCGGGAGCTGCGTGATGGGCATCTCAATGATGTCGTCCAGCCCCTCCAGGACATCTCAGGTAAGAGCTGGTGAACCACGTGTCCTCGCAAAGAAGAGTATCCCGTGTCCACACTGCAGCAGGGTATTGAAGTGCCGCAAGGATTACACTCGCCACGTGAAGATCCATGCGGAATTCAAACCCTTCAAGTGCGACATCTGCGATAAGGAGTTTACGGCGATGGCCAACCTGAGGCGTCATCTGGACGCGCATGCCGGGGTGAAGCCACATGAATGTCAGATCTGCGGGCAGTACTTTAGTGGCCACATGGCTCGTCACATGAGGACCCACACAGGCGAGAAGAAGTACAGCTGTGAGATCTGCAAAAAGGGATTCCAACGCTTGGAGCATCTGAAGAGACATCTGTGGCAGCATGTCAAGGATGGACAGGCCACCAGCTCCCATAAACAGCTACGTGAGTAGAAAGCAAAGATTCATCCAGCCTTCTAGCCATTATCCCTTGTCGTAGTAACTCAGTGTACCAAAGTCTCAACTGTGCCAAAGTCTGTAGATTGTGCATTCATGTAGCTTTAGCCGGCATGTGCTTCAAGATGGTGTCTTCCAGTTTGGTGGCGTAGGGAACTAACGTTCAAGACTCTATAAAACTAACAAGCTTTAGCCGGCATGTGCTTCAAGGTGGTCACTTCAGGTTTGGTGGGGTAGTGAATTCTTCTTTAAACTAACGTTTAATAGTCTAAGAAACTAACATAGCTTTAGCCGGCATGCGCTTCAAGAGAAATCTTGTTTACGCTAACGTTTGAGACTTGATAAAACTAACCATCCTTCTCGCTGTGATGTTTGCATGCTATTTACATTCATGCTTATATACCAAAGACTTCATAACATAACATCATTTGTCCCATTTGTTTAGTTTCCCCCGGAATGAGATTTTGTTGTGTATTAAACAATTCAACGAAAGAAAAAAGAAAGATCATACAAAAACAAACCTAAAAAAATTCTAAAAACATGTGTATTGTACTTTATTTTTTTTTAAAATTTGTCCTCTGTGAAGAGGCAGTCATTTTGTGACAATTTCAAATATTTCCAGTAATCAAAGGAATTTTTGTTTCATTCTCTGGAACTCAAACAAATTTCAATTTTTTTTTCTTCCCCCTATTTTCATAGTTGTGTTCATACCTTCTTACTTGTTTGTTATTATTTATGCAAATTTACATAAATGGTTTTTTTATATCCATCTTTTTTTTTTATTGCAATATAATACCATGTTCATTTACTCTTCTGCTGCATGATCAGTGCCTTATATATTTTGCTGAATATTTACAGGGTTGTGTTTTGTTTTGTTTGTTGTTGTTTTAGTATTATTGGCGTGTATCATTCATTTAAGAATATTTACGCCCACGTTTTGTGTGGTGTTCTATTCAGTCCTCGAAAGTTGTCATATTTCAGTTCATTTGGATACATTTTGTGATGACTATCCTATCACATCGATTGCTACAAGGTTTTTTTTTTTAATGAAAAAAATGCAAAGGTGACCAATCACTCGAAAAAAAAGTCTTGGTAAAGCTTTTATCTTTGTCATTATTATGAACCTACAAATCCGTACAGTATCGCTTGAAATAAAGTAGACACTCTCACACTGTGTCACGCATAACTGCATGTATTATTCCATAGACTGGTGTGACTTGGTGTTTATATGTCTACTTTATTTCAAACAATACAGTATATATTGCTGTTCAGATTCATCTGTTCATAATAATGTATGAGGTCACTTCCAAAAAGTGTATCCAGTTTTCACATTACCTTGGTAGAGTGAAAGGAAAAGGATGCATGGTACCTAAACCTAAACGCATCTTGTGTGTGTTGGGTTTTCAAAGTGTCCTTATCCCATTGAAACGTCAGTTATTCTAAAACACCTGTTTCAATGAGGTATCCTTTTAGGCTGTTATGACAGTTCAGCCTAAAAAAAAAGATGTTTTATTGCCCTTTAGGTACCAAAACATGGGTCGATCGGTCAGAGTTTTTTTTTTTTTTAAACTTTTTATATATTTTTTTTCTCCCTCTTTGGGCTGATATTTCTCACTTTTGAATGCTTTAATATTTGTTTTCTCTAAAAAACGGTAAAAAAAAAAAGAAAAGAAAAAAGCTGAGCATCAATTTCAAGATTTTTGGATCGGTCGCAAAGGGCAACACAACATTTTTTTTTTGTAGGCCTTATGACAAACAGGCCCGGTTTCCTTTTATTACCTGAATATCACAACTCATTATGGTGACAAATAATTGTGTTTTTTGCTTTTTCTTGTCTCAGTTGAACTAGGCATCACGGCGGACACTCCGCCACCGAGCGAGGCGGCGCCATCTAAGCCCAACTGGTGCCATATCTGCGAGAAGGTGATCCCGGGACGCCTTGCCCGGCATATGATAACACACAGTGGCGTGAAACCCTACCAGTGCAGCGAATGCCCCAAGGCTTTCTTCCGCTACGAGCACCTGAAGAGGCATCTTGAAATGCACTCCAGGAATAAACAATATACAGGTGTAGTCAACACCCTGAAGGGTCAATAGGTCAAGTGAATCCTTACTTTAAACCAATTCCTACATCTTACATGTTTTATCCCGAAGTACAACCTAAGCGAGAAGACGAGAAGACTTTCCTTCAGTGAGAACATCTGGAGGGTGTTTCACAAATGTTGTCATCAGTGACAAATGACAGTTTTTGTTATAAGCTACTGAAATCCTTGCTTCTGATTGGTTATCAGCAGATTTGTCACTGATTTTTATCGTTTGTCATTGAGAAAAGGCTTTGTGAAACGGGTCCCTGGAGAAGGTATCTAGAAATCCATGATCAGAGAGCACAACTTGCTAGAATGCTGTCAATACCTGAAAGTGAAAGCAATTCCATCACTGTACATGTTTTATCCCGAAGTACAACCTATGCGAGGAGACTTTTCTTCAGTGAGAATATCTGGAGAAACATCTGGAAGTCTTAGCTCTGTGAGGACAATTTACCGCGGAGCAGCAAACACCCTGAAGACGTGAAACCAATTCCTTCACTGTACATATTTTATCCCGAAGTATAACCTATAAGACGAGACTTTTCTTCTGTGGGAAAATCTACAACTCCATGTCCAGAGAGGACAATTTACAGGGGTGCTGTCGACACCCTGAAGTGAAACTAATTCTTTTAACCATATGTGTTTAATCCAAGATTACCACCTTATAGACAAGACTTTCCTTCAGCAAGAACATCTGGAGAAACATATGGAAGTCAAAGCTCGGAGGGGACAATTTCATGATGTAACAATGGGTTCCGGAATTTGGTGGTTGCATTTCTCAAGATTTGAACTACATCGTAATCCAGGGCCCCCGTCTTTATACAAAGAGTCAATCGCAACTATATAGATAGGAGACTGCAAACTTGCGATTGATTGGAGTACTTACGATTGATTTGGATTGATCGTAACTCTTTGTAAGACTGGTCCTTGACCCGTCATTGACATTCAACCAAAGGGTTGATGGCCATAAGCACCAGTGCTGGTATTGAATCCAATGCTTATGTCAGAAATGAGAGTATTTTACTAGGTTTCTGGCTAAGATAAATACTTACAATGTATTGAATGTAGCCAAATTTGAAATACATACTACACCATTTACATGTATATATGTTTATCTTTATATAGATGTAGGAAGCATTAAAGTGTAAAAGATTTAAAGGAAAGTTATTGTTGCTTTATATGTTGAAAATTCAATTTTCCTTTGTGACGCAAAAAAAGAAAAGAATTTAAGGTTGGAGCCCTTAATTAATATGGCTTCTTGAGTTTTGTGTTCTTGTTCTTCTTCTTGTTCTAGAGGCAAAGGTCTGGCTACGGACGTTGAGATAAGAGAAGTGAAAAGTGCCAAGCTGACGCAAAGTAACATCAAAATTCCTTAATTGCTGCAAAAAAGTAACATTATAGTTGTGCCCAAAACATTTTAATGTTCAGAGTGGATGATGTGATATTAAATATTTCCGTGACATTATTGAACAGTGTTTTATAGACATGGAAATTACATTTGTGGGCCACTTTCAAGGAATGCAAGTCGTTACCGATTATTTTACATGAACAGCCTCTTATGAAAGCTACTGTTTAATTATTTAAAGAGAAAGCATTTTTCATATGTATCACGCCATATAAGACACTAAAAAATAAGAGTTGAATGGAGAAATCAATGAAAAATTCCAGTAAATGTTGGTACGTCTGTATTATTTATCTTTCTGTAGGATAATATGCTTAATTATTTAATTCATAAATCATAACTGAACATCTGTAATTTCTGTGTAATCCAGCATAAAATTTTATTCTTTGTAGTGCACTATCATCAAAGTTTCATGAAATTAATTTTACGTAGCAAAAAGAATAATGTGATGTTTAACCACATTAAAATTTAATTGTGACTTCATTTTGTGTAGAATATTCAATATCGTATAATTTCTCTTGGTCATACAGTTAATTTGTCTATCTTTTGTTCCAAATCTTGAGCAAAACAAATATTTGTGTCCATTTTCCTGTCTTCCCCCCCCCCCCCCCCCACCCATGAGAAAAATATAACAATAGACTAGTTTTTTTCAAAGGAAATACCATTGGAATATATAGAGAAAATAGCCAAAATATATTTGTTTGCATGTGAAAAAAGACCAGGGAGGGAATGTGTGCTTGTATCTCATCTGCTCACAAAGAGCCCTGTTAGATGGAAAAGTATATTTGACAAAGATTAGGGTCAAAGATTATACTTACTTGTAAAGAATTGGTGTACATGTTTTCTTTATTTTTCCATATGCATGTACATATTATGTTCATTGATTATTGGATTGTTTTGCTGAAAAATGTTGCATTCATTATTAAAAAATATTGAATTCACTATTTGTTTGTTGGGGTTGTCTTTAATAACAAATATTGTAATATTGTTCCATCTACACACTGGTCTATTTCCTACTACTTAGCAGCATGTTGCCTTGTGTATATTGTGTGTTAGACCATTATGTATATTTTAAAAAACAGTTTATTATACAAAATGTGTAATTCAATTCATTCTTCTATATATTTCCCCCTGAATTTAAAGAACAAACTACCTCTCGAGAACAGTTACCTTGTAAAAATGTTATTGATTTTCTCATGTCTCATATACTTGTTGTTTCTTGTCCTTTCTGCTATCTTTTTACCTCTATTTCCTCTTTCTTTTCATGCTCCCTTTTATGTCTTAACCTCATTCCTTATTTTCAGTTGTACAAATGTACTTTATTCATTCGTCTTGTATTTATTTGTCGATCAATATATTCCATTCGCTCATTTTTAAATTGATTTGTATAGTGAATTCATAGTATCAAGAAATTTGAGAAGTTCTTTCTTTATTTTACTTTTCTTTTTGCATACTCTAAGAACCTGTAGTTGAGCCATTGTATGTAGTTTGTATTACAGTGGCACAGAATGAAAACCCCATTTCAAAGTTCATACAACTACTCTCTTGCCAGTTGCCACGCCTAATATTGTGTCTCAGCTAATAAGACAAGTTCAAGGACTTTGCCACAAATGTTTATATTAACAACAACAATGATAATGATGGGTTCTTGTAGAGACTTTAACAAAATGTTGATCCTTCATATACAAGTAGAAGGGCATGTACCCAAACTTTGTTCAATTTATAATCAAGCATTAGTTTGGTCTAGGTCAGGCAGGCCTCTAGCAAGCTCTTGAGTCATTTTAGGTAACTATTGTGCAGGCATTATGCCTTAAGTTTGAGTATATACATGAACTGATCTACTTTGAGGTGAAGGCAAGTGCAGAATATTATTCCATGGAATTGTTACAGATTTATTAACTTTGATGCATGGTAGTTAATTTTAAAAAGCTCATGCATATTTAATCTTATGAAAATTCATGTAAAAGACTGGTTAGATATCTCTTTGTGTATAAATATGTCATTCTACATTTGTTTATAGGCATATTAATCTGATGAATATTCATGTGAAAGACTGGTTGTTCATGCATATTAACCTGATGAATATGTATGTGAAATACTGGTTGTTCATGCATATTAATCTGATGAATATTCATGTAAAAGACTGGTGGTATAATTTTGTCATTTTATATTTGTTCACACTACAGGCACCCATAACCAAGATTTAGGCACTGAACAGCAGAGACTGTCATTTGATGTTTTATTTTGATATGTACTCAGAATTACCAAGTTACATGTAAATTGTGAAGTAATAGAGAAAGTTGATTTTTGTATTGTAGTAATGAGATTGTGAATATTGTGCTGATTTGTTGATTTATTTAGCATTAAAAGAGAAGTTATTTCTGACATTTTGTGCACTTAGATTCATAATTCATGTCAAATGGGTTCAGAGCGAGGTTAAGTGAATGAAAAAAGTTTGATTGTAATCATCTGGACATATTAAAGTGCCACAGAGAGAGAGTGGGGTGTAAAAGAGTGAAAAGAGAGAGAGAGAGAGAGAGAGAAAGAGAGATGATAAAAGAGAGGAAGGGAGAGAAAAGGGGAGGGTTTGAGGGAGTAGAAGTTTATAGAAAATAAAAAGAGAAGTCCAGTAAGAAAGCGAGAGTATGAAAAGAAAAACGAGAGTACAGAAAATAAGAAGAGATGGTGTTGGAGGGAAAGGACCCCAGCTCAAATCAAGTCCAGTCTTAAATATAATATGAATGGGATCGTCTCTAAAGTGCTTGGACACATCGAAAGTGTATTGAGCGCTATATAAACCAAATTGTTATAGTAATTATTAATCTTGGGCACAAATTCCAATATTCCACAGAAAATTTAAAAATCCAGAGGCAATTATATAATAGGAAAACCTGTGTTGCAAGAGAAGTTATATTTGTCCGATTTATGTTTTTTAAAAAAATTATTTAAACCACAATGGGCTGTGTACCCTGCTTATCATCTGGTGTTTGTAACTTTTTATATTTTTACGATTTGCAATATTGTATTATATATATTTATATCTTTTAAATTTACTTATAAAATATCAACAATTTAGCAACTGGCTGCTAATCATGTTCAGTATTACATTATACCATGAATAATTACACATTGCAAATGCAAATTGGCTACATTTAGAGAATCAACCACGCCCCCCTTGAGTAAAAAAAAAGAAAAGAAAAGAGGATTCGGGGCAAAAAAATTGCATCTAACAACATTCCCCCCTTTTGAGTAACGAAAATTGGGAAATAATAGGGACGAATACCGTACCATAGATAAAATAAGGGAAAAATCAGGAAGAAAAATACAAGAACAAAACAAACAAGTTTTGTACAAGTCATATTCATTTTTCTTCTCAAGGAATCTATATTCCTTCAATCCATATTTATTTTTCTTGCATTAAAGATTGCCATGCATACAGATAGGTATATTCATTCCTTGAATAAATACATATATACAGAGTATAGCTAGAAAATAAAGCACCATCTTTCGTCCGCACTATACTACAAGTAAAAAAGAAAAATCACCCCACACATTAAATATTCAACAATACACAATACGTAAAGAATTACCGGTAGGCTGCTTATTCAAACGTGACACTTCCATATTGAAAGGCTCACAGAAAATTACATTCTGCTGCTCCAAACAACAATATTTCACATATCAAATCTACACGCATCAACTATTGCTAGGTTAGATACACCTCTAGCAAGCCTTTAAACCTCTAGGAAACCTTGTAGACCCACACTGGTTCTTGCCAAAGCATACTAAAGAGACATCGAGAAATATATAATAATATTCCATTTATTGTCTTCGAAAAATTGGCAACAGAATAACCTTACTTTTGCCTATAACGTACACCTCGAAGCAAACAAATAAATACATAAATACTAGTAATACTATTCTTTGCATCGTTCGATTTCATGAGCAGAGAAGAAAATAACGATGTATCTTACGCTTTGAGCAAAAGCACACTGATAACCATGCAAATTTTGGAAAACGGCACCTCATGGTTTTCAAAAAGCACCTGAAGGACGATAACGTTTGTGTCAATACCTCATGCAAAGGGTTGCGAGAAAGCTCTTTCAATTTCCTATATTGTACCCCACTCGAGGCCATTCAATACTATACCGGTAAATATTAACAAACTAACTCAAAACAATGGTTCAGCGAAATACCCAACATGTAACCTGCAAGGCAGTATCTAACAATAAATATATCTCACCATTTCTAAATCAATAATTCAGTCTAAATTAAACAACTAAATTATTCATAACATTACCAAGATTTTTAATTTACTATTATCAATAAGTATGTAAAAAATTGATTTGTCCAGATTTGTATTTATTGAGAATGTGACATATTTACATTTAAAAGTATTCGATAAAGGCCCTAATTCCACCAATTCATGTTCCTTTCTTGAAATACACAAAAAACATCAAATTTACAGGGGTATGAATAATTTAGTTCTTACTGTATGTGAAAAATCAAACTATGTATGAAAGTGTTAGCTGTGCAATTTTGTGACAATTTATCTTGATCTTGCAAGGATCATTTCATGAGGTTGGGGCAAATCGAGACCACCAAACTAACCCATCACTTTTAGTGTTAAAGGTACTATGTCCCTTTTGCAGCCAACCTCAAATTCTGTAAAACTTTGCAGGAATTATGAATATGTCATGTATGTCCTATCTGTGAAATGTAAACGTTAGCAGTGTCCTTATATTCAAATTATGCAAGGAAACCCGTTTACTTGCTAGACTTCACTGTCAGACACTATTGAGTGACTGACTGGCTTTTTTCTTCTTTGGTAATAATATACATGAAAAGAGTTGTAAAGGGTGCATGAGCATTTTGTCTACATCAATAACCCACTTCTTGTGATGGCCAAGATTAAACTGATTGAATCTTTGCGCAGCATAAAACGTATGACCATTCGGTACAATTGTCTGAAAATCAAGACCATTACTTTTGGGCTCTATAGCCCTAAAGTCGATTTGACAACTAATAGTCATTATTTTCCCATTTGAAGACATTTTCAAGCCCCACCTTTTTAGGGAAGTTCTAAATAAGTATTATCTTTCAAATGCAGTTGGAATTTAACTTTTTCATTTTTTTGGCCTGCAAATGGGACATAGTACCTTTAAAGCAATTATTCATCATTTAGCGTGTTAAAACACAATTATATTTTTGAGGAAAGGAAAATTTGTCTTTCAACACACTAAATGATAAATTATGTCTTTAAGTTCTGCAAAAAATGAAATTCCATGGATAATCTACAAAATCATGTTTTAGATCTACCGGTATGTTTCACTCCAGAAATATATAATTTATATATATATATATGCAGTCCAGCTCTTTGGAATTAATTTTTCCTTCATCACTCATTAAGTGTTCTGAAGTACCTTGAAAGGATTAAGCCCTTCCATTTTTCTACCTGATAAAATTAAGTTATTTATCAGTTATATGTGGAATGTTTAACACTTTGGTTGCTTTGGTCGCCTCTCTGTACAGTTGCAAGTTTGCCACACAAACATTTCTGCACAATACAATAAGCAGCAATGGAGAGAGGGTTGCTTTGTGCTACACAATGGCTTTGATAAATTACCAATATGGTCTTTATTAGCTTATGACAACCTTTTTAACACCGGCATAGATTAATCTTGCGCTGCAAACAGTAAAATAATCTTGAAGCCTTTGGTATATCTATCTTGTGATAGAAACAAAGTGGCACAGCATATACAGAGGCAATTATAAAGGCACAATTTTAAAAGTTCATATAAAGATAATTACTTTGACAAATGCCAGCTATGGGTCGCTTTACAAGAAACACAAAAACAACAAAAATTGTTTAATCTCGTTTCAGTTAGGGATGAAACAGGTGGGGTTCCTACCCATGGAAAAGGTGCTAATTTACTTGTGCTGTTACAAAGAAATCTAATGCTGCCTGATACATTTTGGCAAAGCACTATCAAAAATTTGAGAGACGTGTACCAATTTCTTTGATCATATGCCAAGGGCATGCGAACGACCCCAACAAGAGCACCAACGATTCCCCCAAATATTATGTTACGTATGGATTGCCAATCGTTTAGAAATTGTCACAATGTGAGAAAGAAGGTGGCCGGTAGAGGGGACATCACATACACCCCACTAGATCCTTTGGCTTGCGTGTCTAGGACCGTACATCTACGGATTGACACAAATCAAATCCCTTTCATTGGAAAGTATGAGGGAAGTGAGACCGATAGGGGCGGGCGGGGCCGGTAGAGGGGTGTCATATATACCCCACAGGATCCAGCATCCCCTCCCAATTTGGCTTGCAGTAACATCGGACTTGGTTAACCGTACCTGCATCATGGCTGGAAAAAAAATAGAAAGAGATAGGGGTGATTATTACATGACGTATAACGTGGTACATAGAGTAAAGTAATGTTTTTCTGTTGGTGAGTTTGTTGTGCATTTTATGTTTGAAAGTTGAAAAATGGGACCAACATTTACACCTGAAATTGTTCAACAAGTAGATTTTTGTTTCAGTATTTAAAACTGTAATCATATTCTCCGTTCTCTCGTTCTTCATCTTTTCATCGTCATTCTTTATCTATTTAATTCTTTTTCCTCTCCTGCCCTCCTTAACTTATTTTCCTCTACTCTTCCTCCTTCTCTTCCTCTTCTTTGAATACTCCTCACTATTCAGCTCCTTCTTCTCCTCCTACCCTCTTTTTCATTCTTACTTTTTTTTAAACTCCTCCCCTCTCACTTCTCTTCCATCATCACCAACATTGAACATTTTCATCAACAAAACTCACGAGGCCAATGAAAACTACTCTCATTGCTATCATCTTCACCGCCTCACTATCATCATCACCATCACCATCATCATTACCATCATCACAATAACCATCATCATTATTTATCACAATTCATAACCATCACCATCACCATCATCACCACTATCATCATCATTCAATCAATTCAATTTCAATTTAATGTCCAATATTGGAAATTTGTTTTGTTCACATTTAACATCACAATCACCATCACCATCACCATCACCATCACAACCCTCATCATCATCATCATCATCACTACCCTCATCATCATCATCACAGCCCTCATCATCACCATCATCATCATCATCATCATCATCACAACCCTCATCAGCATCATCATCATCATCACAACCCTCATCATCATCATCATCATCATCATCATCATCATCACAACCCTCATCAGCATCATCATTATCATCATCATCATCATCAGCATCATCATCATCATCAGCATCATCATCATCATCACAACCCTCATCAGCATCATCATCATCATCACAACCCTCATCATCATCATCATCATCACTATTGAAACTCACCCAGCCATCGGTACAGGTATATCACTACAGTGATACTGGTGAGGGTCAAGTACAGAGTCACACTCCATCACAACCATTATCACAACCATTACCATCACCATCATCACCACCATCATCATCATAATCACCATCATCATCACCATCACAATGACAACTACCACCATCATCATCATCACAACCATCATCATAATCACCATCATCATCACCATCACAATGACAACTACCACCATCATCATCATCACAACCCTCATCATCATCATCATCATCACTATTGAAACTCACCCAGCCATCGGTTCAGGTATATCGCTACAGTGATACTGGTAGGGATCTGGTACGTAGTCCGACTCCATCACAACCATCACCATCATCACCATCATCACCATCACAACCATCATCACCATCATCATTGTAACTCACCCAGCCATCGGTACAGGTATATCGCTTCCCGTGATACTGGTAGGGGTCAAGTACAGAGTCACACTCCATCACAACCATTATCACAACCATTACCACCATCATCATAATCACCATCATCATCACCATCACAATGACAACTACCACCATCATCATCATCACAACCATCACCATAATCATCATCATCATCATCATCATCATCACTTTTGAAACTCACCCAGCCATCGGTACAGGTATATCACTACAGTGATACTGGTAGGGATCAGGTACGTAGTCCGACTCCATCACAACCATCACCA
Organism: Strongylocentrotus purpuratus; assembly: GCF_000002235.5. Taxonomy (NCBI): domain Eukaryota; kingdom Metazoa; phylum Echinodermata; class Echinoidea; order Camarodonta; family Strongylocentrotidae; genus Strongylocentrotus; species Strongylocentrotus purpuratus. Next base: position 15,250,859 of record NW_022145606.1, read on the forward strand.
TCATCACCATCATCATCATCATCACCATCATCACCATCATCACCATCACAACCATCATCACCATCGCAACCATCATCACCATCATCATTGTAACTCACCCAGCCATCGGTACAGGTATATAACTACAGTGATACTGGTAGGGATCAGGTACGTAGTCCGACTCCATCACAACCATCACCATCATCACCATCATCATCATCATCATCATCATCACCATCATCATCATAATCACCATCATCATCACCATCACAATGACAACTACCATCATCATCATCATCACAACCATCACCATCATCATCATCACAACCATCATCATTGTAACTCACCCAGCCATTGGTACAGGTATATCGCTACAATGATACTGGTAGGGATCAGGTACATGTACGTAGTCTGACTCCATCACAACCATCACCATCATCACCATCATCACCATCACAACCATCATCACCATCATCATTGTAACTCACCCAGCCATCGGTACAGGTATATCACTACAGTGATACTGGTAGGGATCTGGTACGTAGTCTGACTCCATAGCGATCCGCGCCTGCTCCAGGTCATCTTCCATCTTAAGGCTGTTCTCCTGTGGGAGCGCCCAGTAGTCGTTGCTTTCTACCTCCATGGACTGAAAGAAAACGTTACATTGCATTGCATAATGTTAATCATATACAGTCAAACCTGCTTTAGTGACCACCTGTCTACAAAGGAAAGACCATCTGCCTACAAAGACCACCTGCCTACATACATGTAGACTAAGGCTGCGACGGGTAGTCGAATGCTCGAGTACCCGCACGGTTGACAACTACTCGGGTACGATTTCTTGTACCCGAATATTCGGCCGCAAAAAAAATTAAAAATAAAAAAAAAAAAAAAATGTCCAGGCCCACGCTTACCCGTGCCAGGGAGAGCGGCGTCCGCTGGCATGGTACCGTCGGTAAAAATGTTTCCCAACTCAAGCACTGTCAAACTCACCTTTCAGAAACTGGGACCAAATGTCCAGATTTCTGTTTGGACTGGGAGGAAAATGGATTATTCTGCCATCTTTGGTTTTTAAAACAGCATTGTTTACTGTTATTATTCTTATTAAATCGGCGCCTTAAACTGCAACTCAAAGTAAAGTTGCATGCGTTTTCAGCGAGGGACCTGAGAAACTGCCGAGTGGTATGGTAGTGGCAAAAAAAGAAAAAAATTCAAAAAAATCCAAAAATCCAAAAATTAAAAAAAAATCAAAAAAATTCAAAAAAATTATAAAAAAACATGGCGTCCGAATATTTGAGTATTCGCCTGTGAGTGTACTCGGGTACCTCATTACACTGTTGTGCACAGCCCTAATGTAGACTACCTGCCTACAAAGGAAAAACCACCTCCCTACATAGACTACCTGCCTACAAAGGAAAGACTACCTGTCTACAAAGGTAAGACCACCTGCCTACAAAGCACTAGTGCCTGCCTTCAAAGACCACCGGTCTACAAAGACCACCTGCCTTCAAAGATCACCTTTTGTGTTTCCCTTGGGCGGTCGCTATAGACAGGACTGTATTCATATATTTACATATCAGACTATCGGACAGTTTCTTTGACTTTGTGTATATTATTTATTTATCATCGTTATCTATCTAGCTTGTACCTATATTCGAAATCGAACCTCAACTTTTGGTTGCAATGAAGAAATAATAATAATAATTATACACCAAACCAACACACAATAAAAAGATATTATTTTGTAAACAGAAAATTGTATATTGTACCAACTTGAAATCAAGAGATTTTCTTAAACAAATTAAAAATAACTATTTAGTCCATTCATTTAGTGTTTATTTATATCTATTTAGCAATCAGTAACCATGGATCCTACCATTTTTTATTTATTTATCACCAGGGGGGTGTTTCACAAAGATCCTTAATCGAACCTAACTCTAAGTTAGACTTAAAAGTTATGGAGAGCCATTTGTAGCCTTAAAATAAAATATATTCAAAAGCAAATATTGAAGTGTTTTTTACTTTTAATAAATTCCACATCAATAACAAGAAATATCCTTGATAATAGTAAATATGAATGATTTGAATCAATATTTTATATCTTTTAAAATAATTTTTACAAATTATTTTCATAGATGCTAATTGCTTTCCATAATTGTTAAACTTAGGATCTTTGTGAAACACCCCCTGGGTGGATAGGTGGACATATACCAGTATCACAACTGAGGGCTCAAACCCAAGATCTTTCCTTGTTGAGCAGAGCTGCCAACCTTGTGCGACCAAAAAAAGGAATCATGATGGCAAAAAAAAGGAATTCATGAAAACGAAACTTACAACCACGTGCAACACACTTCCAATGCAGAAATGTTCATTCATCATGCTGTTTTTTCCATACAAGCAGGTAATTTTTTTGGTGGTTATTTTGGTATTATCGGCATTTCATTTTTTTTGAGAATATTTTTCTCTTTAACTATGTTTTAAAATTAGTTTTCTATTGAATTTGTGATCATTTCACCATTTTAGGGCAGTTGTTTGATGTGCGGTATGTAAAAGGAAAAAAAAAAAAAAAAAAAAAAAAATTATTAAAAAAACGTATTTTATGAAGAAAAAAACGTAATACCGTAATTTGGAGGAAAAAACAGAGTAATTCCGGCAAAAACGGAATGGTTGGCAGCTCTGGTTGAGTCAAGAATTAAACCATTCAACCAAGACGCCTCTATTTCTTTATGCAGACTTACCTTCATGTATTGGAGTTGTGATTGTAGTTTATCTGCTTTGGCTCGAAGTGATTCCTGCCTTGCGTGCTCTAGCTCAGGAGTTCTAATTTGTTTCTGGAAAAAATTAAAAGAAAAGAGATACAATATGTTCAAAGGATTTGTTTTTGTAATGTGAGCTTTCATAACTTTATTGCCTAGTCGCATGCATCTTTCTATACCAAATTGATAACATTTCGACCAACAGGTACAGCGCAGCGCTGCCTGAGGACAAAATGAACATTTCCCAATACAACAATTCATACTGTACACAATGCAGAATTGTCAATTTGCAGATATGTGAATAATGACTATTAGTCAATAAGCAATAATTCAAATACATTTTGAGATATGGTTATAAAATTTCATTTGTTTATTCAATTATGAGATACTCTATCTCTCTGTCGAGTTTCAGAATCTTTTCATCACTCCATCTCTGAGATCCCGGGGTGGGGTGGAATCTAGTCCAGATTCAGTCCGTTCGTTCTTTTTATCCCCCACACACATCGCGGTCTCTCCACTGATCGCGCAATCCCCAAATTTCCGTCCACACGAACGTCCAGACGAATCTGCCAGTGTCGGGGGTCAAAAGTTCGCGCTAATGTATGCTGACGTAGTGCCTTCGCTTATGCCCCAATGAATATGCATTAGTAACATCGTCGAGCTTTGTTTGTATTAGGATTAGGTCAGCCCTGCCTGAAACCTTGGACCATGCTGAAACTCTACACGCACTGCCCCGATGCAGTGGAAAACACATTGGGTGGAAGTCCATGGTTTTAGCCACTTACTGGTGTTTGGCCTACTACCAGGGAGCCCAACTCCCTGATCTCTTCACATGCATGCAAACTGTATTCTTGTCTGAATTCAATAAGATTCTGACTTGCAATCACTGCCATTATCTCTCGTTGCATGAATAAATCAGCAGTAAATTTAAGATGGTGGTCTCCTGCATTTGTCAATTAAGTTGAAATGATTTGTAAACCGTTGAATAAAGGTAGAATTATTATATAATTTTTGATTATATTATATGATCATAGGCCTATATATATTTTGACTTTTATTAAAGTACCTCGTTTAACGAAATAATGATACTATCAATTATAATGATATGAAGGTCACTTAATTCAACATAAAAACGCTCAGGCATTTGACACGGCACATAAATATGTCTCTATACAATTCTCTTTCGTTCATGACTCGTACTCGTTGGAATGATGAGCCACAGACAAATTTTATTTATATGTATTTGTTATACGGGGCAAACTTTCATATTTTCTTTGGGGTATATTGAGCTAGTATTAGGAATTTGGACCATTCTTACGTGTTTTTTTTTCCCGAAGGACGGGAAAAGGGGAAATCTTGTTTGGGAACATGATGATCTGAACAGGGGGTCGGAATACTTTAGGTGTCGGGAGGGGAAAATAAGAACGAACATCAGTGGACGAAAGATATTCGTGGTTTAAGAAGAAAAAGAGTGGGCCTATTCCCAATTCTTTTGGCTTATTATTTTATTTCCATCTATTGAGAGTGCAAAGAGCGGCAAAAAGTCTAATGGATGGTCCAATACGATTTACTTTTGGCTGTGAGCGCGCAAGTGACATCAATCAGATTGTATGAGAAGTTTTTAAGTCCAAAATGATTTATTTGCAAAAGTTACTTTCATTAAAACTTTTAACCGTATATTCGATTAAATGAAGCTTTAAATACTTAAAACAGTTTAAGTCTGAAGAAGGATTTAGAACTTAAGAGAGTATGCGATACTGAAATATTGAGCCTCATGATATTCGTTATTAAATCTGAAAGGTTCGTGCCCGGTTGAAAAATCTCTTCGACTTAAAATAATAAACCATTCGCGCTTAGAAATAAGTCTTATTTTGTAGAGCATTATTCATGTTAATATTATAACGGAAAACCTAGTCTGTGAACAGTATTGTAAGTGTTGCCTTGTTTCATTCACTTAGACTTTTATGAGGCAATATATTGAGTGGGAAGTGGTGAAAATAGGAACGAACAGATATCTCCGGACGAAAGAGACGGATGGAGAAGGAAGAATATGTAAATCATATCTATCTTGGACATGTTTATTTTGACGTTCGTAGAGCATAGTTCATGTTCCAATTAAAAGGTGGAATAAACCTAAATTGCGAATAATAATAGGATTATTAATAATAATGATAATAATGACATCAACAACAAAAAACGATTAAAAAAAAGTAATGATAGTAATAACAATGATAATGATAGATGTTCATCATTTATCTTAATGGTGTAATATTGTTCTTTATTTAATCAATGTTGATTTGCATGTTTCGATATGGGCATCAAGTATCCATGTGTTTGTTGTAGTAAGCCAGTGAAAGTGTGAAACGAAATCAAAAAGCTCTTCGGTATGTTCAAAGTATGGGGAATGGGTTCACATTAAGTGTGACAGAATTCCACGAATAAAAAGTCATGTTCATACCATCACACCCAACTGCAAAGTATGATGATTAAGCAGTATCTTGGGCAATTTAAAGAGAGAAACAAACGATGAAATCATCCCTAATAATCTAATCACAATGTAGGGGTACAATATGGCAATAATTGTATATTTGTGCTTTGAGGTTTCCCTTTGTAGGTGCCCTTTTTCCGTAAAGTACCCTTTTTGTTGGTGCCCCCCTACTTTGGAAGTTGCTCCGCAAGGCACTTGTCCACGGTAAGAGGAAACTGTTAAATCTCGAAGAACAAAAACTATATAATCTCACATGGCTATACTCCCCATATAATGTCTACAATTTCCATTTGGTATTTTTAAATTCATAAATTGGTTGTAAATTGCTCTGAAAAAATGTCATAAAATGCACTAAAATAAGGCTTATATTGCGCCGGAGAGAATCTAGGATCCCAGAGCTTCCAAGGCCCCTGGACCCCAGCATAAAGGGACTTCACACATCGCGCTGGTGATGTGATTTCAGGGTGAGAGCTTCCGAGTCAACGCTCCTTCCCCAACTTCAAGAAAGCTTCCTACGCCTATAATCTACAATGTCTATTTTTATTAGGAACCTATAATCCACAAGCACCATTTTTTAATATAGGTTCCTCACATTTTACTTGAAGTTTTATTTATTCCACATTTTACAGAAAAACAGTTTATATTCTTTCAATTTCTTATTTTTATACAGGCGTATATTTTATAAGAGTAGATTTCACACAAGAAGAAAAACAATTAAAGATTTCAAATCAAATATAATGTACGGAAAATAAGTGGGAAATTTCAAAATATGTAGATAATAACGGGCAAGGTAGAACAATGTAAAATGTGGGGAGCCTAAATAAAAAGCATAGCTTGTATGTGAATAGGCTCCCGTACTTAATCGGACATGTGAATTGAGTTTCTTTGTAACTTGATTATATACCATTACCATAGCTATATGATTTCTATTTCATATGTCTGTCTCTATACTGTAAAATGTGGAGAGAGCAACAACAAACAAACTTGAAAACTTGAAATGCAGGAAAACCACAGGTTTTTTAAAGCAAGGATATCGAAATTCACGACGTTGGATGGAATTACCCCCTCCGACCACTTTCCTGTTCGGTTGTTTCGCTACCTCGCGGGGTCACATTAACGATGCCATCCAATTTCTAAACACCCCCTTGATAAAAATCCTTACAGGCCGGTATGGACGTGTGACCATAGTTCGCGTGTGCCCTCAGTAATTCGCTATCTCAAAAATCGGTAAGATTTCGAAAATCTAATATATAGGCCTATAGTGGAAAGAGGAACATAAATTAACCAGAGATGAAATTTTCTTTGGAATTGGGTGCGAAATTGAGAAAATATTGACAAAAGATCGGTAAATTTTGCAGTCATTATTTTGTGTCCGTTCCGAAAAATTATCAACTTACCGATAAGGGTCTGGAAATCTACATTTTGAGAGCAGATATCCTCAAAATTGTGAGTAAAAAGTGCTCCCAAACTGGTTGTATGATATATTGCCTTGCAAATTACGATATTATTATTTTTTTATTTTATTAATTGCGTTTTTGATAAATCAGCTGTAAAGCCCCGTGCGCGAAGTAAGGTCTCGTTGTTTTTATAACGTTTTTAGTTGCAGAGCGCACGCCGATCCAAAATTAAAATGATGAGTCATCTACATAATTATGCAGGAAACAATAATTGTGATAAATATGGTCAAAATATAGGTAAAGGGTAGGAGAAACAAGAAATGGTAAATTTCCATATTGAAAAGGGATGGAAATTACCCATGTTAATATCAGAAGCTTAACTTAGGTAAACGATGTTCAGTATTTTTTGACAAAATAAAACATACGATTTGTTCAGTTAGTCTGAAACATAGTTAAACGATGACATTGTATGAATCAAATCAATTATGTGCCTGGATATAAATGTGTGGTTAAACATAGAGGCCGGTTAGTTAGAGGAGGAGTGGGTTGCCACATAAAGGAAAATATATCTTACTTAAGAAGAACGGATTTGGACTGAATGTCACAAGATTGAACTGATGTGTTTAGAAGTAAAAAGGCACCAAAGCAGTCCTATTTTGTAGATATAGATCCATCCAGTGATGCAACTCTTCAATTTTCTTTAATATACTATAACAAAATATTAATGATGTATTTTCTGTCACAAATTCTGTCACTATTGTTTTTGGTGACTTTAATTGTAATATGATGACCATTGTCTGTTATGCGACCTATCGTATATAATGCTCGCCATATATACCATGCACCCAAAACCTTCGACAAATACCATTTCCTAAAACAGAATACAAAAAATTGATCCTTTTTATTCACCAGAAATTGCCATTGTCCGTCCAGAATTGCAAATCACAATTTCAAGAAACAATGTAAACATTTCTCTAACATGCTTTAAAAAAACACGACAATCTGACTACTGTGGGGGGGGGGGGGGGGGGTTCTCGCCGTGCATCTCATGTGCGCTCCATGTATAGTTTAATCAAAATGTACAAATGTTTTTTTTTTTATATATTGAATTGTATTGATGTTTTCATGCATTCATGTTTTGTTTTTATGTTGACTGATTTTGATTGTATCATGTGGTGAGGGAGGGCTCCGTTGGAAAGCAGTTCTTTTAACTGAATCGGAATACCCTTCACTGTTTTATCCATTGTAATAAATAAAACATAAATAAATGTTAGATTCGAGAGTCATTCAGTCCCAGTTTCGTATAGCTCCATATTTCAAAGCTTCGGCAATCTTCTCCTCCGTAAAACGATGATGATTATCCACAGACGTTCTTACAGATTATGGTTAACAAACGATGATAACAACAGTTCCAAAAATCATGAAATGTAAATGTAAATCTCAGAAAACCAACTCGATAAAGCCAACCCGAAGAGCACAGTTTGTGTAAACTCGATATCAGGCGTCTGGACGTCAGTATTTATAGTTCAGTTTGTTTTCAATTTGCAATAGTCAGTTCATGTTTTGCTCCACAATCTTCAAACTTTAATTTCTTTCAACAAACAGAGGATTTTTTATTTATAGAAACATTTGAAATGCATTAACGTAATAAACACTCCACCCTAATTTTTTAAAATAAGTATGGAATCCTTATAATGAGAATAGTAGCTTCGTGACGGCGGCGGAACATTACGTAATGCGCCAAAGTGATTGTCAGGTTTTTCGTCCAATCAGCGTACATCGAACGTGTATAGCTTTGTGGGCGGAGTTAATCTCCCCCGGAATTCCGGGGGAGAATGGCAGATTCGTCTGGACCGTATTCAGGACCCAGATTTAGAGGAATGGCTAGGTCTACTTTCAACGTTGAGGGTGTGTTATTTTATCAGCTGAGTGGGTGCGCTAAACGAAAACGGTACAGAGGCTGGACTAGGTGGAATCCACCCCTAGTACCCCCTCAGCAGAGAGTGCACCCCGAACACCTGGTCTTTTTAGGGTTAAACCTTGTTGCCCACTTATTAGTCGACAACTAGCTTAGTAAAGGTTTAATGTATATGAGCCCAGGGGGAGGGGGGGGGGGGAATGTTTCACAAAGACCAAGATTGACATTAAGTTGGACTTGACTATCGCAGGCCATTCATGCCACTGTTTGCTCTTACCATTTACTAGCGTTGGTCTCTCAAGAAACGTACAAACCATAGTCACATATCTACAGAATTTTGGATATCGTATTTGCCAGCGATAAGGCCGCACTGCTGCATAGGCCGCACCCCAACTTTGACATTTCAAAGAGGAGGAAAAAAAAAAAAAAACAGACAAAACAAAATAATCGTAATTTTCTCTGAAAACACTATTTTTTTTTTACAAACTGATACTAAATTCATCAATATTCTTATAATTTACCGGAAGTTTAGCTAAAAAAGTGATCGCAGGCAGATTTGGTGTCCGATATACCCCTACGGTACGGTGTAAAGCGAAATTGCATGAAATGGAAAAACAAAATGGCGACTTCGGATGGATGCTTCACGGCAGCTCCGTTTAAAGGTCCCTTACTTTACTTTTGCAATGCATTGGCACTAACTTGGATCAAGATATATCGGCAAATGTTGTTTTAGGAAGTTATTTTCATCTTCATGTCAACAATGCAAGATAAAATTGTCGGTAAGATGTGTTGAAATGTCCTGTACCATAGTGCTATAGTTATTTTACCGTATGTAGTCCCATATGTGCAAATTCGTGCTGGTTTTGACTTTCGTTTTTTTTTTTTTTTTACTCTTTCGCCGTAAAGGCCGCAACCCGACTTTTTGATATTGATGGCAAATACGGTAGTTCATTATCGAAGGAAGAATTTAAAGATCATAATGGCGAGAGCAACCAGTGGCATGAATGTCCACTTTTAGTCAATAAAGGTAGAAAGCAAGATCGATCTTGTCTTTGTGAAACACCCCCCTGGTGTATTTATTTGTGCTTTCAATGAAAATGCTTCGAGGTTATCCATAAAATGTGAACAGATTCTTTTAACCATAACAACCAACCAACAGCGAACAAAATTACACAGGAGTTGTGGGCAATTCAGCTCTTGAAAGCTCAAAAATAGCTCTGGTAAACTGAAAAGACTCTGGAAATATATAACAATAAATTTCTCAAACATGATAAATATCACTGAAAAAATAGCACTTTCACCACATGAAATCCTGAAACAACCCGTGTGAACAAAAACATATTTGTTTCGCTGCCAACTTACCTCTAGTTGTTTGCGAAGGTTTTGAGGAGTCTGCCAGCAGCTGTTTGAATCCTGATCTATCTCCACCCTGGGGTTACTCAGCAATGCCTCCTGACCTGACCCCGACCCCAGCCTCTCGGCCCCGCCCCCTTGACCACGTCCAGCCTCCCCCTGGCCCCACCCCTCTCTGTCCAGTTGGGCGTCGTCGCTGCCCCTGCAGGACCGCGCCACGGCCGACCAGCTGGCCAGCCGGCCCCCCTGCCACGAGAGCCACTTTGGACCTTCTCCCTGATTGTTCGGTTGGGGTTCTACCCTTGGTCCCGTGTGGTCCCTCTGGCGTTGGTGAAGTGACGGTGACATGTGAGGTACTTGGTGCTTTGATGGTTGATGGGTGATGGCGGGGAAAGGTGTCTCTGGAAGGCAGTCGTCGTCCATCGCAAGGTCTGACGGCGAACACATCTTCTTTGCAACTGGACAAAACTGGGAGGTAAACATGAGTTGTGGTTGTCTGATTAAGTTGCAAAACAAACTGTGTTCAAGCAAATAGGAAGGTTAATGATGAAGTATATAGATGTTGGCCTGAATTCACTAAGGAGTTTTAAATTTAACCCATGGTTTAAATCTTCCTTAACCCATCGCAAGGTCCGACGGTGAACACACCTTCTTTGCAACTGGACAAAACTGGGGGGTAGAAAAGAGTTAAGTTTCAAGTTTTTTTATCTATCTTTCTTTCATAACACACATTAGATATATGACATGAATATAACAAGTGAACAGAATATGGCATTACAATAGAAAGATGAGGTGACCTTGGTTGAAAGCAAGGCTTGTGGATTTAAGGTCCCTCATGAGTAGCTTATGAGTACGGTATGTCCAAAAAAGAACAAACTCGTCAGATAAGAATAATGTGTACATTTAAATGCAACTGAGAAAATATAAACATTTAAATAAGAACAATACAATCTACTGACTACTAAATAATGGTTATAAACAAGAGGAAACAGGAATATACTATGAGCAACAGGACTGAAACACAGACAAAAACTAAACAAGACAGACAGATGAATAGATGTGAGAAACGGGAGTAGAATTATGCTGACCTATATAGCAAATAATTGCATGGTTATCTGATTAAGTTGTAAAACAAACTGTCTGCAAGCACATGGGAAGGCTGTTGGCCGAATTCACTAAGGATTTTAAAATTTAACCCATGGTTTAAATCTTCATTTACATAACCCATGGTCTAAAATTAGCATAAATTAAGCGCAACACAGCCAGAGGTGCAATATTAGACGCGCTCAAGGCAAGGTACGCTTAATTTGCGCTAATTTTCATAAGAAGAATCATTCCTCCAAAATAGGAATGATTGGCAGCTATGAAAGAGGGAGCAACACTGTTGCTATGTACCTGATCATGCGGTTCCTCAGCTTGGGTGAACGTTGATTTTCTCTTAGTCCCATACATTCCAAAGAATGTCTTGCTCATGTCCCAGCTCGGCCTCGGCAGCCCCATCTGATCACAGGATGAAACTTCCATCACTGCCACGCACCAATCCTGATAAAACTGTGAGATAGAAAAAAAATTAAAGAATCAGAAAACACATTTTGGACATACGTGTGTGTAGGATACCCAGTGGTCTACACAGGGTTTTGTCACGAAGGGTGTTTTAAAATTTGGAAATCAGGCCGATCGATATTTCACACAGACTCAGAAGGGGGGGGGGGGTTAACCCTCAGAACACCCCCTCTGGCCTCTACTGCATACATGTACGTGCCTGAGGATGCCAGACCATAACAACTAGGAGCATATATACTTGTAGTAACAAATGTAAAGAGAAGTCACCCTCGCTTAGGCTCAAACCTCTCAAACCACCAGATTTCATTCAAAATCAGCACTTCAGTCTTTACTTTTTAGATCATTGAAAATTAGTGACAACTAAAATTCAAAAATTAAATTCAACAATTTACCAATTAAAAGAATAGGTCTAGAATCTAGACCTACTTAAATAAATCGGGAAATCTATCGTTATTCCTGGCAAAATGCTGTTTCGCCTTCATCATTCATATTCATGCCATGGTTCAATGTCATTGCGAATTTGTGTGCATTTCTAAATCTTGCCCTTCATTACTCTTTATACTATAGCTCACTAGCTGTTTTAGCCTAGATCTACAGAAAGTCAGATTATTTCAGAGCCACACAATGACACATACACAGACAGAGCAACATCAACAGACACAGGCAGAATAGACTCTAGAGACTAGACTAAGTGCAGTGCAGTGCATAGACCGAAAGCTTCAGTCTCTATACCGTCGGTTGTTCCACTGAGACTACGTCTGGCTCCACTAGACCTCCCGTTATAGAGACTGAACGATCGCCTATGCCAGCCTATGTTGAAGATATCACGGCTAGATTTTAGCCGTTAGGCCCCTCCCACAAACATGAACAAACTTGCCACGGCCGTATTGTTATGCCCCCAAAATCCCCCAAAATCCCCCAAAATGTCATTTTACCTCGTGCATATCCAATTTTACATTAGGCCTAGGCTATAATACACGGTTCCACTTACTAACTTGATTGAAATAATCCGTTTAATGGTCCCTTTTAAGGAAATTATGGGTCAAAATCGACATCCATGTTGAAAATCTTGCAAGCCGTGTTAAACTCTCGCTGCCGTCAATCTCATCCCTTCTAGTCTACGCCGAAGGCAAAAATGATTATGAAGGAAAAACTGTGATAACGCCATTATGAACGTGTAGATGGCACACAGTTTTTCCTTCATAATCATTTTGCCTTCGGCGTAGACTAGAAGGGATGAGATTGACGGCAGCGAGAGTTTAACACGGCTTGCAAGATTTTCAACATGGATGTTGATTTTGACCCATAATTTCCTTAAAAGGGACCATTAAACGGATTATTTCAATCAAGTAAGTAAGTGGAACCGATGTATTATAGCCTACTAGATCTAGGCCTAATGTAAAATTGGATATGCACGAGGTAAAATGACATTTTGGGGGATTTTGGGGGCATAACAATACGGCCGTGGCAAGTTTGTTCATGTTTGTGGGAGGGGCCTAATGGCTAAAATCTAGCCGTGATATCTTCAACATAGGCTGGCATAGGCGATCGTTCTGTCTCTATAACCGGAGGTCTAGTGGAGCCAGACGTAGTCTCAGTGGAACAACCGACGGTATAGAGACTGAAGCTTATTTTAGACTTATAGTTTCCTCTAAGATGAGGGACTGAGATCTATGCAGTGCAGTGCTACTGGCTGCTAGCAACACTGAAATTGACCCAGATTTGATATTGTACAAGTGTTTGAGAAACAGTCTGCATAAATTTAGAGCCATAGAGGAAAGTGTGGCCTGCAAATGCTAAGATATAAGCTTATTAACGCCGTTAACCTGCTACAGCCTTAAATGAGCTGAGTACAGCCTACGCTACAGCCACAGGGTTGTATAACTTGTAGTTCGAGACCGAGCGCGGGCCGGGCTTGCGGCGGGGAACTGACTCAGTGAGCCTAATCCCGGGCGTCCCAGCTGCAGTGGCAATCAATTATCTTGCAATACAAAGCACATGTAATAATGTCAATAAACACCGCAGAACAGAACGGTAAAACAGAAGATAATTACAGCTCTTCCCACAGAAATTTTCACAGGAAATTCAGCTTACGTATTCTATACATTCACGTCGAATGAACGGTACATGTAATATGTAGAAACATACCTAAAATCCCACGAATTCGTCAGTTATTTCCGACTTCCTTTGTTGTGGTTTTGAAATTTCCCCAGCACAGGATAGAGCGCCAAACATTAGTGACCCGGAATTGACCAATAAGAAGCGGCGTCTTACAACCAGCTGATAAAGTTGGCTTCAGTACCGGTAATCTAATTGGCCAGTAGTAGAGAATCTAATTATGGATGTTTATGTTGTTTCGGCATGGCGCCGGTGGTTTTGAATGATCCAAATTGTTTCCATCTTTGTTTATATTGAGGCCAAATTAATTGCCAGTTACTCGCCCAGAATTGTCTTAACAAAGCAATTTAGAGTAGGGGGGGGGGGGGGGGGTGGGGTGGTGTGGTATAAAAAAAAAAACACGTTATTTTCAGGTACAAACAAAATGCTGCTGTCAATTTTGACATACTAATCAAAATTTCAATATGCAGCTCACATGCACATAATTATATTAATAGGCCTACTATACTCCAAGGCTAAAAACAATCAAAGTTAAATTGCGCTAAGCGGTTGATTTTTTTTTTGCCACATCGCGCGTCTAACCTTTGAGTTCAATTAACTCAGTGGGCGAAGCGTTTAAAGGTAAAGACCAGTATTGGAAACGCCCCAATTTCAAAAAATGAAATGGAAGCTGTTATTACCAATATGTGAAAGAATATTTTTTGACTAATACATGATGATACAAATTTTGCCGGGAAACCGCCTACTAATTAATATATTTGGTAAATTAGTTTATCTATTGGTGTATGAGAGATAAACGCACGTGTGCGTAGTCCCATAGACATCTTTCTGTGTACAGTGCTTGTAACATATCACGAAGACTGGGCCAAATTTCTTATCATTTTGACGATTCCAGAACGGGCTTGCATTACACACCAATACGCTAGATGATCAACCTTTTCTGATCGATTCCACAACGTTTCTTTCACAATGCAATCGCATGACCATAACTGGTCTTTATCTTTATGAAAGTGAGGCAAATTCAAGATATTTGTTTCCAGGATGAATGGATGACTAAATTTTCAACTTTGTGCATAACAGTTGAGGTACGGGTACCATGTGAAAGATAAAACATTGAAATTTAAAGAATCAATAAAAGAAAATTGAAAGCTCTACTAAATGTTGGAAATAATCAGAGTCGGAAACGGATCAGGAAATTTCTTGAAAGCCAGGAAGTTTAAAAACTACTTTTCCCCAAAGAACATAGTCAGGGAAGTTAAATCAGGGAATTTGTCAATTCTTCTAGCAAGTCGATGGAAGATCATTAATGTATTCAAGATATTTGTTACGGTTAGCAAATTCGTAAACATGCATGGCACTTTACGGGTACTTGAAAAAAGTGGAGGGGAGGCACTGTGCCCCTGCACCACCTGCCCCCCGGCTCCGCACCCACTGCCCTCTATTATTCTCTCTTTCTCCGTCTGCCTGTCTCTCTCTCTCTCTCTCTCTTCCACTC
The DNA here is from genome assembly GCF_000002235.5 of Strongylocentrotus purpuratus. NCBI lineage: Eukaryota > Metazoa > Echinodermata > Echinoidea > Camarodonta > Strongylocentrotidae > Strongylocentrotus > Strongylocentrotus purpuratus. Next base: position 15,265,926 of record NW_022145606.1, read on the forward strand.
TCTTCCTCCTCTCACACCCTCTCTCCGTTCTCCCCTTCTCTCTTCCACTCTCTTCCTCCTCTCACACACCCTTTCTCCGTTCCTTTCCCCCTTCTCTCTCTCTATCTCTCTCTCTTCCACTCTCTTCCTCCTCTCACACCCTTTCTCCGTTCCTTTCCCCCTTCTCTCTCTCTCTCTCTTCCACTCTCTTCCTCCTCTCACACCCTTTCTCCGTTCCTTTCCCCCTTCTCTCTCTCTCTCTCTCTCTCTCTTCCACTCTCTTCCTCCTCTCACACCCTTTCTCCGTTCCTTTCCCCCTTCTCTCTATCTCTCTCTCTTCCACTCTCTTCCTACTCTCACACCCTTTCTCCGTTCCTTTCCCCCTTCTCTCTCTCTCTCTCTCTTCCACTCTCTTCCTCCTCTCACACCCTTTCTCCGTTCCTTTCCCCCTTCTCTCTATCTCTCTCTCTTCCACTCTCTTCCTACTCTCACACCCTTTCTCCGTTCCTTTCCCCCTTCTCTCTCTCTCTCTCTTCCACTCTCTTCCTCCTCTCACACCCTTTCTCCGTTCCTTTCCCCCTTCTCTCTCTCTCTCTCTCTTCCACTCTCTTCCTCCTCTCACACCCTTTCTCCGTTCCTTTCCCCCTTCTCTCTATCTCTCTCTCTTCCACTCTCTTCCTACTCTCACACCCTTTCTCCGTTCCTTTCCCCCTTCTCTCTCTCTCTCTCTTCCACTCTCTTCCTCCTCTCACACCCTTTCTCCGTTCCTTTCCCCCTTCTCTCTCTCTCTCTCTCTCTTCCACTCTCTTCCTCCTCTCACACCCTTTCTCCGTTCCTTTCCCCCTTCTCTCTCTATCTCTCTCTTCCACTCTCTTCCTCCTCTCACACCCTTTCTCCGTTCCTTTCCCCCTTCTCTCTATCTCTCTCTCTTCCACTCTCTTCCTCCTCTCACACCCTTTCTCCGTTCCTTTCCCCCTTCTCTCTCTCTCTCTCTCTCTCTTCCACTCTCTTCCTCCTCTCACACCCTTTCTCCGTTCCTTTCCCCCTTCTCTCTATCTCTCTCTCTTCCACTCTCTTCCTCCTCTCACACCCTTTCTCCGTTCCTTTCCCCCTTCTCTCTATCTCTCTCTCTTCCACTCTCTTCCTACTCTCACACCCTTTCTCCGTTCCTTTCCCCCTTCTCTCTATCTCTCTCTCTTCCACTCTCTTCCTCCTCTCACACCCTTTCTCCGTTCCTTTCCCCCTTCTCTCTATCTCTCTCTCTTCCACTCTCTTCCTCCTCTCACACCCTTTCTCCGTTCCTTTCCCCCTTCTCTCTCTCTCTCTCTCTTCCACTCTCTTCCTCCTCTCACACCCTTTCTCCGTTCCTTTCCCCCTTCTCTCTCTCTCTCTCTTCCACTCTCTTCCTCCTCTCACACCCTTTCTCCGTTCCTTTCCCCCTTCTCTCTCTCTCTCTCTCTCTTCCACTCTCTTCCTCCTCTCACACCCTTTCTCCGTTCCTTTCCCCCTTCTCTCTCTATCTCTCTCTTCCACTCTCTTCCTCCTCTCACACCCTTTCTCCGTTCCTTTCCCCCTTCTCTCTATCTCTCTCTCTTCCACTCTCTTCCTCCTCTCACACCCTTTCTCCGTTCCTTTCCCCCTTCTCTCTCTCTCTCTCTCTCTCTTCCACTCTCTTCCTCCTCTCACACCCTTTCTCCGTTCCTTTCCCCCTTCTCTCTATCTCTCTCTCTTCCACTCTCTTCCTCCTCTCACACCCTTTCTCCGTTCCTTTCCCCCTTCTCTCTATCTCTCTCTCTTCCACTCTCTTCCTACTCTCACACCCTTTCTCCGTTCCTTTCCCCCTTCTCTCTATCTCTCTCTCTTCCACTCTCTTCCTCCTCTCACACCCTTTCTCCGTTCCTTTCCCCCTTCTCTCTATCTCTCTCTCTTCCACTCTCTTCCTCCTCTCACACCCTTTCTCCGTTCCTTTCCCCCTTCTCTCTCTCTCTCTCTCTTCCACTCTCTTCCTCCTCTCACACCCTTTCTCCGTTCCTTTCCCCCTTCTCTCTATCTCTCTCTCTTCCACTCTCTTCCTACTCTCACACCCTTTCTCCGTTCCTTTCCCCCTTCTCTCTCTCTCTCTCTCTTCCACTCTCTTCCTCCTCTCACACCCTTTCTCCGTTCCTTTCCCCCTTCTCTCTATCTCTCTCTCTTCCACTCTCTTCCTCCTCTCACACCCTTTCTCCGTTCCTTTCCCCCTTCTCTCTATCTCTCTCTCTTCCACTCTCTTCCTCCTCTCACACCCTTTCTCCGTTCCTTTCCCCCTTCTCTCTATCTCTCTCTCTTCCACTCTCTTCCTCCTCTCACACCCTTTCTCCGTTCCTTTCCCCCTTCTCTCTATCTCTCTCTCTTCCACTCTCTTCCTCCTCTCACACCCTTTCTCCATTCCTTTCCCCTTCTCTCTCTCTCTCTCTCTTCCACTCTCTTCCTCCTCTCACACCCTTTCTCCGTTCCTTTCCCCCTTCTCTCTATCTCTCTCTCTTCCACTCTCTTCCTCCTCTCACACCCTTTCTCCGTTCCTTTCCCCTTCTCTCTATCTCTCTCTCTTCCACTCTCTTCCTACTCTCACACCCTCTCTCCGTTCCTTTCCCCCTTCTCTCTATCTCTCTCTCTTCCACTCTCTTCCTACTCTCACACCCTTTCTCCGTTCCTTTCCCCCTTCTCTCTATCTCTCTCTCTTCCACTCTCTTCCTACTCTCACACCCTTTCTCCGTTCCTTTCCCCCTTCTCTCTATCTCTCTCTCTTCCACTCTCTTCCTCCTCTCACACCCTTTCTCCGTTCCTTTCCCCCTTCTCTCTATCTCTCTCTCTTCCACTCTCTTCCTACTCTCACACCCTTTCTCCGTTCCTTTCCCCCTTCTCTCTATCTCTCTCTCTTCCACTCTCTTCCTCCTCTCACACCCTTTCTCCGTTCCTTTCCCCCTTCTCTCTATCTCTCTCTCTTCCACTCTCTTCCTCCTCTCACACCCTTTCTCCGTTCCTTTCCCCCTTCTCTCTATCTCTCTCTCTTCCACTCTCTTCCTACTCTCACACCCTTTCTCCGTTCCTTTCCCCCTTCTCTCTATCTCTCTCTCTTCCACTCTCTTCCTACTCTCACACCCTTTCTCCGTTCCTTTCCCCCTTCTCTCTATCTCTCTCTCTTCCACTCTCTTCCTACTCTCACACCCTTTCTCCGTTCCTTTCCCCCTTCTCTCTATCTCTCTCTCTTCCACTCTCTTCCTACTCTCACACCCTCTCTCCGTTCCTCTCCCCTTCTCTCTCTCTCTCTCTCTCTCTCTTCCCACTCTATTCCCACTCTCACACCCTCTTACGTTTTTCTCCTCTTTTCTATCTCGCTCCTTCAGCTCAATAAAATATCGCTGAACTTCAAACAATCACGTTTCAAAGATAGGTCTTCATTGTAAATAGGCTTACTGCAGATGGATTATGTTAAGACAATGTAGTAACATTAAGACAATTTTCTAAGATCATTTTTCTCATTGCAGAAAGTCATACCATAAAACGCAAAAACAAATATTTTGAAAAATGTTTACATAAAATATATGTTATTACCCATTGAAACTGTAGTCTTTCACTGTGCATTCGTTATTCTACCGCTTAAAAGCAAATTCAACATTTTCATTTCGAACATTTACGTAGTTCATCCCATGGCTCCCTGACATATACTGCTTTCTTCCGTCTTATTTTCGCCTCTCTCATTTCCCCATTTTTTCCCTTCTACTTTTTATAGAACATAATCTTCATGCTCAATAGAATGTTCTTAATTATAAAAGGAAATCTAAAACTTACAAGCTTAGCTTTTTACTAGATTACCCCAATACACGATAAATAAAATTTATAATTTCAGTATAAATACCATGCAGTGGTATTTATATTTTCGTATGTTGTAAGATACTAATCTCTGTTTTGTGAGGACATTTTTTGTTTCAGTTGACGATCGGAGTATGACGTCAGAAGCGATGTTTTTTTTGGTTGAATTTTTGGTCTGCCGAGTGGGGGCGTAACAATTTAGCTGCAAATTATTCTCAAATTTGGGAAAAGTCATCCTTCTGATTGCGATCAATATTTAGTATTTCCAGACAAGCCCAATGTTGTTGAATCGCCTTTTGTGAACGGTATCGCATCATGCTTGAAATTGTCGCTATTTATTGAAGTGCAGTCAGTCCGATTGGTTGGTTATACGCTACATTAAGTTCAACAACAGCGCTTTAAGTCAACATGAGCGATATGTTCCATCAAGAGTCCGTCAAGCCCGGGGATTCAGCAAGCCAGACTGGCAAGAGCAGCACGAGCAGTACCTCCAGAGCTAGAGTCAAAGCAATGGTGAAGAGAGCGGCCTTGGCAGCCCAGGCAGCAGCTCTCCATCAACAACAAGCTCTTGAACTGGAGGAGTTTAAGCTGAAGCAGAGAAGGAGTAAGCTTGAGCTACAGACAAGACTCAGCATGGCAAAAGCTGAGGAAGAGGTCTTCTCCCAGTATGGAGAGAGCATGACTGCTGCTGCAAATGAAGATGTATCCCAACAAAGAGGGGCCTTGACGACGGAGCCAAGCATGGCTATAGATTTAGAGAAGGGTGTCTACCAGCTGAGACAGCCCTCAAAGGTGCAACCTAACAGGGTCAGCACTACAGACAAGGACTTCTCCCAGCATGGAGAGAGCATGACTGCTGCTGCAGGTGAAGATGTCTCTCAACTAAGAGGGGCCTTGACGACGGAGCCCAGCGTGGCTATAGATTTAGAGAAGGTTGTCTACCAGCTGAGACAGCCCTCAGAGTTGCAACCCAACAGGGTCAGTGCTACAGACAAGGACTTCTCCCAGCATGGAGAGCCCTTGAAGTATGATACCACCACTAACCAGAGTGAAACCACAGAACAGAATGGCTCCATACTAACTGGGTCAGAAGCATGTTATGGAATCGCCATAGGGGCCGGTATGCGATGGGTACTTCCCATAGGTCCAGTGCATGTTCAGGCAGCAGATGGAGATAGATGTGTTCTTACCTACGCTCTACTGGACTCTGGTTCGACCACTTCCTTCTGCACAGAGAGCCTAGTAAGGAAAGTGTCATCACAGGGGGAAGAGCGCATACTTTCCATATCAACCTTGGACAATCCTGATGGAGGGATCCAGACTCAAGTTGTGAGTCGTATGGTCGACACAAGTCTCATGACAGAAAGAGTGAAGCTTCAGAAGGTTTCTACCAACAGGAAGACCGACTTACTGAGTGATGACATGGCCAGTATGCGAGACTTAGAAGGATGGCAGCACTTAGAGGGGCTGGATCTACCATTTGCCTGCGGACAAGAAGTGGGACTCCTGATAGGGCAAGATGCGCCATTTGCCCTGATGCCCTTAGAGAATGTACGTACTGTACTTGTATGGTCCTTGCATGGCCCTGCTGCTGCTATTCCAGACAAAGGAATGTCGGTGAAGTATAGAAAGACTCTTGACATACAGAATGAAGGGAAGTGCAAAGAGATGGAACAGTACCAGTTTCACATACCCTTCAAGGAGAAACGACCTACATGTAGCTTGACAGACAACCAATGGGTAGCAGAACAAAGGTTGCGGAGTCTCAGAAGGAAGCTAGGTAGAGATGACGCTCTGCACTACAAGTACACAGAAGGTTGTGTCGAGGAGGTGGAAGAGTAAGATTGTCAACCAGGTGACGTAACATGTCGATACCTCCCTCATCATCCAGGTTTACGATTTGGTACTGTCAGTCGACGAGCACTCACACCGCAATGTTTGGCCTTTGGGAAGAGTCCTTCAGACATGGCCAGAAGAGAAAGGCTTCGATCGACAGTGTGAAGTGAAGACCTGAACCAGCGTACTGAGGGGAGACCAGTTACAAAGCTCTATTTAATTTGGAGGCAGATTCTTGGAGACATTTCTGTGTTTCTAAGATGAGGGGTCAAGCCTAGCGCTGTCCCGTGCCAATTGTAGAGGTATTCGTGTTTTGTGTTCTTAAAACCAGAAAGCGGAACTGACATCGATCCTTTTTCGCGTATTAGAGTAACATTGATCAGTCGAGAAATTGAGGAATTTTTGTGCTTCAGCATCATGGACAAAGTGTCAACATTTGAGCAACTTTCAGAGAATTTTTAAAGACTTTTACAAGAAATGTGAGGAAAGTTCAGCGTTTCAGAAGAAGTTCTAAGCAAGAGAAACAAAATGTTGCCAGACAAAGTTGATATTTAGTCAGAAGAGGAAATACATATTATTCTGATCCTTTAATAACTCAGAGAATGTCAAAGAACAAGATTTTAAACGAAAATGGATTATACCATAATGCAAGACTGACATGGTGTAATTTATGTTAGCATGATATTGGAAAGTAACGTTTTTGTTTTTCAACCTTCTAAACAAACTCATATTCATTAGAAATGGTAAATGTGCTTTTCCTTTATATTCATATGATGAATGCATTTGTATGTATTCTATATTAGGTTTATTTCCAGAGGAGAAAGCTTAAAGTAGCAGAATGAATACATTCAAATCAGTTATACATGTTGATGATATGTCGTTTATTACTGTCTCCATGACAACCAAATTACATGGCATTGGCTATTTTGGTAGAATATGTAATACCATAATCGATAATGTCATATATGCAGATTGTGTATAGAAAGATTGAAATGGTATATCTAGATTTATGTATTTGTCTATGTAGGGACTTGGAAGTTTCAACTAGGAAAATTTATATTTTCTAGCAGATAATGTCTTGTGAAGTTATATTTGGGTACAACAACATGACTCTATGTGTACTGGAATTGGTATGTGAATTCAATTCAGTTTTAAACAGAATCTGTGAAATCGTACATAGTGTTGATTACAGAATCAATATTTCCTTTTATCAGGTGACACATAACAAGATTTCTTTTTTAGTTTGTATGGGATTGAAAGAAGTGGTTGTAGTGGTAACAGTTGCCAACAGAGATTTTTTAGAGTGAAATTTTGGTTTTCATATTTTAATGTGGGAATTTATAAAGTTAATTTATTGAAGCATGTTATACATTGATACAGGTAGTATGACAACCAACTTTGTTGTAAGTTTATTTGAAAAGGAAATTGTAGTCCTTTTTGGTAGTGTAACAAGGAAATCTAGACATGAACAACTTTTTTCTTTTTCGTTTGCAAAGAAAGTTGTTTGGTTGCTTAGGTGTTCATGAAAATTAATGTAAATTTGATTATTTGTTAATTGGTGTATGAAGGCATTCAGTATAGATAGCTATGTTTTAAATTTTGGGATTCCTTTGGAATTTTGGATAAAGTATATACCTGTAAGTCCAGGTTGAGAATAAGAAGAGATTAGAGAAGTAAATGTTCAGTAAAATCTTCACATTTAGGGGCCGGAATGTAAGATACTAATCTCTGTTTTGTGAGGACATTTTTTGTTTCAGTTGACGATCGGAGTATGACGTCATAAGCGATGTTTTTTTTGGTTGAATTTTTGGTCTGCCGAGTGGGGGCGTAACAATTTAGCTGCAAATGATTCTCAAATTTGGGAAAAGTCATCCTTCTGATTGCGATCAATATTTAGTATTTCCAGACAAGCCCAATGTTGTTGAATCGCCTTTTGTGAACGGTATCGCATCATGCTTGAAATTGTCGCTATTTATTGAAGTGCAGTCAGTCCGATTGGTTGGTTATACGCTACATATGTTATTTCGACTGTATTATTACTTTCACGGTCTGATATTACTTTTTGTATTTTTACACCTATTGAAAGAACAATTCTTTTCATTCCTGTTGTTTATGGCTTATGATTTATGTAAGGAATGTGAATCTTTGTGAAAGATGAAGTATGAAATAAGAACAAAATGAAAGATAAACTAAACAAATTTTGAAGCCTTAAATTAGACACATCTTTCATAGCATAGTATCTTTACTAAAATTATAATGGTTTATTTTTTGACTAACTACCAAATGAAAATATCTTGGGGTACCCATCTCAAAAAGGGAACCTTATTTACAAGCATAATGCTTCTAAGGTTTCCTCTTCATCCCTGTAGATTAAGTTAGCATCCTTTGTATTCAAAGACTTGCATGAAATCGTTTTTATTGTTTTAATATTACCTATCTATCGAATATATTTATATGTTTTGTTACCTTGTATATGCGTTACTTAGTAAATTCTTTTCATATGCAGTTAATATGGAAATAAAACCTAAATACAAAATTTAAAAATTATTCACCGGTCAATACCCACAATTATATATATTTTACAAGTAATTCTCCCGATTAATGTATTATTATTTGTATGTATTAATTGTCACCGCATAGTAATCTAGCTGGTTTGGGGCAGAATTTAAGCTCAGTCTGCCAACTCTCAAACTGCTTAAATAATCAGACGGATTAGTTTTGTTAAGAAATGTTCAAAGTGCTAATTGACGAGTTTAAACCAAACAAAGAAGTATATTTTGGGGGTATTCTTTATTGTTCATACTTCTTTGATGTTTACATATTGTACATTCTATAATTATATTCATTAAGACTCACATTTAATATGTGCCTAAACATCCCCTGCTCATATGGTTATATACAAATGTTGACTTAGATTGCATTATCTAACTCTATTAATTAACTTCTACTTCTACTATTTTTTTTAAAACTATAAGCATCCAACCTTACATAATACAATGCTTTCATGTTTATTTTATTATGCATAGTCTATGTCTATATTCAAAACTCATTTGCATATTTCATCGTTCATTTCCTAACACATTATCGTTGACCAATTAATCAACTTGAATTTCACTGCTATAGTGATAATATTATAACAAGAAAAAATATTAATTGATTATTTATTCATTCGTGTCCACTAATGTGGTAATAAAGCTTTCCACCCCCGATAACATACAATAACACTAATAACCAATACAGACAAAAAGTACAGTAGAACATTGTATATTGTCCTACTGATATCAAACCACAATTAACAAGATGAAATATGCATTCGTACTTTAAGGCATACGTGTATATACATGACTCAATCATTTTTCCTTAATGTTTGCAACTGCATCATACACAATATAATTACTAACCTCTTCTTACGATTGCAGGCAGAGGAAACGTATAGGCCTCCCAAGAAATAATAGGTTTATGCATTAGTCATTTAGTCAGTTATATTATTTAGAATTCAGGGTGAGTGTTAGTGTTAGGGGGTTAGGGTTAGGGTTAGGGTGAGGGTTAGGGTGAGGGTAATATACCAGTTGTATGGTGTTCTGTTAAAATAACATTTAGGGTTATATATAGATTTCCTATTAATGCAACATGTAATGTTGGGGCCTCTTTACTATTTTGTGCATTGTGTCGATGTCATGTTATGTTTTTCCAATTTCTTACCGATTTTAAATGTAATTATTTCCTATTTCAATGTCATTCTTTTGATGTCTTTTTATACATGATTTTGATGTAAACGCAATAAGTAAAATCTCACAATGAATTTCCATGTCATTATTGGACGAAATTGAATATAAATATTCATTTAAGAAACTAACCCCATACCCTGACTTTCATGTATTGCCGTGACCTAAGGTCTGCATCTATTGATTGGATTTGTTTTATTTACCAACAACAGCAATAAATTTCATACAATGATTTTACATATACAAGAAGAGAAACTATTGGATGGTAAAAGGGGGCCAGATAATAGCATATGTGATAGTCGAGCCTTAAACAGCTAAACAAAGTATTTTGGTACAAATCAGTTTAGAAAACGTAACAAAACAAAAAATAATGAATTTACTATTACAATCGATACTTAAAAAAAATAAATAAAAAAAAAGTCTTACAATATACAAACTGTTAATGTAAAATATAAATTGTGTACATATGCAAAATTTACCCAAATTTGTTAGACATGACTGTGTAAGGCATGGTATTTCAAAAGGAAATATTTCAACTGATCCCCGGTATCCACAGATTTGGTAGTAACGCGAATAGATATGGTAAATAAAAACGATGGAGCACAGGACAAATAAAAGGAAGCCATGATAGTTCAGGACAATTTTTAGTCATGGTATTCTATGGATACATGATACGAAACGCCCAAGTCCATCAGCATAGTTTTCTTCCAGTCATTAACATACACTTTAATATCTCACGATTAATTTTAAATCATGGTTTCATCCTCACGGAATTAATAATTGATACATGGACTTATACATATGTACTAAATTAAGACAACAAATTTTGTCTCTCAAAATTATGAAATCTTGTTTTTCTTCATAACTCGAAGTCATTGTGATGGACTTGGATCTTTTTTCTTCTCATATATTTAAATCTTAATCAGCACATTAAGACTGTATTTAATGTTTCATTATAGTAATGTTAAAATGCCTAGCACGTTGACAAAATCTTTCTCTATTGCGTCATTCAATTTTTCGTAGTTAGCTCCTTGATCAAGTTTCAGGGTATGAGGGTCGGTAAAATTCGCGTAGCTCTAAGCATCAGTATTACAATCTTGTTAGGTATGAGGGTTGGCAATATCATCGTAGCCCTGATCAACGGTATTAATATCTTGGTAGGTATGAGGGTCGGCAATATCATCGTAGCCCTGATCATCAGTATTAATATCTTTGTAGGGATGAGGGCCGGTTGGAATCTCGTAGCCCTGAGCATCACTATTCAGATCCTGGTAGGTATGGGTGCTAGTATTAAGATGTTGGTAGGTATGGACGTCTGTCTGTGACTGATCAAATACAGGGTTCTTATACTGCGGAGACGAACCGGACTCCTTCCCTATAGACTTAGTAGAGGCTGATTCATTGCTGAAAGTTAATGATATGAAAGCAAAGATAAATTTCATTGACGAAATGCATAATTAAAGGAATTATCAAGTCCCAATAAATAAATATATAGAAAAACACGTGGGAATTGGTATGGTACTTCTGAAATGCATGTCATTAAAATAATAATCCTTTCAAGAGAGTTGCCAGAACATTTTAATAGCGTTATGCTTTAGGATATATACATAGGGTACCAATAAATAGGTACAAATTAACTCTTGTAAACATGACAACTGATATGTGGGAATTAGTACAAAATGTCAGTAACATGTCAGTAACATCATAATTCTTTCAAACATGTTGCCCTGGTTTCCCTTTAGAAAGCGTTTTGCTTCATTATATTTACATTGAATAGCAATTTAAAAAATGAAGAAAGTAATTAAATAAATTTGTAAATGTTCTAAAAATACAATCATACTTCAGCTTGTATTATCATGTCCATACGGTATTAGCCCTATCCCATGGGGAAATACGATGATAATGGACTAATGAGAGGGACAAGATAAGTACAAGGTATCTCTCTAACCTTCTTCGCTTGTAAAAGATGATGATGAGCACTATAACGATAACAATCACAACAATAGCACCAACAGAGCTTCCTACGACAGTTGCTGTTGAACCTGAAGGAACTCCAGTTGAATCTGATTGTGGTGGAGAAGAGGACGATGTGGGAACTAGGATGGTATAGAAAGACAGGAGTTAGACATACCGAGGGAGCATTGTATAGAGTTGATAGATAAATGATAGGTGAATCCGGTACAGTCAAACCTGCTCTAGTGATCACCTGTCTACAAAAACTACATTTTCCTGGCTCCATCAGGTGGTCTTTATAGACATGTTTCACTGTACTAGCATATGATCATAATTGATTGTAATGAATAAGGGCATGTGAATAGACCGGTCACAGTAGGCTGCTTACTAGCACAGCTAGAAATTGATGATTCACATATCGTGCGCTTGCGACAAAGGGTGCGTGCATGTATGTGTTGTGTTATTGTTCACTAAATGGAAAATATATTGATATTGTAATTTTCACTATTTTACTTTCTTCATGTTTCGAAATATATTTTTAGCTGTTTCATTTTTTTAATTTGTTGTTCATGATATTTCAAGCTTTCTAATGGACCGTCATTGAAACGCGTATTTTAAAATTAATTTATTTAAGATGCCAACCTTGTCTTGATGTAAAGGTCAATGCTGGTCCTTGTTCTCCTTCACCGTTGATACCATCTCGTATCGCTGCAATCTGAACAGAGTACGTCGGTCCTGCTTCAAGTCCCTTGACGTTATACATGACCATCTCAGTGGCATTCTCAGCAGACCTCTTCGTATTGGTCACTATGCTAGGAGCTTGTACTTCTTTAGCCAACACGACATTGCTACCTGATCGCACGTATATCTTGTATCCAACAATCGGTCCGTCCCCGGTATCAGAGCTAGGGTCCCATTGTCTCCAACCGATAGCTGCATGGTAGTATCCAAATTCAAGTAGTTCTGGTACACCATTATAACTTGGTAAAACTGCAATGTGTAAAAAACAAACACAGAGAAAGTGGGTGAAAATATAGTACTCATTTATTGTAATTCATTGGTTCCTTCCTCCCCCCTCCGCCCAGAAATTGAAAGGATAAAATGAGCAGCTAAGGAAACCATTAATTGTACCAACAAAGTTTGTACATGGAATTTCAGTATACCACCTGCAATTAATTGTATGATATGGATATGGAACATAATATTTTGCAATTAATATGTGAAATATTTGAAATACTATAACCAAATACGTGCATCCTGAAAAATGATCTGGCTAAAAACCCGTTTACATTTCTGGATAAATCATGAAAGTAGACCAATTTAAAAAACTGAACGTAAATGAAATACAGAGCTGATCAGGTAGTATTAATTAACATGCCTGAAAGGATTTTCGTGTGTTACAAGTACTCGTTCTTAAAATCCATAGATCATTTAAAAACTTGTAGAGTACAACGTGAAAACTATTGCAATAAACTGCTATGGGGGCTGCTTACCAAAGAAATCTCTTGGAGGTAGCGTTACGAAAGCAAACTCGGAGGAACTCTCAGGCACCCCGACAAAGCAGTAAATTGGTTCTTCTGGCCCCATATACTCGTGGATAAATGAATAATTGAGGGTTGTTCCTGATGTATCAGAGCTAATACGAATTATCCAGGGTTCCGTAGTAGACTTTCCTACAGCTGCTTGCATATAATCAGAGGGAAGACTTTGCCCTGATGACGCTGTGAAGGAACAGGAGAAGATCGCCACTCCTGGATTGGTCTTTTCCAATCTCGTCTCAAAACGATCTAAGTTTGGTGAAAGAACACAACAGCATAATAAAACGTGAATGACAGTTCAAAAGACAAGTGGAGAGGAAGAGATAGATAGTACAAGGGAATTACACTTTTTAAACAATTTCCAAAAATGAACTTAAAGGCAATATCCCTAGTCCACTTCATAGCGATCATCCATAAACTTCTTTCGGGTTTTAAAACATGTCATTGCCATGAAGGTGATGATGCTATGTTATTATGAGGGCTGAACAGTGACGGTAAGATCCAAATAAAAATATGTATTCTTCTGTGCTTCAAGTCTGAACGGCATCGTGACATGCTACCTGCTACTCGTCAATGTATCTCTCACCGCAGTTCAACACTTATAAGTGCCCATCTCCTAGACTTACCGCGTTGTAAAACCCAACGATATAGGAACTCTGCTATCCCGTTTTTAACACAAATGCTCAATTCTTCCATGTAGTTTTACCTTTTTACCCCATGAATGCCTACTATAGGCCTACATGTTTTTAGTAACATGATAGATATAAATGTGCCCTAAATATGCACGTGGCTTAAATTCCTTAAATGTATATATTTTGTAATGCTCATGTTCCTACATTATATTAATGAAACAACTTTATTCCGTTTACATGGTTTTTGCAACTTTTCAACTTTTTAATTTATAGCATATATATATAAATATAAAGTACAATAATGCCAGAACGAGACACTGCGTTTAATTTTGTTATTTTTTAACTCTTTTTTACACATTATTTACACACGCTTGTTTCTTTAGATCTTCTGCAGGTGCCCATTTCATTTCATAGAGTTGTGTATGTTTAAAACATGTAAATCCGATATTATCACCATCACATTTTATCTATCAATTTATGTTAATTGTGTTTAAAATGTAAATGTAAAATCTAAATGTTACGAGAAAAGGAAATGAAATGCTTTGTCCATTCTCTCTCTTGTATCTTCTTTTTTCCCAACTCATTCATGTATGTAAATTCGATTTTATTTCATGTATGATGTGCAATATATTTAAGTTTCCATTATTGTTATTGTTAATTTATTCCTTGAACCAATTTGTGATCGTTTCCATATTGAAGTACATGTATTTTTAATTTCTCTTTATTTCTTCATTTGAACTTTGTAATCTTTGTTTGTATCAGTCTCCCGACTGTTTTAACATGGAATTTTGACACAATAAACCGAAATGAATGAATGAATGAATGAATAAGCAGCTCAGAATTATTTCTGAATGTATTTAAAAAAAATGAAAACAGTTTTATTATGGAAGAATCAAATCATGTTAACTTTCACAAATATTTCAGACACCATGCAGGAGACATGTAATTATTCCAATCCCAGTTACCTGTTTGGCATTGATCCCCGGTCCATCTTGGATGACAGGTGGATGACAAACAATCACCAGTCAGAAAGTTACAATCCTCAGCACCACCAGAACAATGACATGTCTTTGAACAAGAGCTGAAACATCCTGAAACTAAACAAAATATATAAAACAGCCTTAGGAAGACATTTCTGATCTTCTATGAAACTAGAATTTAAAACTGTTAGTTAAAAGGGATATCGCATAATATTGGAGACAAGTGTACTGTCATGAGAATAAACAGATACCGAATATTCGAGTATACTATCGCACTTTTGAATAGCAAATCATAATATTAAACAGGTTAAATAATGGATATTAAGATCTTATAGTTATACGGGGATGTCACTTATTGTCAGAATATGTACATAGATTTAAGAAGTGGGTTTGCTAATTTGTTTAATTAATAAAGTGGTATAGGGACCTTAATGCGAGCATTCGTTTCTAAATATCTGTTGTATTTCAATATAAAATATTAATAAAAGTAATCTTACATGTCATACAGTTGGATGGAAACTCGACAGATTCAGTGACATATCCCAAGTCGCACTGCCCTTCAACCTCGTCACAGTATCCAGAATCTTTAAGGCATGGTGTGCCATTCATGCAATTGCATTTTTGTGTACAGTTTGTCCCGAAGTATTCGTTTGGGCAAACAGAAGGAACTAAAATGAGGAAATATGTATATATATATATTTTTTTTTGGATGAAAACAACATAAGTCATGGGCAGCATTTTTAAGCGAATGACATTCCTTTAATATGTACATTTATTTACTATGTCATTACGTTAAAAACAGAAACAAAATGAAGGCAACATGTATTTTGATTCCATGAATTGTTTGTCGGTTTACCGATGGAATGAAATCGCGGCATAGGAATATTCAAAAATAAATTGGCTTTTAAAATCACATCGAAAAGAAGTTGCGTTGGGAAAAAATAGTCAACATGAAAGGTTGGGACTTATCTCGGGTCTTTTTTTATCAATAAAATTTATTCAGCATTGTTATGATCCTTTATATGTCATTTTCAAGTAAAGTAAATGATTGTACCTTGACATGCTGAACCAGACCATCCTGGCGAGCAATCTCCAGAACATTCTCCAGTGACGTCATCACAATCTGCCCTATCAGTACAATGACATTCTTGATGACAATCAGCTCCAAAAATACCATCTGCACATGCTTTAAGACAGAATAGAAGTGATATAACGAGATTTGTGGATCTATTGAGATACTATTTATTTGATTTGCTCCCCAGAACATTTTAATTCGCATTCGACCTAAACATCTTTTCGTTAAAGGTAAAGACCAGTTATGGTCATGCGATTGCATTGTGAAAGAAACGTTGTGGAATCGATTAGAAAAGGTTGATCATCTAGCATCTAGCATCTGCAAGGTTCTGGAATCATCAAAATGATAAGAAATTTGGCCCATTCTTCGTAAAGTTACAAGCACTATACACAGAAAGATGTATATGGGACTACCCTATATATCTCACAGACCATGAGAGAAACAAATTTACCAAATATATGAATTAGTAGGCGGTTTCCCGGCAACTTTTTTATCATCATGTATTAGTCAAAACATATTTTTTCACATGATTGGTAATAAAAGCTTCCATTTCATTTTTTGAAATTGGGGCGTTTCCAATAGTGGTCTTTACCTTTAAAGTAGTACACATGTACCCATTCTGAAATCCTGAAAATTGTTATGCATATACCCTTTCTTCATAATTATTTTCACATGTTGAGGTATTATGATCATTATCTCCAAAGTAAAACCCATCTTAGCGATTTGCACCCTGCAAATAAAAAAAAGTTTCAAATACAATTGTTTTCATAAAGGTTTCTGATTGTTTCACAATGGCAATCTTGACATAAGTCGTTTAAGCACTAACTTTCATTGCAGTAGATGCCTGTATATCCAGCTAAACAGGTGCATCCATAAGGATCAGGTAGACAGATCTGGCTTCCAGAACACTTGTCAAGAGGCTGACCGGGTCCACATTCAAATTCACAGTCCCAGCCAAACTTATGCATCCCACACGCTGCATGAAATGTATATACATATGTACAAAGTGTTTTATTTGTATATAAAACACAAGTTTTAAAAGGGTCCTTTCTCCAATTTCTCGCTGTTTTAATTCACAAGTGTCGACATTTAAAATCCTGTCATTCGACAATAAACACAACTGATCCAAAATTTCGTTACTAATAAATAAATCTATGATTACAATAAATGTAATGTAGAATGAGAAGATATGAGCATGTAACATTACATTTCTAACAATCATTAAAAACGGTCCCAATATTTTGTTCTCCTCTTGCTTTGATTGGAAAAATTGTTTTGAGTATTTATAATCATTGGCAATTAAGAATTGAATTAAACGAATAGTTCCTGACGTGAAAGTCAGGCAAGTGAAAAAGGTTCATTTTCTCACGAAGGTTATGTAAGTAATAAAATAACCTTTGTTTCTTTATTATTATTATATTATTAGTTATTATTACGTTGATCATCATTATTGTCCTCATCATTATCATCACCATCATTAGTCTCATTCTCTTTCCTCTTTTCCTTTTTTTCTTTTCTTTTCCTTTCCTCCATCTTCCTCTGCTTCTTTTTTTTATCTTCTTCTCCTCCCTTTTTTATTTGTAGTGTTTGTGTTATTATTGTTTGGAATTAACATTATAAAACGTTCAGTATCTAATTGTAAAGATTAATTTTAAGGCAAAGAATGTATTGGACATAGAAAAAAAAGGTTCTAATGGATGAATTTTCTTGAGGGATTTTTCGGTTTTACCTTGGAGGCAGTTCTTTCCAGCATGGCCAGGAGGACAAATGCATGTTCCTGAGAGTTCGTGGCATACACCTCCATTATAACAACTGTCACACAAACGGTCGCATAATGGTGGATTCCATCTTCCATAAGGGCACTCTGTTAATACAATGAAACACGAACAACTATGATATATATCCCACACGTACGTTAATCCCGGGGATTGGTGTTATACCCCGTCACACACACTTACACATTTTCGAAGGGGGTGGGGGAAGGGGGGTACAAAATACCCCCAGAATAAGGAAATCAGTCATATCTTTTAAAGTTTTGAAAAGGTTGAAAATCAAAACTTCATTGCTGAGTGTCTTTTGTAAATATTTGTTAGTCCTCGATTAGGCTTTATACTGCAGAAACTGTCATTCAATCATGGAAATTACAACTTTGCATTCATCGATATTCCTTAATCTTTACTGTCGTATTAAAATATATCTGGTCGGGTCGGGTCATTTATTTCTTTCTTGATTTTTTTTTTTTTTTAATGACCATAGCTACAGACCTGAAGGGAAAAAGGTTCCAGTGAATTCATATCCTTGTGACCAATATGCAATGATATATTTTCGATGTGTAAGAAAGACGAAATTCGAACCCTTTACGATGAGTCTTATAAGGCTGAATTGATGTAGTTCCAACGTTCCATCCATGTACGTCACATACACACCGGCGTCTGAGACAGATGCAGATTGGATCGTGTGTGATAGACTGTCAGAACTCATTTCAATAAGTGAATTAGCCCAGTCTACATCATTCAATTTCCGCCATCTTATCCCGTATTCACCTAGCATCCCTGTCGTGCTCATCACACTGAGTGTGATATCGTCTCCAATATGTATAGTCTTTGTAAACCGACCATCACTGGGTTGCAATTGACCTATATAAAATAAAAAGGAAAATCGACAACACCTTACATTCGAATCTTATTTTCTTGATTCAACAAAATTGCGTCATCATGTCTTGCATTCTCTCTTTCTCCCTCTAGCCCCATTTATCCTCCATTATTTTTACATTGTCATCAACTAAAGATTCTTAGAATGAAACAGTAGGGGAAACAAGTTTCAAGCATTAGCATTTATGGTATAAGAGAGTTTCTTGAGCTGTTAACATAATCATTTGCTTTTTATGAATATTTACATTAAGTTGAAATTGTTGTATTACATTTTAAACGTAAACTATTAACGACTAAATTATTAACAACCTTTATACCAAATCAGTATGTGAAAAATTGATTTGTCCCAATTTGTGTCTTTAGAATATTAAAGCCTTATCTTACACATGAATATGTTCAACAAACGCCCTCATTCAATGAGTCCACCTTGCATTCATCAGTTACGAAACACACACACACACACACTTATTTACTAGAGGTATGAATAACTTAGTTGTTAACTGTTTGTGTATATGTACGGGAAGAAAGAAGAATGCCAAGAGGAACAGATGTCATTCTACTGGCTGTCACTGCAGAACATTCGAAAAATCCCAAGCCCTCCGTGGTATCTGGAAGAGTCTGTCTTAATACTACAGACGACACATTATCGCTGACTCCTGGAGCTGTGTAACTATCGGAAGTTATAGCCTCAGTCAGACGGACGAGTCTTCTGGTGGAGAATGTGAGAATCTCTTCATTCTTTGAGCCGAGTAGACAGATAAATGACGCATCCAGCAGTCCTCCGCCGTAGGGTGATGGAGTAGCTGCCAGTAGACGTATAGGAAGGACCTGTCGCGGACCTATGGGAAATCATTATGTTTTGCAAGTAATTAGTGTCCGCCTACATCTTCGTTAGAGGAGAAGTAAGAGGGAATTGTTTCACACTTCAATCTTACATTTCGTATGTTATGATAATGTTTGGTCCTTGTTGATACATACAAATACATTTTCATACATATATTTTCAAACAAAATTGCCTCCACTTCTAAAATCGAATTGTATAACAATTTATGGGAAACCCAATCTAAATGATATATGAGACTTTATGAAGTCACTTTCCCTCGAGTTATCAATCGTAGATAAATCCTAAATAAATAGGAATGTTAAATATGCAGATTATACATTTCAAATGATAAAGTATTTCCATTTTTGCCTCGAAAATACTGTACAAGCATCGATTACAATGAGTGGTGATATTCTGTTTTAAGTGGATACCAACTACGGATTTAAAACAGTGGTTACAAAATATTAGAATGTCATCAATCGATATTGTTCCGTTTGTGGAATTTCAAATGTAATGTAATAAAGTGAAACTGGCATCATTTGAGCATGGACTATCATAAAGGAGTACCCCTGAATACAGATAATAGAAATATAATGACAATACTCACTCGGAGGTTTTTCACATGCGAACCTGAGGTAGGATGTACATCGTCGTTTTCTCCATCCATTATTAACCTGCTGATGAACACATCTTTCATTCTCAAATAGGGTTCCATTACCATCCGACCAAGCAGAAAATCTCGAAAGGTAAAATAGGTTCCAGACAGTAACGTATTATCAAGGTTTTAACAGGAATGTGTTACCTTAAACGGCATACTCATGAAAGGTTGAAAGCGTTATGTTAGCGGTATGATCCAGTTTCACTTAAATTATTTATTATATAATTGAAAAAAATTAATCTAAATAATTATTCCTTTCATTCCTGCATCATTTTAGGCTCCATGAAGTCCGCATAAGAAGAAGAAAAAAATGTAAAGTAGGACAAATTCATTATTTTCTCTTTTTTTATTGGGGGGGGGGTGGGTGCCATCAATCCATCGGAAAATCCCTCTTAAGCTTGATTAATATCAACTTGTTTATCAGATATTCATGTTATTAAAGTTACTTTCCAGTTTCTGCCTATTATATTCTGTCCACAACATAATATGAATAATATAATTTAATAGAAAATAGAACAAATTCATTATCTTCAACATTTTCGTGGGGGGGGGGGGTGCTATCAATCCATTAGAAAAAAACATCCTCTAGTTTGATGAATATCAACTTGTATCTCAGAAAATCATGTTATTAAAGTTGACATATCAGTTTTTTAATTTAATACATACTCATTATTGTCAAGTGGAGTGCCATCAATCCATTGAAACGTGTCCTCTTGATTGATATCATCGAGTCCAAACCAATACGAGTCACCTCCAGCCAGCTCAATGAGAAGCATCTGGCGATTGCGTTAAGAGAATATATCAGAAAGAGACAAATAACCGATGACTATTTCTAGTGTGCCATGATCATGAAAGTGGGATAACTTTATCGATATATCTATAGTCTATAAATAGTTGACATAATATTATGTTATATTTGGCTCATCACATCGATATCATGCTTCTTAACCTTTTACACCCTTTTCCGATTATTCTCACATAACCTAACAGATTTGTCATTCCTCCTTACATTACTTTTATTGTTTCTATTTTATATTGTGTGCACTGTCACACAATTGCTAGATTAAAGCAGTTAAAGTTTTTATCGCGTTTAATTCATAAGTTCCATAATTGGAATTAAACTTCTGAATATCACGATGCGTCCTTACATTGATTTCTTCTGTTTTAGGCTGGGCAAGATCCCCTTCTTGAGCCTGGCAGTACTTTCTAGCAAACGAGTATGACGTCATCGAGGATTGAGAGATATAGTACAGGGTTCCATCAAGGTGACTCCACTTATATTCTGGAACGACTATGTATTGATTAAAACAAGGTGATTGCCATTATTAGACATTCATCGTGTTATAAGAAGAAAGAATTTCAAACCATTACGTTTCATTGCATTTTATCATAGTCATACTGATAGAACACGAGACAAGAGATGAGAAGATCATGGATTCACTTTTCGGCATGGCACTTTAATTTAACCTACTCCTCTCCACCCATGTGTCTTTGGTACCATGTGGTATGCAAACGTCTCCTTTGTTGGGTTTATACTGTTTGCGTCTGTAAAATGACACCTGGCTAGAGTAATCCTCAAAGAGTGGAGAATGTGCACACATTGTATTTATGAACATACCTTGATCGGATGACGGAGATAATAATAAAATGATAAGAGATATTGTGTACGCAGTGCTAAATAAATACCATTATAAGTAGTTTTGTTTACATGCATTTGCAGAAATAGACATGACAATATTTTCAGTAAATTCAGGCAATCACCGGATCGTGTCTCGCATACATGTGACAAACTGATATCAATATTTCCAAAGAGCATCCCTGACCCAAGTTCGGATGCACTTTATTTGTGACAAGATATTCTAGCAGATAAACTTTAACATATGACTTCAAATGACCTTTGACCTTAGCATGTAACCCTTCAGAGCACCGTGAAGGTCCCCCGAGTGCAGCTGTGACCAAAGTTTGGTCATAATAGGATTGACGGTTGCGAAGTTACCTGCCACAAGAGAATTTTGCAGGTACACTTTGTGACGGACGCCGGACGCCATTTGAATCCCTTAGTCTCGCCTCCACCTTCGGTGGAGATGACAATAATAGCAATGATGATATACCATTCTTGTATAGCGCATATCACAATACTATATAATAATATTTATCTCTGCATTTCCAAACGATATTGGATATTATTAGCCCCGTAATTAGTGCCTTGCCAAAGGACTTAAGTGGTGCAGCACGGACTTGAACCCTCCCTTTGTCGCATTTAAGATAAGATGCATAAGAGGTTTTAAAGGCTGTGAAATGGGGCATTTTTTAGAGAGACAGGTCGCTTTGCATTCTCGCATTTTTTCATTATAACGTAATTTTACATGTCAATGTGAGATAAAATCAATACAATTTCGAGTTAAAACTTTCAAAAATATATCTTCTAGCTTAGTATACTAGCATATATGTTTCTTCAGATCATTCCAAACTTTGCAACGATGGAAACCCTGTGGTACCAGATCCACACTCCGGTGACTTATCCACATTGGCAAAACCCACTTATGGGTTGGGGGGGGGGGGGGAGGGGGTTAAACGTTAATTCAAAAAATAGAATTGAAGGTTTCTGCAACTCGACAACAGTGGATTAGCGGCTCTCTTATAAGTTACTATTTAAATTCAATAGACTTTTAAGCAATTGAAAATAGAGAGAGAAAAGAAAAATGAAATGTTGGCTATGAAACAGAAACGACTATACGTGTTAGGTCAAGTGACTTACCCTGATAGCGTTCACATATGAAGGGTCGGTCGAAATCACAAGGAATATCAAGCCATCCCATGTGTGGATCAGAAGATAGAGTGGCACAATCTTCATTACCAGCGTTGTTGGGTTCAGGATCCCTCCATGCTGAATACCTGTGTGTATTGAATTAAGAAGAATGCAAAAAAAACAACATGCAGGAATAAACAGACGGTTATACGAAAGAATGGTTCTATACATCTTATTTTTTTTCTTTGGGGGGGGGGGGGGGGGTTTCCTCTTTTTTTTCTGCATTATATATGAAGATATGAAATCCGAATTCTGATAATTGGATTATAATGACCTTTGTTATATAAGTGCACTGTGTTATATATTGGGTTCAAGCTTGGCTGAAACACCCGTACGAATATACTCTCTCAATCAATAAGTAAACTTCCCCACATCACTTTTCAATATAAATCGAGAAAGAACTCATGAAATTAATTCGAAAAGCGTAGTATGAACTACTGTTTTAACCATATTATTTTGATTGCATATTCAAAAATTGTAATTCTCATGCGGATTTTCTTTTTTTTAATGCACTTGTACAAAATATTTATAAACAAGTGCACTGACATACATCCTCCTTTGAATTACGACATGCAAAATTCACTTTTTGTGTTACTTCCAACTGCAATAATTTCATTATCAAAACATAAGTTAAAGATCAAAGTATAATCTTGAAAACTGTTACGCATACTTGCTTTGTAGACCAACAAATTACACCAATTAATGTTTTTCGAGTTACAATGAAAAATGTGTTGGATTCTTTTATTTTTATTCTTGGGTCTAGGATTTCAACCTACCTGAAAGGACATTTTACAAATCATATAATTACAGAATAATATAAGCAACTTAGAGTAAGGCAGTTATTTCAAAGTAGAAACGATTAAGTATGCATTATAAAGTAATTGAACCTACTGTAAAGGTGTTCCATCGATCCATTTAAATGTGCCTTCTATTGCTTGGTCAGTCAAACCAAAAAATACAAGGCTGTTTAATCCCAAAATCCTGCCATGAAGAAAGGTCTGTTAAGAGGAAAACAGAAATGTCACCTCATAAACATCAGTTGCTTATTTTGTTTTCTCAATTGCTTGACTATAAAGACATATTTGTCGATTTCGTAATGGAAATGAAGAAGAAAAAATATATAGTAAACGAATAAAAATGAAATCAAGCCGAAAAGGCGGTATTTAAAAAATCCCAACTCTCCTGGGCTCAGAGGAATATATTAGAATTAAATATCATTCGTTAATTTGAAGCTGCTGAAAGATACGATGACAGGAATGTTTACGCGTAATGGTCATGTCAATAAAACAATGATAAGAAGTAATATATCAAATAAATAAATTAAACTATTCACAATTCTTTTTTATATCATTGTATAAATTTAAATGAAATAGCGGCGTTGTCAGAGAATAATAGGATTTGAGATATATTGGAAAGCTTCAAACATAAGGATTGGGGATGACTGTGTCTAAATTATGTTTCATTATCTCCGCTATCGACTAAATATCACGCTTTTTGATATTATATAAATATTCATTCACGAGGAACCAGTTGGCCTATTACGTCATATACGTCATTCAATCGCAATATTATGAAAAGGTATTTATTCCCTGTTTCAATAGCTATGTAAACTCCCAAGCTCTGAAATGAAATACTAATATAACAAAAAAAAGGACATAGGTTTCATGATAACAACATTTTGGATATCGCTAGCTGAAAGAAAAGAAGTATACTTAAACATACGTTGATATCGTATGATTTGATGAGTGCTAAATCAGCTCCATGATACTGACAGTAGATCCGTGCATCTGAGTAAGACCGAGCCAGCCATGACGGAGAGATGAAATAATCTAGACCTCCAAATGATGCTTCACTGCTTCCATCATTTACTGTAATATAATATACAATCTATTTGAGAGTGTATCGTGATGAGAAAGACTGTGATTTTAACGGAATTGCGTCGACTATTCTCTGCACAATATATAGACATTTCCCAGATTCTACAGAACCCAATATTGGCATAGCGGTCGACGGTACTTTTGAATGTTCGACTAAAAGGGTTCAGAAATATTTTTTTTTCATTTCTTAAAGATAAATTATATCTGAACTGTTTATTTCGTCGTTGTAGGAATACGAAAGAGTTCAATCGAACAATTGAAGTGACATTTTTTGTAGTGAGAGAAAGCTACGAATACAAAGTTATACGACATCCATACATCCCATGATGGTTTGATAACATTATTGTATTATTATGATGTTATAATAACGGATTTCGTCGAAGGAGTAGCGCAATTTTATTAAAAATATCTAAAAATCATTTTAAAATTCTGCTCCTACGAAACATATTCTAAAGAGAATAGCTGTGCAATCGATTTTTACACTAAAAGAATTCCAAACTTCAACCCTTTATCCGAATGATAACACCGACCCTTGCACAATCCCCAATCTCCAACCCGAATGCCGTATGATCCAACGACATTACGTTTGTTTCAATATAGCTCTAGTCCTGTAGAAGTTATTCAGACCTGGAAAAGTTGATTGGTACAAGTTTTTTCTAGTTGATTTGTGTTCTAGATGGGTATTGAAGTAAATTCAGCTTGGTTGCCAGCTTGGCAACCTTGGGCAACTTTTTTTAAATAGCCATATTAGCATAATCATCTAATTAGCATATGTGCAATATGTAATAATGTTGCTAATCTCATTCCATGAAGCCTGAAAACACGGATAATGTGACTTTTCGAGGGTTTTCTATGACGAGGAATTCCTTTATGACACCAGTTTTTGATTGCAAGTAATCCGATTGTTTTAAATATCATAACTTAGCATATGTACAATTTCATTGTCATTGCTTAACTATAAAGCATAAAAATGGTAAATATATCGTACACATGCTAATTAGCTCGTTATGCTATTTAAAACAATTGCATTACTTACACATAAATTCTGGTGTCATGAATGAATTCCTCGTCATGGACAACCTTTGAAAAGTCACATTAGTCATGTTTTCTGGCTTCCTGGATTAAGATTAGCAACATTATTACACTCTGTACATATATGCTAATTAGATTATTATGCTAATTAGGCTAACTATACTACGTTATACATGGAATATCTACTCGTGAATTAATGATTAGTCTTTTAAAAGTGATTTACAATGTTGCATTGCACCATTTTCAGGCTTTATATAAATAAAAAATGACAATGAAGTCCATACATTGTACATAGGCTATGCTTATTATGCTATTTAAGACAATTATTGCATTACTCAGAAGAAATGAATTCCTCGTCATAGAAAACCCCTGAAAAGTCGTATTAACCATGTTTTCAGGCTTCCTGGATTGAGATTAGCAACATTATTATATATTGCACATATGCTAATGAGATGTTTATGCTAATATGGCTATTAAGAAAGTTGCCCAAGGTTGCTAAGCTGACAACCAAGCTGCATTTACTTCATTACCCATCTAGAACATAAATTAAAAAAAATAAAAAATTGTACTTATTAACTTCCCCAGGTCATGTACAAGGTATATGGTACCGTCTACTGACTACTCCGGAGCAACAATCGTCAGAACACAATTAATGTTGGATCACCAATAATCATACCTCGTGTACGCTCACAAATGTACGGCAAAGATACGGATGAAGACTGGTCATACCAGGAAGGACCATCACGTAGACCAAGACAACCCCAGGAGTCACGAGTATTTGGCTCCGTGGTAGTAAACCAATCGTCATACCTTGGAGGAAAAACGCTATATAAATTAAGTTCGCGTTATGATCGTTATCATCTGTATTATGATTAATAATATAATAATAATATATGGAGCAGTAGTAGTATTTTTTGTTATTATCATCATCCTCATCATCATGATTATTAGTAGTATTATCATTATTATTATTGTATTGGTCGTGCAATATTGAGAATAATCATGAAGGTTTAGATATCCTTCATCAAAGTGAATTTGAATTTAAATCTTTATTCACATTAACCTCATTCCCCTCCCCCTTATATGCTAAATACATTCTGTGAGTATGTAGCATGTAAAGAAACAGACCAGAAATCTGGTCATTGTATCATTATCTTGTAGTGCTAAGCCAAGCTTTTTAAATTCCATCTTCGGGATATTCATCTTAAACATAGACATTACAAAGTATGCTAATAAACTACGCTATGCGTGTAATGGACACTGGATACATTTAAACGAAAAGTATTTTTAGGAGAACTATTGTAACTGAAGATTAAATCTAGATATACATAGGCGTTCATCAAAATATATTCTTTTATCCTGACTGATCTCGACAGAGCAAACATTTTAGGAACATACTGGAGTCTAGTATCATCCAGCCAGTAAAAAGCTCCCCTGCCGATCCTTCGAAGCCCGAAGAGGTAACAAAAATATGGATCACTTGGATTAAATGGAAGTAGAAGCGCCTTGAGAAATATCTGTAAAGCAAAATGGAAAAGAATTTTTTTTTCTCACAAGTTCAGCCAGAATGGGGAACCTTAGCGTAAGTTGAGATTGTTCCCTGTGTTTAATGTAGGGGTCCGTCCCTATCTCGCTTTCTCTTTCGCTTCTCTCTCTCTCTCTCTCTCTCCCTCTTTTCTGTTTATCTCACTTTCCCATTTTGATTGATTGATTGATTGATTTTTATTCGACAAGCTTCCAACATACAACAATATACAATAATAACAGATCAAAAAAAGTCAGCTTGAACAGGATAACCCACGAAAGCTCGAGAGCTTATTTCCAGTGGGGTCCCTTACAGACATGTATAAAATTAATAAGTTAAAATAGTAATATTTACAGACAGATAAGAAAATTAAAAGAACTACATGTACTTATTAAAGATAATAATAATAATAACAACATTAAACTGATGATAGAAATAATATTAAGTACAAGAAGAAAAAGAAGAAGGAGAAGAAGAAAAAGAGGAGAAGGAAGAAGAGGAAAATAATGATGAATTTGTAGAATTTCTATAACGTACGAAAACATAAGTATATACAACATGAAAAAGTATGAACCGACAGAAGAATAAAAATTTCAATCATATAACATGTCATTCACTTCTCTTCTCTGACTGTCAAGTATTAGGTATTCCTTTAATTTCCTCTTAAAATGATCATAGTTTCCTATTTCTTTTACACCATTGGGAAGGGAATTCCAATGTTTTATGGCATTGTAATAAAACGAATTTCCAATACTACCTACTTTTTCAGGTAAGTTAAAGTTGAATCGTCTATTTCTTGTATTATAATCATGTACGTCAGTAACAAGATCGAAGTTGGATCGAATATAATGATTCGACCTAGTATGATATATTTTATGCACATGATGCAATACGAGTTGTTTTGATCTTTGGTCGACTTCAAGAAAACCAGCTTTAGAAAGTTCGCTGTAGCCAACATGAGTTCTTGGACCAGAACAGTTGATAAATCTCACCATTTTGTTCTGTATAATCTTCAACTTCTTTTGATCTGACTTGTTTATGTTACTATACCATGCAGGGTTAGCATAGTCAAATAAACATTGAATAAGAGCAAAACAGAGTGTACGTCTTGCTTTTAAATCCATACAACTTTGATATCTGTACAAAAATTTCAGACGAGAATTTGCTTTTTTTACAACTGATTCTA
Organism: Strongylocentrotus purpuratus; assembly: GCF_000002235.5. Lineage (NCBI taxonomy): Eukaryota > Metazoa > Echinodermata > Echinoidea > Camarodonta > Strongylocentrotidae > Strongylocentrotus > Strongylocentrotus purpuratus. Next base: position 15,294,054 of record NW_022145606.1, read on the forward strand.
CTAAAGATGAAAATGAAATTGCGCTAGCCAACTCAATGCCTAAATACTTCACAGACTCTTTTCTCTTGATTGCCTGATTATTGTGTGTCACTTTGAATTCAAATGACTTTTTAGAACTACTTTTAGAACAAAATAAAATGCTTTCTGTTTTTCCCAAGTGTAAAGAAAGCTTATTATCAGTCATCCAATCGACACACGTAGACAGCTGTTCACTGAGCTTTTCCTCAATATATTTAGGATCAGGATTTGAATAGAGTAGTACGCTGTCATCTGCGTACAATAATAGTTTGAAGTCTTTTATACAAATACACATATCATTTATATAACTTGAAAATAGAATTGGGCCTAAAATGCTTCCCTGAGGAACACCGCAAGTTATAGGCATTAGTTTGGAACGAATATCATGAATGGCCACTACTTGGTGCCGATTAGATAAGTAGGATCTAAACCAATCTAAACTTCCCTTATCAAAACCCATTAGTTGTAACTTCTTCAATAAGACGCAATGATTAACTGTATCAAAAGCTTTTTGCAGATCAAGGAGCACCATACAAATTTCATTAATAATTGATGTTTAAACTGTGCATGTGAACGGCACTTGTCTTTTTCTTTGCATTGTACACTTTTCATATTATCTTGCATATTGCAACATACTGTTTGAATTCATTTGAATATTTTTTTGTTAATGTCTTTAACCCTTTGAAAGAGCAATCAAGCATTTATAACGAGCTTATTATATTAGAATAATAAGAAGATCAGCGAAATTTGTTTAGTAGAAGAGCCCTGTACGCCCGCAAGAAATTATTAATGAAATCATCCATCACTGAAAAAAAAATATGTTGAATATTAAAACATATAATATTTTTTCTGTTCCAAAAGGGGGATGACAGCCCTTCAAAAATAGCATGACCGTTTCTGTTTTTCCTTGTATAGTTTTGTTCTTATTTGATTAAAATTTCTTTACTTTCATTCGATTATGCCGTGTAAATTAATTAAGCAATGCGATTTCACGATTGTTCGAAATACAATTAGCGACTGAAAACACATTTTAAATGCCATATGATTGAATTTTGTTAGAGAGACAGGTTAACAGGCCTATCCAACCCCCCCCCCCCTCACTCTGAACCACCCGAAAGTAACAGCTTTAATATCATCAGGGTAGACTTCCCAATTTATGAACTAGGGAAGGGGGGGGGTCATTGTCCGTGCGGTTAATTTTTTAGGGGTGAGGTAATTGTCCATGGGGAGGGGGGGGGTGCTTGTTCTTGGGGTAATTTTTCGGGGGGTTATTGCCCTTGGGGGGGGGGGGGAGTTTCCAGGGGTCTTTTTCTGGGTGGGGGAAATTGTCCTAGGGGGTCATTTTCCTGATAAGGGTCTCTCCATTGGGGGTGAACAGATTAAGACTCTAGGTAGGCCTACATCTAGTATGCCATGTGGCGTATATTTCAGTTTCCGTGATTATCTTAATCACCTTGACCGTGTGAATACTGTACACAATGTGTTATTAGACTTACGTTGACTTCGGCTGTCTTGATGATAGCCAAATCACCACCATAACTTTGACATGTTTCCCTGGCATCATTTGGCGTTGCACGTGGTGTGAACTTGATGAGATACTGAGATTCACCGAGCTCTTGCCATCTACAGCCAACGTCTGTTTATAACATTCAATGAAACCATACGCTAGGTTAAAAACGGCTGAGAGCTACTGAACTATTAAAACATGAAACATTCCATGGGCTATCAAAACCATGATGTCAACGAGCATAGCTTATAACGATGCAAGAATCTAACCGCACTTGGTAATGTTGGCATTGTATGCATGCACAGTACATATAATCAAAGGACAATCCAACCCTTGTATTAAACGTACGAAATCTCAAACTGGCAACTTGGTCCATGGATTGTGACGTAGACACGGACAACTGTCCCGCTTGTCGTGAACAAAAATATCAGTAACTTCTTTTTATCTCGTTACTGGTGCACTACTAAAAATACATTATGAATAGAACATTATTATATATCTTCTGTAGAGAAAATACCTACCAAATTTAAATATTTTGAAAAGATTGACATTTAAACATTTTGTATATCAGAACAAATGGAAAAATTGTCCGCCACTACGTCACAGGGACATTTTCGTATCAGCAAATTGAAGAGCCCATACCTAATTTTGTCCGATTTTATTCAGAACTTTCACCTGTCTGCTTCCCTGATTTTCGTGCATTCTCCTTGTCTAGTAGTTTGCTATCGAGGTTAGATTTCCCTTTAAGACATCACAGATCACAAATATTTTTAACAGATAGACTGTATGTTATTAATTTATTGAGGACTAACCTTCTTTGTGCTGTGATTCCAGCTTACATTGAGTAAGAGAATAATTCATATTTTATGTTTGCTAAAGCTTTTCCGAAATATCGTCCAAATTCGAGAAAAATTGTAGAATTTTCGCGGAAATGATCGTAAAATGCTCCATAATAATAATAATATTTCACAGTTATATAGATCTTAATACATTGATGATGTCTCTTAGCGCTTTAGGGATATATTATCACCCCGAGTTTCCCCGCACACAATGTATACAAATTCTCCCTTTCCGGGAGAGAATTTCAGCCAGGCGTCATTTTATACACGCTCACAATGCTGATCAACTTACATTACGTTCGCATCCTACCGGATACCCACTTAAAACCTGGGCGGAGAGTGGCAAGTGATTAAACATCTTGCCAAAAAGGAGGTTAGTGCCGGGATGGGATTTGAACCCCGTACCTTGAGATCTGCAGACCGGTGACTTATCCACTAGACCACAATACCTTTACCGTAATAAGTTGAGATAGCATGCACTCTCTCTCTCTCTCTCTCTCTTTCTCTCTCTCGATCACTTAGAATGTCAGTACACATTTCCCATAAAACTAAGAGTGCTCTTATTATCAAATTCAATCATATTCATACAAATATCTTAGATATTATCTCTGACATCGTTGTGGACATCAACCTCTGTTTATTTAGATTCTACCTGAAATTCTATTTTCATACGTCTGAAATCATCCAGCAAAACATTTTTATGGTTTGCTGGATTTCATGTCCTATTATTTTAGGGACGATAGCTGATGATCCTCGAAAAAGTGTATCAAAATGGAAAATGCGATTGATCGTTATTTATAATCAAAAATGCTTTCTGTTATAATTGTATTGGTATCACTTGTAGGAATATTTGTTTGTCATTATTGTTATTATTCTTATTAATAATAATCATTGCGTATAATTGGTTTTCATTATTTTCTGTTTTCATTATTGATAATTTAAGATAGTTACGTTGGGTTTCTCCCTCTTTCTCTCCCTCTGTTTCCGATCTTACTGAAAAAAGGGTTAAAATTTTACACGTCGTAGATACAAAATTTGATTGTAAATATTTTGTATCAAGAACGGTCTGCTTATAACGATTTGAAATAACGTAGCTAAGTGTTATCTTACACGCTCCTTCAGAACTAGACTAAACATAATGAAACATGGTGAAACGTGGGATGATAATATTAAGTACTATATATATCCAGATTATTATTATCATTAATATGCGAAACGACTTGAAATACCTACCGATAGGTATTTGGCAGATATGTCGTCTTTCTGATGTGCACGTTACTCGGTTCCATCGTCCATGTACTGGGTCAGTGAGGCTCGATTGAGACCTCATCACAGCACAGTAAGGTGGTGGTTGGTTCGGGTCGGTATATAGAGGAGAATCCCAGTTGGTGTACCTTGAAAGTGATTAATTCATATAAATTAAATATGATTAGCGATACAACTTGTATGTATGCATATCATATATACAACTTTACTACATCACGACTCGAGTGTCTTTGGAAAAAAGTATATTGAAACTCCTGGTAAATTAATATAAATTGCCTATGACTAATATTGTAAGGGTATTGAATTGGTAGTTTTTAAGCGTGTTACTCGGAGTTTTTCATTCATTCGTTGACAAAAATTGAGCTTAGAGCAAGTATTAAGCTGTAAATTACCGTAGCATGAGAAATTATTGATAACAGATTAAGAATAAAAATAACAGATTTGTTTCGTGAAGAAAGCCTAATTTCATCTTTTTTCGTTGGGATACGGAAAACCGTGAGACGCAAACTTGATTTAGTGGCGTGACACGCTTTCAGAGTCGGTCATTTTTTTTCCTCATTCGTTAGGTGGAAAGGTGCATTTGCCACCACCCCTCCTCTTCAAATGGCTAGTGCACCTTTTCCGCACTCATATACCTATACATCAACAGAATTATAATGACATATGTAATCAGGTAATGAAGAAATCATTATGGGGAAACAAATATGGGGAAAAAAAGAGTGGCATTATATTACAATGATAGTTGATACATACCCAAGGGCCGTTCCATCAATCCATCTGTATGTACCACCCTCAATAATGTCTTCTAAGCCGATGTAATAGTTTCCTCTATTACTATATGTTAATAATTTCCCAGCTATGAAATCCTGTATGTTATAAATACAACATGATAAATGTGGATGTTTACATCAAAGTGGCATTAGTACCATCACCATTAGTACTCAAAAGCTATTAAACTGCGATATGCCAAGCAGGGGCGGATCCAACCGGCGGCAAGAGGGAGGGGGGGGGGGGGTGATCCTGTAGGATTTTTGTTTGTTTGCTGTTTTGGCTTCAAAAGGGTCCCAATTGGCCAAAAATGATGGGGTTCAAATGTTCAGATCCCTCCTTCATTTTCTGGGGGGTCCATATTGGGCGCCAAAATATCACATATAACGCGCAATAGGGAAATTTGGTGTCTTCGGGAAAATTTGAACCCCATCAATTTCTGATAGCTTAGACCCCAATGAATCCAGTTCCAGTGACATACCGTACCACACTATTATGTATTAAAGATTAAACCTTTTCTGGTTTTCTCCTGGTTTATTTAATTTTGTCACGTGTGAGCGGTAAGCAATGGTTCATAATATACATAATACTTTGCGCTATAGCCCGAAATAACCCGAACTATACGTTAGAAATTTCTCCTTGTCACTACTCATCAATACATGAAAATCATTAGCTTTAAGGTTATTCCTACATAATTAAAAATGACAGAACAGGAGAAATCAGAAAAATTGAAAGACAGTAATCATCCGAGTTAAAAACCGGAAGGGGAGGTGGGGGGGGGGGGGGGGTGGGGGTGGTTACTTGCCTAATACGGTATACGGGGATGTAACGCTCTGGTGATTACTTTTTTGCTAAACATGGGGAATGATTTTGTGCTTCAAAATCCCTAAAATTGCCCCACTTTTCAGATCTTGGCCTTAAACATTGATTACCATTTTCTTCAGGATAATATCTCACCCATAATTTCGCTAATTCGAAATGAAAATTCCAGATGCAAAATCCCGCAACAATACTTGAAATAATTTCGCTTTTTCATCGAAAGTCCTCGCCGATGGTCGCAAAGATTTATCAATATCATTAATTTGAGCCCCGCTACCTCCGGAAAAATACCCCCTAGGAAAGTTGTCCTAGAGTATGGTTGTCGTAGGGGTAGTTGTCTGGGAGGTACTTGTCCGGGGGGGGGGGGGAAGTTGTCCTATGGGATAGTTTCCTGGGGGCAGTTGTCCGGGGGTAGTTTAATTTCAATTTCAATTTATTCAACCATAAAAAATACATATACAATAATTTGTGAAAATATGAAAATAGGTTAGGAGCCCCTGAAGAAGTTTGAAAACAAAGTTGTGGTTGGGGCACCAACCATGACACATTATATCGAGAAATTAACAAAAACAACATTAACAGGGAAAAAATATATACAAGAAAAAGATTATAAAGATGACATTTAGAGCAAAGCACCAGCAATGACGCACACAGCACAAGGTGTCAAGCGACACTGCATCCCTATATGCGCCCTTTGCTGGTGCTTTGCAGTATTACAAAACGAATTTAAAAAAGGACATGTGGAGCAAATTATTCATTATTTAATTGGGCGTGGTTTTATACTGCAAGAACATTTCATTCTTCAAGAGTTTTTTTAAAAATTGATCAAGATATTTACTTAGTTTAATATCATTGTCTAGGTCATTCCATAACTTAATTCCATTACAACGTAAGGATTTTTGACTAATTGTCCCGGGAGGTAGTCGTTCTAGAGGGTTGTTGCCCTAGGGGGTAGTTGTCCTCGGGGGTAGTTGACTTAAAGCAGTTATCCGGGGGGTGGATGTCCAGGGGGTAGGTGTCCTAGAACCCTATATACCATGTATACAAATATGTGTTGAGGTTCAATTAGAATATTAGAATATGATTTGTTGATTTCAGTCTTGGCAACATTTCACTGCCCTATTTGGTCTGAATAAGTAAAAAGTTACCCAAATCCTGATACTTCATAGAACTAGAATGCAACGGTTGAAAGGAACTTGCCACGTTTCATTGTAAAAAACTGTATATTTTGTTAAATGTCAAGTTTTGCTCCATAAAAACTTATAATTATATGATGTAATTAAACGTACGTACGTACATTTTGTTCAGCTGATGTGATGATTGGCATGTCACCCCCTAAGCTTTGACAGAGTGCACGTGTGGCAGAGAATGTCCTGTATATACCATCATTACCATGGTAGAAGAGATACTGATAGCCACCAAACACATCCAACCCTGATGAAGAACACTCCTGACATTCAACTGTAAGATATTGAGGAAAAAAAAGCATCAACACGGTAGTCTCCACGGTAGGGATTCACTATAAACCGCTTTATTGGTAAATACTCTTGACTCTCATACGAGACGTCGATTATCTTCTCTTTTCCCCTCTTTTGGCTGATATTTTTCAATTTTGAATGCTTTAACACATATCTTTTGATTCATTAAACATTTTGTTTAACAAAAAACGATTACTAATTTTTATAGAAAAAGCTGACAGTACATTTTTTGATTTTTGGGCCGGCCGCAAAGGGCAATACAACAATGTAAGCCTAGTGATAGCCTCAATAATAAAGCAGTTGCCAATTACAGTTTTTAATGTTCAAACATTCAAAATGTCCTGTTCACGAAAACGTGACTGACTGACTGGTAATGAACAATAAACAAGTGTCAGCACTTTTGACTTTTATAGGCAAACCCATGCTTTTAGAATTTTTTGTTAAATTAAGTTCATTCATTTCCATAAAAATCACATTACAAGAACACATACATTTGCAAAAGGTACTATAAAAATAAAATGCAAAATATTTCATTATAATATACATAAATACATTAAAATATGAAACAATAATGGAAAAAGGGAAGTTATAGAAACCTAAATAAATGAGTCTTCGAGATATCTCCCCCAAAATAATTAAACAAAATGTGATGAACATAATAAAGATTTGAAATTACATACAATTATTTTGCCCCAGAGAGAACTGGTATAACAGAAACAAAACAAAAAACCATTCAAGCCCTACAAATACACACACACATTTTTATGTACAAGGTGGAAAAGTATTCTACTCAAAATCACATGTGATTAGATGCTGCCTTACACTTCTTTTAAATCCATTGTAATTCGTTATAGATGTTATGTTATTAGACAAAGTATTCCATATTGTTGGTGCTTTATGTCTGAAAGAAAATAATAAATAAGATTTTTCAACAACCCACATATGATATTTATTTTTATTCGTCGTATTATATGTATGAACTGCATTATTGAGTGAAAGCATATTGTTAAGTGAACTGGGCAAAAACCTTGATTGTGTTTAAATAATAAAATTGAGATGCAATATTGTTTAATTGATACACATCAAGAGTCTTGAGATTCATCAATAATGGTTTAGTATGGGCACGATAAGAAGTTAGAGAGCAAATTCTAACCACTTTCTTCTGCAACAAACAAAAAGAGAGTTCAATTTTGACTTGTAGGTATTTGCCCAAACAGTATTGCAATAAGTTAAATATGGTAAAACAAATGTATCGTACAACAATATCAATATGCTTTGAGGTAAAACTGTGCGGAGTTTACCAACGATACTAACACTCTTTGACACTTTATTAGTAATAGGCTAAACAAAATATAGTCCAGGCATAATTTGATATGACCTCCCACTAATTGCAACAGAAAATGTCTCGACTGTTTTGTGCTCTTGGAGGTGTCCATTATAACATATCAAAAGTCTTAAGGAATCCGGGTGGGGGAAAGTGCCATGGCGGCCATTTTTTCAAAATGGCCGCCATGTATAACTAATATTGTACAATTCTGGGGATTTCTTTTTAACAGCACCTCATTTTACCATGAATAAGGTGTCATATGAAAGACAATTACATTTCCTACAAGATGATACCTCATTCATTGGGTTTCGGGATGATTTGATTACCAATTTTGAGCCAAAAGTGTAATTTTTTACCATTTTTTTCAAAAATGTGAATTGTGCCAAAATACATATTTCTCCATATTTATTTGATTCTTATGCTAACCAACTTAAAAATTGCTGAAAGACTTTTCAGCATCTTGGTTGAAATCATATCTTAATTTCAAGTCTATTACTTTTCAAATTAAAAAGTTATAGCGCTCTAAAGTTGAAACTTTGTTATGAGCCAAAATGGCAAATTTGGTTGTTAAGGGCTATCTTCTCCTTAGCAACGGTAACATATTGGCGTGAGAAATAGAATATATCACGAGAAATTGCTATCACCAAGCAGGTGACTAATTTTATAGGAAGTATGATGTCAAATGATGCATTTTCATCCAATTTTAATGATAAATATTGCTTAGTTACCGTTACTATGGTAATAATATGCCTAGCAACCGATATAAAACACATATTTTTGTTGTAAATCTAATATTTCCCATATCTCTGCTTCTAAATAACATAGAGAGTTTTGATTTTAAGTGCTAAACATACATTTTCAAAGACAAGGAATCAAATTAATTAAATTTTAATGAGCTAAACCTAGCCAAAAAGCCAAAACGGCAGCCATTTTCCAAAATGGCCGCCATAAACCTGATATTTCGCAATATCTCTGCTTGTAAATGACTTAGGGCTTTGATTTTCAGTGCTAAATATACATTTTCTGGGCCCAGGAATCCTTTGAAACACATTTCAATGAGCTAAACCTGACCACAAAGCCGAAATGGCAGCCATTTTCCCAAATGGCTGCCATAAACCTGATAATTCCCAATATTTCTGCTTCTAAAGGCTTAGAATTTTAGTGCAAAACGCACATTTTCTGGGACTAGGAATCCAATGACACACATTTCAATAAGCTAAACCTGACCAAAAAGCATTATTCTGAGGATGTGTCAACTATATATTATGGCATGCCGTATGCCTGATGGACAACGTACATGTATAGGTCATAATTGTTCAAGGACATTATCTTGTAATCCTGTGACGAAAGGAAGGATGCCAGAAACAGTCAAAGCCCGTGTCCTCCATGTGCATGACCTTCATGCTGCAGATGCAGTGTACCACCTGGTCTACAGTGTTAACTAATGCTGTGATGTCTCATGGAACAGACATACCTGATTTCAGTTCGGAGTTTGTCTAGTATGTTGCAAACAAATGTAGACCACATCATCTGTACTCTTTATGGTAACGATACATTCCATGGCATGGGGATGATTGCTGCCATAACCCCAGCCACCAAGACCAGCAGACCTACCCTCAGGGCGCAGGTCACCTCCATCGATATCTCCACAGTGGGACGTATTCCTATCCATTACCACAAAGATGAGAGAGCCGCGGTATGACAACACTGACATACCAGAAGGTGATCAACATGAAGGCAAAGGACCCAACAGCAGACCTTCATCTCATGTGGAAGACATCCGTTATGTTCACCTCACCAAGACCGGCATGGTCTGGACTGATGCAGCTAGTGCATCATGGTGACCACCCCGGGAAATCATCGGTGATGTTTCTCCCAATGATCGACATGAATCCCAGCGATGTCACTTGCATCTATTCCACACTGAAGTTTGTGTGTGAGCATGCTTGTCGCCATGGTGTAACGCCCATCATCACCTTTGACCAACCACTATGGTGGCTAGCCCTCATGATCATCGAAACTGAGCCCACAGGAAGTGTTTTGAATGACATGCTCGCGCCTGGGAGGCTTTCACACATAAATTAGTTTCTTGGGAAGCAATCTATGCAGATAACGCGGTGGTACACATGATGTCAAGCAAGGCTATTGCACGATCAATACGGGGACATCTACTTGTTGATGCAGCACTGAACGCCTTGATTTTGTCAGACGCACTTGGTATGCCACTCCCTCAACCATCTGCAGATCCACATGAAGTGGAGGAGACCAATGAGGCAACAGTGTCACCAGATGATGAGCCTACGACAAACGGAACTGGAAACGCTGATCTTGATGAACGTGTTCCCCTTTACAAGAATCTGATGGAAGGTTCTGTGTCTGCAGAGGAGTTCTGCCAAGCTGATGTTTTAAACAGAATCAAGAAGCTCCTCTGGGCCAAAACCGAATCCTTGAAGTCCTCTAGGACCGCCACACTTTGGCTACAGTACTTGGAGATGGTTGAAATACCACGGAAGTTTATTAGAGCAGAGCGCATTGGCAACTGGGCGTTGCACCTTGAAGCTGTGTCAGAAATGTTGCCCTACCTGGCAGCCTCTGGGCACAACCTCTACACCAAATCAATCCGCCTCTATGTGTAGCAAATGAGCAAGCTCAAGGATGAACATCCAGATGTGTACCAACGATTCAAAGAAGGGTTCCATGTTGTCAGAAGAAGTGATCGCCTATGGGCTGGTCTGTCCGTAGATCTCACCATCGAACAGGTCCTAATGAGGAGCATGAAGACCAGCGGTGGCCTGACGAGAGGGCGAGGCATGGCAGAGCAACAGCGTCTCATATGGCTGCTCTCCATGCCTGCCTAGTGCTGAAGTCAACAATGCTATTCAACAGCTTACAGGTGTAAACTATAACACTGGTGAACAAAACAAGGGCATGAAAAATGCTAGACAAGCACGTGACATGAAAGACACACATGCAGTTATCAGCTGTCTGAAAGAGAGAAAACCCTTCAGCTCAGATCCGAGCTTGCGCAGCATTTCGACATGGGTACATGCAACCAGAAAAGTCAATGTGGATTCAGCAAAAACTGTTGGAACAGCAATCCTGACCAACATGGATGGACAAATTGCTGCTGACTACACATTCAAGGGGGAAGGGTCAGGCTATCACTTTGGCTTTGAAATCGGCAGTAAAGATTGATGGTGAGTCAGTACAAGTGGATCCCCAGCTGCTTTTCCAGCGACTGACAATTGCTGCGAAAGCTACAGAGGCTCTAGAGTCTGTGTTCAAATATGAGCTCTGCAGTTACCCACCAACTCTGTTTGATTCCTCACTGCTGCTCCGACAGCCACATAAGCCAGTGCTAGCAGATGCTATCAGGACACTCCTGACAAAGGATGCACCAGGAATCACAGGCCAAGTCCACTACGTGTTGGATGTTGGGACACTAGTTCAGCGCATTCCATAGGCACGTGGCTCAACATACAAATGTATCCGCACGCAATACACAGAGTATGTCCCAAAGAAGTATGGACAGGCAACAGTCGTGTTTGATGGATATGATGGTACATCAACAAAGGATACAGCACACCAAAGACGTGCAAGAGGGAATGCTGGAGCAACGGTGACGTTTGATGAAGATATGCAGGCTACAATGAAGTAGGAACAATTCCTGGCAAACAAGACAAATAAGCAGCACTTCATAAACATGTTCAGCACCAAACTATAGGGGCAAAGAACTGCCAGACACATCATGCTGCAGGTGACGCTGGTCTACTCATAGTGCAGAAAGCAGTGGAGTCTGCAGCCACCACTGATACTGTGCTGATCGGAGATGACACAGATCTACTCATCTTGCTCATCTACCACACCAACCTCGAGTCATGTGACCTGTTCTTCCAACCCGAGCCAAAGAAGAATGTGAAGAAACCGCGTGTCTGGAACATGAAGTCTGTCAAACAGCAGTTAGGCCCTGATGTTTCACAGCACATTTTCTTCATGCACGCTCTCCTGGGATGTGATACTACTTCCCGCGTGCATGGCTTTGACAAGGGAGCTTCCCTTCACAAATTTAAAACCAGTGCGCAGTGCGCACTTCCGTTAACAAGCAATTGTGTTTGACAGACCGACAGCGTCCACCGATGATGTTGTAGATCGAAGCAGGAGAGAAAGCCTTGGCTTGCCTGTACAATGGGAAGCCTGCAGAGTCACCCAACGTGGTGCGACATAAGCGGTTCTGCTAGAAGGTCGCCTCCAGCATTTCTCATGTGCAACCCCAAAGTCTACCGCCCACATCAGCAGCAGCGAAACACCACAGCCTTCGTGCCTACTACCAGGTCCGGCAGTGGAAGGGCATTGCAGCTGATGAGCTACAATCAGATGACTGGCGGGAAAGCAGTGGAGGAGTCATGCTCGTACACACGGACTTGCCACCAGCTCTAGAAGAGCTCCTCAAGATGATCCGCTGCAACTGCCAAATAGACTGCAGCAGTCTGAAGTGCACCTGCAAGAAGCAGAGCATAGAGTGCTCAGCTGCATGTGGCAACTGTAGAGGGTCAGCATGCACGAACTCAACCCAAGTTGCATGTGACAGTGATGAAGATGAATAGACTTTTTGAGGAAGATTGATATATCGAAGACGGTAGTCTGAGGCTATGGTAACTACATGCAGTATTATAATAATTATGACCTATACATGAACGTTGTCCATCAGGCATACGGCATGCCATGGTATATAGTTGACACATCCTCAGAATAATGCTTTTTGGTCAGGTTTAGCTTATTGAAATGTGTGTCATCGGATTCCTAGCCCCAGAAAATGTACGTTTGCACTATAATTTTAAGCCTTTAGAAGCAGAAATATTGGGAATTATCAGGTTTATGGCAGCCATTTGGGAAAATGGCTGCCATTTCGGCTTTGTGGTCAGGTTTAGCTCATTGAAATGTGTTTCAAAGGATTCCTGGGCCCAGAAAACGTATATTTAGCCCTGAAAATCAAAGCCCTAAGTCATTTACAAGTAGAGATATTGCGAAATATCAGGTTTATGGCGGCCATTTTGGAAAATGGCTGCCGTTTCGGCTTTTTGGCTAGGTTTAGCTCATTAAAATTTAATTAATTTGATTCCTTGTCTCTGAAAATGTATGTTTAGCACTTAAAATCAAAACTCTCTATGTTATTTAGAAGCAGAAATATGGGAAATATTAGATTTACAACAAAAATATGTGTTTTATATCGGTTGCTAGGCATATTATTACCATAGCAACGGGAACTAAGCAATATTTATCATTAAAATTGGATGAAAATGCATCATTTGACATCATACTTCCTATAAAAGTAGTCACCTGCTTGGTGATAGCAATTTCTCGTGATATATTCTATTTCTCACGCCAATATGTTACCGTTGCTAAGGAGAAGATAGCCCTTAGCAACCAAATTTGCTATTTTGGCTCATAACAAAGTTTCAACTTTAGAGCGCTATAACTTTTTAGTTTGAAAAGTAATAGACTTGAAATTTGGATGTGATATCAACCAGGATGCTGAACAGTTTTTCAGCAAGTTTCAAGTCGGTTAGCATAATAATCAAATAAATATGGAGAAATATGTATTTTGGCGCAATTCACATTTTTGAAAAAAATGGTAAAAAATCACACTTTTGGCTAAAAATTGGTAAGCAAATCATCCCAAAACCTATTGAATGAGGTATCATCTTGTAGGAAATGTAGTTGTCTTTCATATGACACCTTATTCATGGTAAAATAAGGTGCTGTTAAAAAGTGATCCCCATAATTGTACAACAGTAGTTACACATGGCGGCCATTTTGAAAAATGGCCGCCACGGAACTTTCCCCCGCCTGGATTCCTTAAGACTTTTGATATGTTATAGAGGACATATTTTCGGGTATAAAACAGTTGACAGACTTTCTGTTGCAATTAGTGGGAGGTTGACCCCCTTTTTTTCACGAAATGCCTGGACTAATATGGTCAGTCCATGACATACTTTCATTAATGAAAACCCCTACAAATTTAACTGTGTGGACTCTTTGGATAACTTTATCATTCATTGATATTTTTAAATATTCAGAAATGTTGGAATGAATTGTGATATTCTATTGTAAAAATATATTAAATTGGATTTTTCAGTATTTAAAGACAATCAATTACTATTAAAGCAGTATGACACGTTAGTCAATTTATCGTTCAAATCATCATTAATTGATGAATAATTATCTGTTGAGTAAAGAATGTTGGTATCATCGGCAAATAATATAAACTTCAATTTACTTGGGCCGAGGATTGAACCTTGGGGCACATCGCATGTTACACTTAATGGATCAGATAATATATTTTGGTACAAAACCTGTTGAGTTCGGCCATGAAAATAATTCTCAAACCAAGATAAGGATAATCCCCTAATTCCATAGCTATTTAATTTGTCAAATAATATTGCAAAATCAGTAGAGTCGATAGCCTTTGTGAGGTCCAAGAAAACTCCAAGAGTATACAATGTTTTACTAAAAGAACGAGTGACATAATCATGTAAATCGATTAAAGCCATTTCAGATGAGGAACGTTTAAGAAAACCATATTGACAGGTGGCAAAGAATGACTGGGAAGAAATGAAATCAAACGTCCTGTTGTAAACAATTTTTTCTAGAATTATTGAAAAGAAAGTGAGAATTGATATCGGTCGGTAATTTGCTATGTTATGAATATCATTTTTCTTATGTATTGGCACAACTTTAGCTAATTTTAGCCTGTCAGGGAAAATTCCTGAAAACAAAGAGTAGTTGAAAATAGAACATAATGGTTTTAAAATGAAATGAATAACTTTTGAAACAACTTTGGGATTAACATCATCTATTCCACAACTATTTATAGTCTTTAAGTTCTTTAAAATTTCTACAATTTTGCTCTCTTTAACTGGCTTGAAGTATAAATAATTTGTACATTGTGTAGGCAAGAATTTGGCGTAATCATCATTACAGCTGGGCATTGATTTACTTATTTCACTACCAATATTTATCAAAAATTGGTTAAAATAATCAGAAATGGTTTTAAGATCATAAATATCTTGTCCATTGAATGATATATATGAAGGAAGTTTTTATTTTGTATAGATTTACAAAGAACATCAATAATTATGTCCCCTGTCTTTGTCATGCTTCCTTTGGTAATTTGGGACTTAAATTAAAAAAAAAAAAAACTCCTTTTTGCTGTACTTAGAATATTGTTTACCCGATTTCTAACTTTGTTATATATCTTCTCTTTAAAGTTGTTTCGATCATTACAAAATTCTTTATATAATCTGTTTCTCTTATCAATTTGACGTAAAATACTACCAGTGATCCAAGGCTGCTTTATTTTTATTTTCCTTGGTTTATTTTCCTTCATTATAAAAGTTCCATTATAAGCTTCATTAGCATTAGAACAACTAATTGTTCCAGTCCAGTTTACATTACATAACAACATCTTAAAAGAATCAATAGTTAATTCATTAATAATGCGGCTGTAACGCATAGGGTCACACTGAATGTTGAGTTTCTGTTTTTAGTAATTTGAAATATAGGAAAATGATCGGAGATATCATTATAGAATAAACCTGAAGAAACATCAAAGTCAAAATGGTTAGTAAAAATATTATCTATTAATGATGAAGTTGTGGAGGTAATTCTTGTAGCTTTGTCAATCAAAGGTAGCAAATAGTTAGCATATATAACACTCAAAAAGTTACTAACTGCATTATGTTTATGCTGTATGAAATTTACATTAAAAACACCCATTATATAAATACGCTTGTTTTCACGGTTCATTTTTTCTAAACATTTATCAAATTCTTCTGTAAATTTTCTAAGATTGGATTGTGGTTTTCTGTATATAATCCCAACTAAAACTTTCTTTTGTTTCCGTTGTAAAATTTCGATAAATAGAGATTCATAGTTAACAGAAGAAATGAATAGGTCAATTCGGAATTAAAAATCATACATTTCTAAACTAAAAGACCAACTCCACCGCCTCGACCTTGAATACGATCAGAGTGTATACATGTATACCCATCTAAGTTAAATAACATAGGGGTATTATTGTGTATCCAAGTTTCAGAAAAACTATAAATAGAAAATTGAAAAGGAATAGTAGGTATGAAATAAAATATTGCATCAAAGTGTTTGTTTAAACTACGTGAATTAAAATGAAGAATGCTAACATTATTAGTTTGGTTGTCATAAATTGAAGAAAATTCATCAAGAAAGTAGTATTTACAGTCTAGCTGGAAATTATTAATAAGTGAATTAAATAGGTATACTGTCATTATCATCATCGTCATTATCAAATACATCATCACCCTCTAAAACTATCATTATCTAGACTCTAAACTCAAAAATTGAAAAAGTTGTCTCATTTTCCGTAAACACTTTTGTAACGTTCGAAACAATTTTCATTTTGAATTGGCAGAAATATATGAACTACAGGACCTATCCATTTTAACAAAAATTGGACATCTCAAGGCAGCTACCCACCAAAACAAAGAAATTAGCAATACATTATTACAATACTATGTTTAATATACACATATGCTGTTAGTTTAGTTAAGATTAGTTCATTTGGGTTTAATCAATAATAGTTTAGTTTAATCGAGGGCTACAAGCATTTCGAGCTTCATGTTGACGCTGTATTCCTCCTATATCATGTTAATTATACAAAATAATAAATTTTCTATAAGTATTGTCTATGTTCTATACAGTATGAGTATCATGTATTGTACTTTTAAACGTAAATTATATCGCATTGATGGACATTATGTATGTTTAAGATATGATATAGAAATCAATAAATCAAATCAAATCAAATCTATTAAATAAATAAATAAATATTTATTTAAGAGCGTTTAGAGTTGTCGTCTTTTGAAACAACCTCCAATTACAAATAGGAGTAAAGGATGACTGTTACTTGTATTAAAACGTAAAACATACAAACAACATGTTATGTTCTATTTAAATATTAAACAAAACTATTTTGCTTATATACCTGTATGTGTAAGTGATATTAGTGAATGACACACAGTAGTTCATAGCAAAGAACACAGCAAGCGGATTAAACATCTATAGTGTAGAGGTTGTAGAAATTGATAATCTGATTGAAATGTTAACATCCTGTAGCATGGGAAACAAACCATACATTGAACAATGTCGTTCATAACATGTATAAAAAGAGTTTGTTTGTAAGTGAATTTTATAAGGAGTTTTAATGTCTACGATTGCTATTAGCTTCATATTCCACTCTGTTAGATCACATAAGCATGTTTAAGTACACGTACTTGCAATGAACAGTAAAGCTACGGTCACAAAAGTGCGTACGAACGATGCGTTAGTACGAATCTCCCTGTTCGTAAACGAATTTCAGAGTTCGTAGAGTTTCGTAGATGGGGCATAGTTTCTTACGTGTTTGTTATGCTACGGTCACAAATGTTCGTACGAACGATTCGTTCGTACGAATCTCCCTGTTCCTACGAATTTCAGGGTTCGTAGAGATTCGCAGATGGGGCATAGTTTCGTACGTCCTTCTTACGGAGTTCGTACGAACGCCGTTTAATTCGTAAGAACAACTCAAGACCTTCTTGAGAAACGAAGTGATTTTCGGTTATACAATGGCCCCAGAGTTCGTACGTTTTTCGTAAGAACGCCTTGTGTTCTTCTTACGTCAGACTTACGCCAATCTTACGAGTTTTTGTTCTCGCAAGGTGGTCGTACGTTTAACTCACGGCATTCACAAGTCATTCGTAAGAAGATCTTACGATTTTTTTCCTATTTGGTCGGGTTGCCAAAAAAACGCTGCCGTATACTGTCGAAAATTCTATGACTGTTGAAAGTTTGATATTACACGATGACAGTATTGCCAAGAAGACTACAACTGCAACTGCAACTCCATAAAATGTTTCTTGAACTTGCTGTTAGCATATCTGTTACTTCCTTTATTATAAAAGCAGTCATGTTAACCGAAGAAGTCAACAAGTTTTTGCTCTGTGGTGGCATCAAAGTCATAGGACTGCTTCTCCTTTCTTAGTTTCCCCGTTACCTCATCTTCATCGCCGTCAAACTGCCGTCTTGATGGTTTTCCCTCCTCCTCCTCGTCATCTTCCACCGCCTACTCCCGGTCGCTTCCGATATGGCCATCATTTCTTGATATCAGGCGCTCCGAAAGCAGTTTGGGATTGGGGTGGCAAAAATTCCAGGGGGCTCACCTTCCAGGGGCAGTGGCGTAATGAGCAAAAACTTTTGGAGGAGGGGGGGGGGGCAGAAGGAAAATTTGCATCACCACCACTCCTAGGCCTACATGTTACATGCAGGCCCCACGGAAGATTTTTCACAGTGGAGTATTAACGATCAGGTTAGAGTGTAGCGAGCGTAGCGTAAATTGGCGTGTGGTCCGGGGGCTTTGCACCGGCGGGGGCCAAGGGACTAAGCCCCGGAAGCTCATGGTTTTTAGGCATCAAATTGGGGTCAGATAAGCATATTTAGATACCTTATTTGTGTTACTGGCAGGTCACTAATTGTCGGGGGTTCCAGGGAGCAGAGCCCCTGGAAGCTCAAAGGTTTTCGGCATCTAATAACGGTCAGATGAGCATATTTTGATATCTCATTTGTGATATTGGTAGGTCACACATTTTGTTCTCTCTCTTTCTTTCCTTTCCTCTTTTTTTTTTAAAAAGTGAGGGGTGCTCGAGCCCCGAGCCCCGAGCCCCGCCGTTCTGCAGGCCCTGACATGAAGGCTTCCAAATAAGCTTATTTTTATGCCCAGCTGTTAATTTGGGAATTAGTAATTTTCAAACAAACGCATAAAAAGATATGATTTGCAAAAAAATTGAGAAAAAATACCGGAAAATCATGTCATTTCAGCAACGTTTGTAAATCACATTTGTGATATTGGTAGGTCACACATTTTGTTCTCTCTCTTTCTTTCCTTTCCTCTTTTTTTTTTAAAAAGTGAGGGGTGCTCGAGCCCCGAGCCCCGAGCCCCGCCGTTCTGCAGGCCCTGACATGAAGGCTTCCAAATAAGCATATTTGTATGCCCAGCTGTTAATTTGGGAATTAGTAATTTTCAAACAAACGCATAAAAAGATATGATTTGCAAAAAAATTGAGAAAAAATACCGGAAAATCATGTCATTTCAGCAACGTTTGTAAATCACTGGTATCGAATTAGAAGTACCCCCCGCCCATTAGTACGCCAGTGTTCAGGGGCTCATGTCTTCTCACCACTATAATAAAATTTAAAAAAAAAAAAAATTCCCATCCTCTTACAATATTTCCACGATATGCGCAAATCGTATATATTATAAAAACCTCCATTGATGTAGGAGCAAGCGGAATGCATACGAAATTTAATCCCTATTAACTTTTCTTTTCTTTGAATGGAATATAATTTATATGTGATTCAATTCAGGTTTTGTTCTTTTTTATGTTCTTTTTGGTTAAAAAATGCAAATCATCTTTATTCCTTTACTGCTTTTTTTTTATAGGGGGGTTGGAGGGGGCGAATGCCCCCCTGCCCCTCCCCCCCCCCCCACTTCCGGCGCCTCTGCTTGATATTGTTGTTGCTGCTCTCCTCCTCTTTCTCCTTCCTCCTCATCTCTTTCCTTACGGTTGTTTCCCTTCCCTCTCTTCCCTCTAACAGATTTCCCATTTGGTCCCATATTTCTTCGACAGGAGATGCAACCTCGACGAACACTATGAACAGAGTGAGGCTTTATAACCGTTAAAACTCAAAATTTGCATAAATTGTGTACGTACACCTTACGAGCACCTTACGAACGTCTTACGAACGCCAGGAGTCATTCGTACGAAGACATTAAGAATCTCCGCTCGTAAGGCGTTCTTACGAACGCCGTAGGAGCCCTCTATGAACAACTTGAGGCGTTCTTACGGTCATCGTAATAATTTGAAGCTTCTAGAATTGTCCCTCGACTCTATGAAATGTACGTAGATCTTGCGTGGTTCTTACGATGTAATTACGGCGTTCGTACGGCCGCCTTACGAACAGAGGGTTTCGTACGATGTTAAAAAAATCTTGGACAAGACCATCGACCAATCTGCGTTCTTACGAACGGTCTACGAACGGTTTACGAGCGCTTGTTTCGTACGGCCTTCTTAAGAAGATCTTACGAAATGGTCTGAAAATCGTTCGTACGGCGTTCGTAGCAGCCCGTAAGGGTATTTGTGACCAAGGCATTACGTTTAATTTTTCGTTTTTTTCTTCTTAAGAATGCCTTGAGTGCTTCTTACGTCAGACTTACGGCCATCTTGGCCTGCAAATGGTACATAGTACCTTTAATGACCAACATATTTGTTGGTTTAGTTAATAGCAGATGAGTTTTATATCATAGTTATTAGATATGCTATAGCATAGTAATAATGACTGCTTTGAGAGACATAGTTGTTTTTATACGCTCAAGGGGAGGTTACAATTGTGCCATTGTCTCGACACGCCTCGGGCAATAGCACAATTGTAACCTCCCCTTGAGCTTATAAAAATAACAATGTCTCTCAAAGCAGTCATTATTACTTTTATATACCGAAAAAAGTCAACTTATGACACCACCCTGGCTTTTCTCTAGTTTATCTGCACATGTATCAACACAAAGTTATGGCATCTGCCAAAGACTTTTGTCTCAGAAAGTGAATGCGTAACAACATTCAAGAACAAAAGGCAGCGGGGTACAACTTCCCTAGAAATGATTTCTACTCAACAAAATAGCACATATTCCGTGCTTTCAAATGCGTTTCGCCCGAATTTATAACGGTAATGGTAACTTGAGATATGGTCGAAATGATGCAACAATGTCATAATTTGTAGTAGTAGTATACGTGTTGTAGCTGCAGCGACGTACACGTATGCACACACAATTTCCAAGAACAAATGTCCAGCAGTTTTCAGTATGAATTTCACATACCCTTTTGGTGTTCTAGATCTTGCTGTCAGCAGAATTAATCAAGTCTTGCAATTGATCATCATCGAGAAGTTGACATCTGGGAAGAGTTTATTCAGCCTTTTTGCCTTGTTTGGAAACTATGAGTAGAATCTAGGCCAGATTTAGTAGTAGGATCGACATTAAAACAAAATTAAAAATTAAGCTAGAGACCGATTCGCACACACACAATGTATGGTATCCGCGCTCGCTCGAACCAGAATTTAACACGTGAACCAATGGGAATTTCAGCAAGATTGAACTATTTTCCCGCTAACTGGAATTTTGCCGGGATTTTACTGATTTACTAGAACTATTACATAGGTTTGGCATTTTTCGTTTATTTACGGGAATGGCTAAAACCACGACTGCAATTTCGACCAATCAGATGGCTGGATTTCTTAAGTGAGGTATACAATTCACAATACTATTGTAAGAACTCATAGTATTCATATCTGGTGAATAAATAAGGAGATAGATTAATCTCCAAAATTTGCATTTCTCAAAAATATGAATAGTCTTGATCCTAAAAATACACATTTGAATAATGTTAACATAATTTAATTTTTGACCCTCTTGGGGACACATTTGGTATATGTATTTTTTTTTTAAATACAGTAAAACATTTAGTGAGTTTGATACAAACCTGTTGAAGATGAAATAATCCATATCAGAGTAAGAGGCAGGAACGCCCTAAACCATCCAAGTATTGAATCCCCAGACATTGTCAATATCACAGGAACACAGAGAGTGAGATGCAGTGCCCAATAGTGAAGTCCAATAGTTAATATATCAAGTCCTATGTACAGATAGCAAAACAGATTGCGCTTGGAGTTATATTCATTTGGGCTGTATACCCTCATACGACAGAGCAGCTTGGAATGGCCTGTGATCTGATTCAAGTACCCAAATATTGTGACTGAGTTTTGAAAAGGAAGTCGAATATACCAAGAATCAAATTAGAGACAATGTACTTCCTCCTTGTGGGTTGGTCGGTGGTGTTAAGTAAATGTATGAGAGTAAGGCGTACGCATGATTTTTTCGAGGGGGGGGGGGGGGGGGGGGTTAAAATTTGAAAATCGCGCCGAAACTTTCGCAACGACTCAACCAGCCGCTGAATAAGCAGGGGAATGGGGGGGGGGGGTAAGAGCACCAAAAGCGGGCAAAAAATGAAGGAAAAAAAAAAGACATGTAGAATAATTTTTGACAGAGATTCCGAACATGACAATGATTTTCTTAGAAATCATCAATAATTCTGGAATCTAGCTTTTAAAATGATGACTCAGAAGGCTCAGAAAAAGCTGTTTATGACGTCACTGCAGGCGCCTCTCTGGTGAAAAGGAGGGTGATTTAGGCATTGAAATTTCTTTAAAAAGGCAAACTATGTTATTAATTGGAACAAAAAAGACATTTATCCGAAAAATATTATTCACTTGATAATCCCAGAACGTTTCTGGCAATTTCGTCATTCCTAATATAAGATCCTTAGTTTAAGGTCAAATCAGGCATGCCCGCAATTACGTCAAATACGTTATCAAGGTCACGTGACCGTATTACCTTTTTTCGAGGGGCGTAGCCCAGCAAGCGTGACGAGAACTGTGAAAAATGGATGGTTATCACCATATTTTGGTCTATTTAGAGATTCTCTGAAAAATCAGAGGCTGGAATTGTAATACGTAGAATTGTATTCATGTTTTGAAAGGCTGTGTTAGTTGGGTTAGAGAGGACCTTTAACAAAAGGAAAACTTAAACCTCTCGCCAAAATATTTCCTTTGTTAATGAAAAGGTTAAATTCCAACGGCATTTGAAAGGAAATACTAATTTAGAACTTTCCTAAAAAGGGGGGCTCGAAAATATATTTAAGTGGGAAAATAACGACTACTAGTTGTCGAATCGACTTAAGAGCTATAGAGCCAGTAAGTAATAGTCTGATTTTCAGACCATTGTACCATATGGTCGTACGTTTTATGCTGCGCAGAGATTCAATCAGTTTAATTTTGGCCATTACAAGAAGTGGGTTACTGATGTAGACAAATGCACATGTACCCTTTACAGCTCAATTTATGTATGTTATTACCAAAGAAGAAGAAAAAAAAGCCAGTCAGTCACTCAATAGTGTCTGACAGTGAAGTCTAGCAAGTAAACGGGTTCTCTTGCATAATTTGAATATTAGGACACTGCTAACGTTTAAATTTCACAGATAGGACATACATGATATATTCATATGCAGGGCCCGCTGGAAGAGCAGTTTCATAACTGAAGTGGCTACCCTGGGTAAATAAAACGTTATTATTATTATTATTATTATTATTATTATTATTATAATTCCTGCAAAGTTCTACAGAATTTGATGTGGGCTGCACAAGGGACATATTATCTTTAAAGGTTATTATATGCTACATCGTTGCACTGCAAAGAAATGTCTTACTAGCCAGGATTTCTTAGGGGGGGGGGGCCCATTTTTTTTTTGGTCCCCACAAAATCTCAACGACTTAGCCAGCCGCTGAATAAGCGGTGGCGGGGGTGGGGGGGGGGGGGGGGGGGGGGGGGGGGGGGGGGGGTAAGAGGACACTTTATTGTTTTTTGGTCTCGAAATTTGAAAAGTTGACATTTTGTTCCGTTGGGGGGGGGGGGTGAGGTCACCTTTTTAAGGTCAGCCATTGGCGTAATTTTTTTTTAATTAAACAAAATAAAAATAAAAAAACATCACAAAAGGGGGTGTTGCTCGAAGATACACACATAAAAAAACCGGGGGGGGGGGGGGTTCAACCCAAAGCCTCATCTCCCCCCCCCCCCCCTGTGTACGCGCCTGCTCGTCTGAATACAGTTTTTCCCCTCCCGCGCGAAGAGCGGAAGCTTTTACGTTTCATTTAATCATTAGAGAAAGAAGACGATTCGTTGTACCGTTTTTTTTTTACTCTTAATCCTCGTCTAAATTCATCCCCCCCCCCCTCCCGCGTAAAGCGCGGAAGCTTGTACGTTTCATTAAATCATTAGAGATAGAAGACGATTCGTTGTACCGTTCCCGACTCTTAATCCTCTTCTGAATTCAGTTCCCCCCCCCTCCCATCCGCGCGCGCGAAGCGCGGAAGCTTTTACGTTTCATTAAATCATTAGAGAAAGAAGACGATTCGTTGTACCGTTTTTTACTCTTAATCCTCGTCTAAATTCACCCCCCTCCCGCATTAAGCGCGGAAGCTTGTACGTTTCATTAAATCATTACACTCTAAAAAATCAAGTGCTACTTTAAACACTTTAAGTGTAAGTCTTTTTACACTTCTGGTGCTATTAGACGCATGCAGCTCGCAAAAACCACACTTATAGTGCATTAAATAACCTCTTTCAGAGCCCCCAAAACAGCACTACTAGTGCTAACACTTTTACACCCGATATAGTACTAAAGAACACACACAAACAGCATGCAACAAATAACACCTGTAGTGCTGAAAACTCACCCTTCTGTTAAACATGCATACTGATAAAACATTCAAGTAGATATTCATTAATTTTAAAAACTAACTTTATTTTCATTATTGCAAAGTTGAAACTTTGATTCGACAAGGTTATCAAAATTTAACGCTTGGAAACATTTTAAGTAATGATTATTATAAATTACAAAACGCTTAAATACAGCCCCGGCATAGCACCTGAAGAGCTCTCCGAACGCTGCTGAGATGTGTGAGATCACAGTATGGACATGATTTGCACAAGCAGACGATGTCCCATGACATCTCACACATTTTCAGTGCCTGTGTTTTCATCTTCTCTTGAGTTATTTCGCTTAATTCACTACCGTCAGGCTAAATGTATAATCTATTGCCTCACTCTCAGGCGCGGATCCAGGATTTCTTAGGGGGGGGGGGGCCAAATTTGAAATCAATTTGAAATTTAGTGTGCTGAAATTCGAAAATCGTGGGGCCAATATTTCGCTCAGTGGGGGAGGGGTTATGAGCACAATTTTTTTTTTGGCCCTCGAAAATTTGAACGAATGCATCCCCCCTTGAGCGCCAGGGGGGCATCTAAAAAAAAAAGTTAACGTTTTTTCCCAGGGGGGGGGGGGGCGGCCCTCCGCCCCCCCCCCAGATCCGCCACTGCGGCCACCCGATGTAGCAGGCGAAAGAGGAGAACCTGTGATTCAAGTGCAGAAGATGTATGTACATTCAAAATGTGTACATGCTTTTTTGTAATTGTGCAACTGAACTGTGATTTGGAAAGAAAGCCCTTCCTTTATATTACATTGCTATTGTTATTTTGTTGTTTATTGGTTTCATTTTTTGTGTTAAAATAAATTCTTTGTATTCATCCAAATTCACAAGAACACATGCAAAATTGTCTTGGTCACACATTGTAAAAATACATATGATTATATATGAAAAACTATATCGTCGTGTTTATAATCATAAAAGAACCAAATCCTTGTTGCTTTCGAAGAAAATCATCTGGCAATCACATATTTTGGTCTTATCTTCTGACAAAATGGGCCTAGGCCGGATAAGAGGTGGGTGCTATTTCCTGTTATTTTGAACTCTCTTGATCTTTCTTTCCTCATTCTGGAGCACAGCTTACCTCAGATGATTACATATCAACAGAATCTACAGAAGTCCCACAAAAGTATTAAAAATGTATACATAAAAATATTTTTAAAAAGAGATCGAGAGAAATTGAGCGAGATTGAGGGAGAGAGGGGGACGGATCGAGGAGAGAAAGAGAGGGATGGGGGAGGAGGGGAGAGGGGAACAGATAGAGATTGAGAGTGTGAATACTAGGACACTGCTAACGTTTCAATTTCACAGATAGGACATACGTCACATATTAATAATTCCTGCAAAGTTCTACAAAACTTGATTAAGTCTATATCTGATCCAAGGAGAACTGTAACAGTTTTTTAAAAATACAGAGCCTCACTTTGAATTCAAATAAACCGAAATGAAAATAATCAAAATTATTGTGAAAGCAAACTGTTTTTGGTATAAATGAATTGTTTATGATAACATTCTGATAATTACAATTAGAGTAATTGATTAAGTAAAATGTCCCCGTTTTCCGGTGACAAAACCATACCCCCAATTCCAGTTCCTTACAAGTATGTGTGTGTGCGGGGGTGTGCGTGCGCCTCTCTCTCTCTCTCTCTCTCTTTCCCCATCTTCCTTAATTTCCATCGGTTAACACGGCAAAATGACCTCACGGAGTGCAGACGATTATAAGTTATTGGGAATTAAAAGGGCAGAATGACAACTTTCCTAGTATTGTTGACGTACACCCCTCCCCATCCCATCTCTCTCTATCGCTCTTGTCATTATCCGTCTCTTTGGCAGGGGGGGGGGGGGGGGTGGTGGGTACAAATTTTTGTGCAATGTTTTAACGGGTGTGCTTTAGAATTTGCAAATGATTCATGTGTGTGTATAATTATGTGTGCGGTCGCGCGTCTCTCTCTCTCTCTCTCTCTCTTCATCTTCAACGGGCCTCACGGCAAATAAACTTAAAGTCCCATGACCAAGGGTGTCGATTTGTATCCGTGGTTGGGGGGGGGGGGATGATAGGTTCCAAAATATTTTCGGCAATGGATCAAAGCAACCAAGAGGTAGAAGCGTGTGGCAGGTTGCACCCCCTCCCCAAGCGCGTAGACAGGATTTCATTTTAGGTCGGGGGGGGGGGCGGTAGTGAGCACGCGAATTACTTACAGAGCGCGCTCCCTAGGAGGTTGGGTTCATGGAGGAGGCAGCTTTCCCCCCCCCCGCGAAGCGCGGAAGCTTTGACGTTTCATTAAATTATTAGAGAAAGAAGGCGATTCGTTTGACCGTTCTCGACTCTTAATCCTTGTTTGAATCAAGTTCCCCTTCCTCCGCGCGTAGCGCGGAAGCTCTGATGCTTCATTAGATTATTAAAGAAAGAAGACGATTCGATGTACCATTCTCGACTCTTAATCCTCGTCTAAATTCAGCCCCCCCCCTTTCCGCGCGAAGCGCGGGAGCTTTCACGTTTCATTTAATTAGTAGAGAAACAAGACGATTCGTTGTCTCGTGTCCTTGTCTGAATTCAGTTTTCCCCCTCTCGCGCGAAGCGCGGAAGCTTTGAAGTTTCATTTAATTATTAATCTTAATCCACATCTGAAATCATTTTCGCCCTTCCCGCGCGTAGCGCGGAAGCTTTCACGTTTCCTTAAATTATTAGAAAAAGAAGATGATTCGTTGTATCGTGTACTTTGACGTTTCATTTAATTATAACTCTCAATCCTAGTCTGATTTCAGTTGCCCCCTCCCGCGCAAAGCGCGGAAGCCTTTCCGTTTCACTAAATTATTAGAGAAAGAAAACGATTCGTTGTACTGTTCTCTATATTAATCCTTGTCTGAATTTAGTTTCCCCACATGATGCACGTATGGAACGTTCGTTCGCAAATTTTTGGATGGACAGCCCGAGTGATGGGTAGCATGTTATCTCCCGGCAGTGATTGTCCCAATAGCTTCTGGAAAGAAATTATATACTACTGTTAGTGTTATCAGCCACTAATTAGGCCCATTAGTGACTATACAAAATATATGCTCTTCCTGGCTATTTGGGAATGTGTCAGTTTGCAACAACAATGGAGAAACGCGAATTTTGTTGAAAATCATGTTATATCACGAACATTTATAAATCACTTGTATGAAATTGAAAATAAGTCATGTTTGGATGTTATTTATTTATTTATTTATTATTATTTTTTAATTTTTTTTTTTTTAAAAATTATTATTATTATTATTTTTTTTTTTTGTTGGGGGGGGGGGGGGGGGATAGCGCCCACAAGCCCCCCACCAGTACGCCAGTGACATAGGCCTACATCAGCTTTTCAATAAAACAAAAATAAGATGTGACATAGTAATCTTTCTCCTAAAATGAAAAATGTTTTATGAAATATCAGGAAATAAAATGAGTGAAAAAAATAAAAATAAAGATACATGACGTGATTTTAAAAAAGGGTGAACGGAAACAACATAGCAACTAGTGAACTATCTTATAAATCATACTAATGTCCGAAAATCTTTCTCCTTGTCTCCGATCTAATCACGAATTAGAATTAGGGGGGGGGGTGTTAGTGAGCAATATTTTTTTTCAACTCAGCACAACCCCCCCCCCTTGAGCAAAAAAATAAAAAAAAATGAGGGGAGGGGTAACCCCCAATACTTTTATAAACCGTCAGTGAAATATAAATTAAAAGACTTCATTCTCTTCCAACATCAGTAAGGGTCAAGTCTTTAAATTGTCATGCTTGGATAGGCTCAATCATTTAAACGTTAGAAGGTCTGATCAAACAAAAAATTGACAAAATAGAGCAAATAGCCATGTAAGTGTTGGTGAACTTGTGTATATCTGCAAGACATTCTCGGTCAGCAATATAAATGAGAAACAGTATAGGTCAACTTTTTTAGGTCAGCCATTGTTTTGTTTTTTTGTTTTTGTTTTTTTTTAAATTAAAAAAAAAAAAAAAAAATTAAAAAAACATCACAAAAGGAGGGGGGGGGGGGGAAGGGTTTGCTCCAAAATACACACAAACAAAAAACCGAAGGGGGGGGGGGGGGGTTCAACCCCCAAATCTGATCTCCCCTACCTTTCTTTTTTATCTTTTTTTCTTTCCCTTTTCTCCTCTTTCTCTTTCCCTTCTCTTCCTTCTCTCTCTTTTAGGTTTGATGGGAAGGGGGGGGGGGGGAGAAGGAGGAGGCAAGGTCATTTCGGCCTACCCTTCTCCCTCTTTCCCTTTTCCTTCCCTTCCTTCTCTCTCTTTTAGGTTTGGTGGGAGGGGGGGGGGGGAGGGGGAGGCAAGGTCATTTCGGCCCCCACCCTTCTCCACACGTTGTTGGCGGGATTAGCTGCAAATGATCTATTTCCCCTTCTTTTCACCTTTTTTTCGGTTCCTTTTTGCTCTCTTTTTTTCCTTTTCCTTCTTTCTCTCTTTTTTATCGGGGCGGGGGGAGGCAAGGGTATTTTGCCCCACCCCCACCCCGATCCACAACTTGTTGGCGGAAAAATTGCAACTGATACCCCCTTCTTTCTATTTCCTTCCTACTCTCTTATTCATTGGGGGAGGGGGGAGGCGAGGCTCTTTCGCCCCCCCCCGATCACTTCTTCCCCCTTTTCTTTTCTTCTTCCTCTTCTTTCTTTCCCTTTCTCTCCTCTTTCCCTTCTTTTCCTTTCTCTCTCTCTCTCTCTCTTTTTTTCCCTCCTTTTTTTTTCCCTTCTTTTTTTTCCTCCTTTTTTTTTCTTTCTTCTTTTCCCCCCTTTTTTCCCTTCTTTTTTCCTTTCTTTTTTTTCCCACCGGGGGGGGGGGGGGGCGGGCACCCCGGCCCCCCCTGGATCCGAGCCTGGGTGTGGGTGAGTGGGGGGGGGGAGGGCTTAAACCCCCTTTTCTTTCTTTAATTTTTGTCTTTCCTTTAATTTCCCTTCCCTGTCTCTTTAATTCTTCCTCTTTCTTCCCCTTACTTTCTCTTTCCAACATCAATTTGGTGCGCGCGTGTGCATGTGTGTGCGTGTGTGTGTGTGTGTGTGCGTGTGTGTGTGCGTGTGAGGTGTGTACCCCTCCCCGCCCCGCTCCGCCCCAACCCCCCCCCCCCCGTTACACCCACAAATGTAATAACACTTTACCCACAAATGTAATAGTTTCACCCACAAATGTAATAACCGCTTTACCCACAAATGTAATAATTTTGAATCACCCACAAATGTAATAATGACGTTACCCACAAATGTAATAAATTTGAAGGGATATTTTGTCGAATTTGTTCTAAAACCCTGTAATAAAGCATGGGTATAGCGCGCAGTCTTTACTCCAGACCCGGTTATTTCAAAAATTTAATAAATCTTTAAAACTAAAACCCCATAATCCTTTTCCTGTGGAATAACATGCGAATCGAGCGTAGTCTTTCCTCCAGACCCGGTTATTCAAAAGTAAAAAAAAAAAAAATCTTTTAAACTAAGACCCCACCATCTTCCAAACTAAGACCCGGGGGGTGTTTCATCAACATTAGCCGTACACATGTCGTGTCAGTACACACTTTCGTAACAGACACTTGCTTTTATTGTTCTATGTAAAGTTTTGTTTTGTTTTGTAAAGTACAATGACGCGATCGATAGGAATTCGTATATCGATCCTAGGTACTAGACTGCCAACAGCCGGTGCTTTTGGCTTTTGATTACAATATATCTTCTGGTCTTTCTGGATATTGTACTACAATGAAGTAATTGATATATCTGCCTGATTTAAGTGCTCAATATTAAGAACGTCTCCGTCACAGTTTTGTTTATTGCTGTGATTTGTTGTAACTTTAGTGTTCTGACACTGCTCATTCAAACCATATGGAGCTACAACCACGAGAGAGGGGACTCCCCCGAAAGAAATGTCAGACATAATCCCTAATCGAGAATCGACACCTACCCCCCTGCCAACTACCCCCGGACAACTACCCCCTAATCACCACCCTCTAGGACTACTACCCCTAGGACAACTACCCCCAGCTAACTACCCCCTAGAATGATAACCCCCCCCCCCCCCAGCTAACTACCCCTGGACATCTACCCCGGACAATACCCCTCGGACGTCTACCCCAAGTCAAGTACCCCACGGACATCTATCCCCGGGCAACTACCCCCATACATCTACCCCCCGTCAAATACCCCGGACATCTACCCCAGCCAATTACCCCCCTGGACATCTACCCCCCCCCCAATCCAACTATCCCCTTCCAACTACCCCCAGCCAACTATCCCCACCCTGAAAACTACCCCGGACATCTACCCCCATTCAACTACCCCCGGACAACTACTCCCAACTACCTTAATTTGCTTGGGGGTAGATGTGCGGGGCCGGGGGGGGGGGGGGGGGGGGGTAGTTGGAGGGGGAGTTATAGTTGTCCAGGGGGGGGGGGGGTAGTTGGATGGGGTTAGATGTCCGGCGGTAGATGTTCGGGGAGGGGGTAGTTGACTGGGGGTAGATGTCCGGGGGTATTTAGCTAGGTGGTAGTTAGCTATACCCATGCTTTTTTTTTTTATTACAGGGTTTTAGTTTTGAACAAATTCGACAAAATATCACTTCAAATTTATTACATTTGTGGGTAAAGTCATTATTACATTTGTGGGTGATTCAAAATTATTACATTTGTGGGTAAAGTGGTTATTACATTTGTGGGTAAAGTGTTATTACATTTGTGGGTGTTATTACATTTGTGGGTAAAGTGTTATTACACTTAATTGTGGGCGTTATTACATTTGTGGGTGTAACACCCCCCCCCCTTAGCTCGCACGCTTGAATAAAGCTTCTAGTTAGGCCGGAGCGCCCGTGCACTCCTCTAGATCTATATACTGACCATGAAGAGCCTTATTCCAAAAGGAGCTAAGTCCACTTTTGATGAAAATTGAGTTATTGAACAGAACATCGTCTTTCGATCAACAAAATTATACCCGAAACTTTGGGAGCAATTATAAAAAAATGCACCTTCTAATATCACTTTTCCATAGACGCCCGTACAAAATCTGGCAACCAATTTCTTTTTCCTCAGAATTTACAAAAATAGATTTAGCTCCTTTTAAAATTAAACTCTTCATACAATTACGGAACTGACCTACTAATATTCAAACTTGAACCAAGACTACCTGTGTTGCTTTATGACGACGTCAAATTGTAATCTTGAACATGTTGCATTAAAAAAACGGCAATCTAGCCACACAAACAATAGCTCTGTCTTGGACAATGGAGGATGAAACGCAGAGAACTGTTTTAGAAAAGCTGATTGAGTATGGTAAGGAAATTAGCTACATGTATTAGCAGCAAAGATGGAAGATCTAGTGTTGTTTTTGGTCGATTGTGGTTGAATAGTGCTTGCGACCAGTCTCTTTTATTGCCCCATACATTGAGAATCGTGTAATGTTTGCTGTATCGCTCTATCATTCACAGTATCACTTAGTGCAGTGTTCTGAGCTGAGCTGAGCTGTGTGTGTGTGAGACTGTGTGTGTTGGGTTTTTACAGACGTGTATCAATCAGATATTATTTACGTCTGGGGACCGACCTTTAAACGTCACCATCCGAAAGACGTGACTCAGTTTCAAACCTGGGTCCTCGGCCGAGTCAGTTTGTAACTTCCACTTTCAGCTGGATTACAGGCGCACGCACACGCCACAACGCCTAGCTGAGTAACGGAACTTTAATTTAAAGATTCGTCGAAGCTTGACTGTTAGTGTTAGTTCACATGCTATTGTTAATTGAAAGAACATAAAAAGGTGCCCAGAAGGGTCAGATGTAAAGTATAAAAATGAGGGAATGAATTATCAATTAATAATTTATGAAATGATTGTAGATCTATAGACTGATCGGAAGTTGGAATCTGAATTAGACGGACATATCGTGTGTGCGTGACGGGGTCCGGCTGCATTGATTGAATACATGCCAGGGGCGTACGCAGGATTTTTCATGGGGGGGGGGGTTTAAAATATTGCTCCCGAAAATTTGAAAATCGCGCCGGCCGAAAAGACGCTCAGTGGGGGGGGGGGGGGGGGGGGGGGGGGGGGGGGGGGGGGGGGGGGGGAAGCGGACACTTTATTTTTTTTTTTTTTTGAGGCCAAAAAAAAAATCGCAACGACTCAGCCAGCCGAAAAGTCGCTCAGTGGGGGGGGGGGGGGGGGGGGGGGGGAACACTTTTTTTTTTTTTTTGGAGGCCAAAATTTCAAAATTTCAATAAAAAAATTAAAAAAAACCAAAGGGGGGGGGGGAGGGTTTTTTTTTTTTTTAGGGGGGTTTACATACATAAAAATACCAAAGGGGGGGGGGGGGTTTGAACCCCTAAAACCCTCCCACTGCGTACGCCCCTGATACATGCGATGAGATACTTTTGAGCTTGCGACTAACACAAAATTGGGCTCTAAATCTGAAAAATACTTGAAATAAAGGTCATTTTATGGTACCCTTATTTCTTACATACACGCGTACGAAACTCAATTTTTTAGATTTGGGTAGCGGGACCGCCGATTACATCGCTAAAATGTGATATTTTATGAAATATTTTCCATTGCAAATGTGGTTCTTCAGTGACTCTGGCATGGTATAGTATGTGCGGGATATGTGATATGCTATTATGCGATGTATTTTAAAGGGATTTTACCATGCATCCAATGGATCGGCCGAAAACTGGAGCTGGTCGTTTACCGGCTCCTTTACTCTAGATCTAAATGAAAAACTAGAATTTAATTCGTCACGAGGACGAATAAGGTGGTCTGCCTTCAAGTTATATAGACATGTAAACAATGATGATGATGATGATCTTGATAGTATTAATGGTGATGACGATGATGATCATGATCATGATGATGCTGATGATCATTATCAACAGACCATGATGACATCTGATTGAAAAAAATGGGGAAACATTTAGATAGCATATAGTCTCAGCTACAACATACTCAAAAATCAACATAATTCAAGCAGAAATAATGTCGATATTGCTCGCAGAAGATAGGAATGTAGATTCCAGATTTGAGAAAAAGTCATCTCCCTTAGGAATTACACGCAAAAAGTAAAGGATGAAGTGAAAATAGGGTAATAATAAAGTAAATATGGCTGTTTATTACGCGATTTGCGATTCTACGTGTTTTAATATTCAAAGGAGATGGTACATTGAAAGGTCAAAAAGAAAAAAAAAGATTGTTGGAGACGCCCGGACTCGAACCAGGGACCTCGAGGCAGGAAGTCAAGTGCGTTACCGATATACCAAAACATTTCCCATAGCGATTAAACAGAAAATGAAATTCTCAAATCTCACTTTGCAAGTGAAATATGAGCATGATCCCGGCATCTGATCGACAAATAAAAGTCACACTTGTGATAGCTTATTGTCTCAGCTACAACATACTCGATGCTCAGCGAAACGAAGCTATGATGACGGAGATATTGCTCGTGAAAGACGGGAATGTAGAATCCAGTTTTCAGAAAAAGTCATGTCCCATAGAGAATACACGCAAAATGTTAACAATTGACATGCCTCCTTTAATCGCAAAAATATGCCATGATGCTTTCGTCAAAATGAAAATTCGTGGTAGCTGCATCTGTAGAGGATTGTCTCAGCTAAAACATAGCAAAATTTAGATGAAAATTGATCAATATTTACAGAGATACAATCAATTTTCCAAAAATATGATGACGTCATAATATGCAAATTGACATTTTGAGTTCGGAGGCCATTATGATGACGTCATGAGTGAATTGAGGGTCAAATGAGACATAAAATCATATTTCCGACTCATACTTTATCAAGATATGAAAAAAAAATTGGGGTCATCTTGCATCCTAAAGAGCTACATGTACAATGTATTTTGTACTGTATAGGCATGTTTTTGCCCATATATGCCATGTATTACAAGAGCTCGCACGCACGGACATTTCCCTTGAACGGAGGCTCATTTCGTTATTAATGGTCATAAAGAGATAAACATGGTATCAAATTGTTCAGAATAAAATGGGCAATACTATGATAGACAAAAAAAGGAGATTCTAGGTTGCGTACGACCATTACGAACACAAACGTGCGCGTAAACGGAAAATGGAATTCTCAAATCCCACTTTGTAAGTGAAATATGAGCATGATCCCGGCATCTGATTGAAAAATAAAGGGCACACTTGTGATAGCTTATTGTCTCAGCTACAACATACTCGATGCTCAGCGTAAACAAAGATAAAACGACGGAGATATTGCTCGTGAAAGACGGGAATGTAGAATCCAGTTTTCAGAAAAAGTCATGTCCCATAGAGAATACACGCAAAATGTTAACAATTGACATGCCCCCTTTAATCGCAAAAATACGCCATGATGCTTTCGTCAAAATGAAAATTCGTGGCAGCTGCATTTGTAGAGGATTGTCTCAGCTAAAACATAGCAAAATTTAGGTGAAAATTGATCAATATTTACAGAGATACAATCAATTTTCCAAAAATATGATGACGTCATAATATGCAAATTGACATTTTGAGTTTGGAGGCCATTATGATGACGTCATGAGTGAATTTAGGGTCAAATGAGACATAAAATCATAATTCCGACTCATACTTTATCAAGATATGAAAAAAAAATTGGGGTCATCTTGCATCCTAAAGAGCTACATGTACAATGTATTTTGTACTGTATAGGCATGTTTTTGCCCATATATGCTATGTATTACAAGAGCTCGCACGCACGGACATTTACCTTGAACGGAGGCTCATTTCGTTATTAATGGTCATAAAGAGATAAACATGGTATCAAATTGTTCAGAATAAAATGGGCAATACTATGATAGACAAAAAAAGGAGATTCTAGGTTGCGTACGACCATTACGAACACAAACGTGCGCGTAAACGGAAAATGGAATTCTCAAATCCCACTTTGTAAGTGAAATATGAGCATGATCTCGGCATCTGATCAAAAAATAAAGGGCACACTTGTGATAGCTTATTGTCTCAGCTACAACATACTCGATGCTCAGCGTAAACAAAGATAAAACGACGGAGATATTGCTCGCGAAAGACGGGAATGTAGAATCCAGTTTTCAGAAAATGTCATGTGCCATAGAGAATACACGCAAAATGTTAACAATTGACATGCCCCCTTTAATCGCAAAAATACGCCATGATGCTTTCGTCAAAATGAAAATTCGTGGTAGCTGCATCTATAGAGGATTGTCTCAGCTAAAACATAGCAAAATTTAGATGAAAATTGATCAATATTTACAGAGATACAATCAATTGTCCAAAAATATGATGACGTCATAATATGCAAATTGACATTTTGAGTTCGGAGGCCATTATGATGACGTCATGAGTTAATTGAGGGTCAAATGAGACATAAAATCATATTTCCGACTCATACTTTATCAAGATATGAAAAAAAAATTGGGGTCATCTTGCATCCTAAAGAGCTACAATGTATTTTGTATAGGCATGTTTTTGCCCATATATGCTATGTATTACAGGAGCTCGCACGCACGGACATTTACCTTGAATGGAGGCCATCATAAATACGCCATGAGTTAATTGATTGTTTCGAACGGAATTTACCTTGAACGGAGGCTCATTTCGTTATTAATGGTCATAAAGAGATAAACATGGTATCAAATTGTTCAGAATAAAATGGGCAATACTATGATAGACAAAAAAAGGAGATTCTAGGTTGCGTACGACCATTACGAACACAAACGTGCGCGTAAACGGAAAATGGAATTCTCAAATCCCACTTTGTAAGTGAAATATGAGCATGATCCCGGCATCTGATCGAAAAATAAAGGGCACACTTGTGATAGCTTATTGTCTCAGCTACAACATACATGTACTCGATGCTCAGCGTAAACAAAGATAAAACGACGGAGATATTGCTCGCGAAAGACGGGAATGTAGAATCCAGTTTTCAGAAAAAATCATGTCCCATAGAGAATACACGCAAAATGTGAAAAATTGACATGCCTCCTTTAATCGCAAAAATACGCCATGATGCCATTATCAAAACGAAATATCATGACAACTGTACTTGTAAAAACTATTCTCAGCTACAACATATCAAAATTTGAAAGAAAATTGATCAATATTTACAGAGATGCAATCAATTTTCCAAAAATCTGCTGACGTCATAATATGCAAATTGAAATTTTGAGTTTGGAGGCCATTATGATGACGTCATGAGTTAATTGAGGGTCAAATGAGACATGAAATCATATCTCCAACTCATGCTTTTTCCAACCATGATATAAAAGTTGGGGGTCAATGGACTATCTGAAGAGCTATTTTGATTTTTAAAATGGCATGTTTTTTATCAAATTTGCATTATATTGCCCATAGCAGCACGCGCGGATTTGGAACTTTGACGCGCGCTCACGGCCTTATGAAAGGTCAAGAATGACTGAAATTGATGTAAATATTCATTTACGGTAAGAGGAATATAAATCATGTAAAAAATTGAATTTGACCTTTTTACGCGCGCTGTGAGCGCGCGCAATGCGCGCGGGGACGCGAACGGACGGAAAATTTTGAAATGCTTACAATGGCCTGAAACGTGTGCAAAAAAAAATTGGAACGAATTTGAGCATTTTAAAATTTTGATGCGTGCGTACGTGCGCGTTGAGGTGCGCGCACAGATTTTGTTGACATTTTTAGTTGACCTTTGACCTGAAGTTGATGTATACTAAATATGGTTCATTTTTTATTACTCGTTATTGAGATATGATAATGACCTGATTTTAACAAAATGGCGCCTGGATGACGTCACGATGACCCCATGAACTTGAAAAAGGTTTCAGGAACTTGATATTATAGGGCCTAATGACTAACAAAAATTTGAAGGAAATTGACCAAGTCGATTTCGAGTAAACGTATATACCGGTACACAAAAAAAGTGTACGGAAGAAATAAACATAAATAAAGAATAAATAAGTAGATAAATAAAGAAAGAAAATTCTAACAAAATCAATAGGTGATCTGTCATCGACAGACCACCTAATTATTATTAATGAACATGAATAATTTTTTTTTGTAATTAATTTT
Source organism: Strongylocentrotus purpuratus (assembly GCF_000002235.5). Classification (NCBI taxonomy): domain Eukaryota; kingdom Metazoa; phylum Echinodermata; class Echinoidea; order Camarodonta; family Strongylocentrotidae; genus Strongylocentrotus; species Strongylocentrotus purpuratus. Next base: position 15,331,554 of record NW_022145606.1, read on the forward strand.
AATTTTAATGCATTAATTCATTATTTGACAATTGAAAATGTTGATCTTTGGAAAGAATTTTGGAATGAAAATGCAGATGATCGAATGTCAAGACATAAACAACTTTTGATTGGTTCAATGATGAATTAATCCAGTAGAGTAAAGGAGGCGGTTTTCGGCCACTTAAGACAAAATCCTATTTTTTTTACCCTTTACTTCCTATTTATTATCATTTCTTGTTCAAATCATGAAGCAAATATTATTATTATTATTTAAACAAAAAAAGAATCCCAGAAAAAAATCATGAATTGCCATGACAATATTCATTTTAATTTTCACTGTTTCTGAGTCGGTTATCGGCATAGCGAACCAGTTTTCGGCCGCATGTACAAAGTCAATAGGAAGCGCGCGCACGCCGTGCGTGTCCGCACTGATCTATAGTACTAGCGGGGCTCCCGGGAGCTCGCCAGGCCGAAAACTAGGACTGCGGTGATCGGAAATTGGAATCTGAATTAGACAGAGATATCGTGTGTGCGTTGCAGTGTCCGGCTGCATTGATTTATTACATGCAGTGAGATACTTTTGAGCTTGCGACTAGCACAAAATCGGACTCTTAATCTGAAAAATACTTGAAATAAAGCTCATTTTATGGTACCCATATTTCTTACAGACACGCGTAAGATACTCAATTTTTCAAGCGGGACCGCCGATTACATTGCTAAAATAGGATTTTTTAGGATATATTTTTCATTGCAAATGTGGTTCTTTAGTGACTCTGGCATGGTATGGTATGTGTGGGATATGTGATATGCTATTATGCGATGTATTTTAAAGGGATTTTACCATGCATCCAACCAATCGGCCAAAAACTGAAGCTGGCCGATTACCCCCTCCTTTACTCTAGGCTGTACATGTAGTAGGAGTTAGTGTGCCAAATGTGAATGAAATGTGTCTAGGTCTGCGTTTCTTGTTTTGCAAGTTTGTCGTCGAGGAAAAGGCTCGGAACGCTAGCCCTAGAGCAATAACGATTAGCCTGGAAGACGCCCTAAAAGAAAAGATGTTGTAGGCCTACCTGGTCTTCTAGATCTAGTTATGCCTTGTTTTTCAAATCTACCTGGAATACCTCTCACACAGCCATAGTAAGAATTTCACAATGTTAAAAAAAGCTCCAGAAAAATCATCTGGACAAGGATTTTTTTTAAATCAAAAGTTTTATTTGAATTCACTGTTTGGATTGCTGTGATTTTTTTAAAAGGCCAAATAGATCTAAGACTAATTAGTCAAACTTAAAGAACATCCTAAAAATGCTCTTAAATGATTTAAAGAGGTACTAAAATGATCAACAATATCTTCTTGATGCAGAATAACTAGTCCAAGGTCAACTCTGAAGCTCATTTGGTTGGTTGAATTTTAGGCGTTTTTTCAAGACAATGCAATCTCATTTCTAACCGATTGTACGAATGGCGACCAAGAAGGGGAGGTATCTCGTTATTCAATAGTTGACCTTGGACTAGTTTTTCTACATTAGAAGGTATTGTTGATCATTTTAGCATCTTTTTAAATCATGTTAGAGCATATTTAGGATGTTCTGAAAGTTTGACTAATTTGGGCACATTTGTGAACTAGTGCTGTTTTTTTTATTCAGGGCATATTTGTTTGATTTTTTCTTTAGTGGACATTGATCTATTTTTTCCCCTTCATAATGTTTTAGGTGACAGTGTGCTTGAAGAGGATTCACCTCATCAAACCACGAAGAGGAGGAGAGCAGGTCATCACCGTGGCAACACAATAGACGATGCAGTCCTCAAAGAGAAAAAGAAGATGAAGAAAAAAAAAGAAGAAGAAAAAACTCATGTCTGTGAATGTATCAAATAAAACATTTGGCAAAGAAAAGCCGAACTCCTTGAAGAGTTTTGAGGAAGAACTGAGATTATTCCAGGCATCGCAAAAGGAGAAGAACGTGGAGAAGGAAAAAATCACTGCGCTAGACAGAAGGAAAGATGATGATGAACAAAGGAGAAAGAAAAGGAGAGCTCCTGAAGTGGTTGTATTTAATGACCCTACCAAGAGGAAAAAGGAGGTATTATTTGATGCTTCATTCAGTGTCATTGATTTGTTCATTGCTGATAATAATAAACACAAAATAATAATCCATTACAAAGTATGCCCCCATGAGCTTAGAAAGAAATGCAAAGAGTTTCTTTACTTGTTTTATACAACAATTGAAATAAATATGTTTTCATTTATTGTCAATGTTTCCAAGTGAGTCAGAGATGTATTAAAGTTGATGATGTAAGTTCCCATATGGGGCTCTTGTAGCTGTCCAAAATGTGATTGAATTTGAACTTGTAATTGTTGACTGAAGGTCCGTTCAGATATGACGTGTTAAACTGAGTCATATCTTAGCGAGGCTAAAGGGAAACAAGTAGGCCTAGATTTCTATTAGGTAACCTATGATCATATCATTCAAATATAAAGCTTGATTGAGTCTAAAATGCTATGAATGTTGAGTCAGTATGTGAATACACCCTTCGGTAGCCTGTACTTACCGTATACTAAGTTCGGTAGCCTGTACTTACCGTATAAGTTATAGCAAAGAAGAAGAGACTGACGTGTAGGCTAACATAATTACTGAGACATGATGTATATTCTGGCCTTAACAATGAATTGCTTTTTGGTCTACAACCCGTTCGTCTACTACCCAATTAGTCTATTTTCCATATGGGCTACACCCAGCCCATCTACTACCAACATTGTCTAATAACTATTTTGTCTTCTTATCATAAAGCTGCTTTTATTATCTTATTTTATTATTATCTGGGGGTAATTTTTTTCTGTATCATCCCTTCTCCTAATAGAACCTAGCGAAAGCCTGAAAGAAGCTCATCCATTCATTTATTAATTAATTAATTAATTAATTCAATCCTTCAGCCAATCATCCATTTTCTATCGACTCTCCCCAAAATAGAACCTAGGGTAGCCAAGTTTTTAGAGTAGTCAAGGACCCATTAACCACTTGGCTGCGTGCCACGTGCATGTACGTGGTCTCGCTCTCGCATGTCCTGTGCGCACCACGTACGTGTTTAGAGCATTGCACTGTCAAGACTGTAGCACTGCATAATATCTAGCCCTACTGTGTAATTAGCACTGCAATTATGTTACACAGGACTTGAACAGTAGATGGCGCTCTTTCCAAAAAAATCTTGCTTTTTTGTCTACAGTGTACAGGTTTTTGTACAGTAAAAAATTGCTGTGGCACAGGGGTTGTGAATGTGTTTTAAGCCAATAGCAGTCAAGTGGTTAAGGGCAGAGAGCTTTATATTTTGTAAAATTTCTTTTATGTTTACCCTTCTCCAAGAACAGTTTTCTTTTCTTTTTGGGGGGCTAATTTATTTCTGTATCACCCCTTCTACCAATAGAACCTAGCCAAGCCTGAGGGTAGGCCTGGACCCAAGGGAAGAGAGATCCCCGAAAGAGAAGTAGACCTAGACCTCGCTAGGCACGAGGTTTGGAAGTTTGGCATAAGTGGTTTGTCCTTTGGTGATAAGGAGAAGCATGAAGCGGCTAAGGCAGTCCAGCTGGGTGCAAAGGTAACCATTAAAACACCTCCTGGGGGGTGTTTCACAAAGATCCTAAGTTGAACTTATCTATAAGTTTAGCTTAACAATTATGGAAAGCTGTTAGCATCCTTGAAAATATGTTGTAAAATTTATTTTAAAGGCATAAAATGTTGATTCAAATCATTCATATTTTCTATTATCATGGGAGATTTCATGTTCTTGATGTGGAATTTATGAAAAGTCCAAAATACTTGAATTTTTGCTTTGAATATATTTCATTATAAGGCTACAAGTGGCTCTCCATAATATTTAAGCCCGATTATGGGGCTTTCACATATACACTCCGGGGCCTGTACGGCGAGTAAAAACAGACATTTTGGGAATTTTCGGCCGGTTTCCGGCCGGCTACCGTAAAGATCCTACGGGCGCCGGGACAGTTTTTGAAGCCGTACGGGCGCCGTGGTGCTGAGTCGGCTGCTCCCAATTCTCCCGGCGTTTTTATCCGACCGTTAGGTCGTAGAGAGCCCGTGAAGGGCCCGCAGGGCACCTTACGGGTCCCGGCGGGCTCCGGACGGTGTCCGGACGGGCCCCTCACGATTTTTGGGGGTCAATTCTCATGAAAAATCTTAACGGGAACCTTGAGGTGCGGATTTCAGAGGACACATAGTTCAGTGCACCGCACGGGACCCGGCCGGGCGCCTTAAGGACCCCGGCCGGTTCCCGGCAGGGCACCTTGAGGACCCCGGCCGGGTCCCGGCAGGGCACCTTCCGGGAGCCACGGGTGCACCTGCTCATCAGACGGAGCACGTAAGCTTACCGGCCGGCATCCTTACGGGCGCCTTGCATTTCACTCGACCAATTTTCACCGGGCACCTCCCGGGCGCCGCAGAATATGTGACCACACATGCCGTAGAAAAGAAAATCGGAAGGTTCCCGTACGGTCTCTAAATCCACGGCATGCCGCCGGGTAGGGAAAATCGTACGGGGCCCGGTTTATATGTGACCTAGGCATTAGAGTTAAGTTTGACTTATAATCTTTGTGAAACAGCCCTCAGGCATCGTTTCACTAAACCATCGCAGGTACATGTACAAGTTCACCGACATCCCATTGAAACATGTGAAGAGATCAATACATGCATTTGAATGGGTTGTCAGGGAACTTGTACTTGAGATCGTTTTGTGAAATGCTACTCTGATGGTTTTTCATGTATATCCATTTATTATTAATAATTCACACCTTTAAGGCTATTAAAGGCAGTGCAGCTACACTGTAGAAGTTCACCGACATCCCGTGAGACATGTGAAGGTTTCAATACATGCATTTGAATGGGTTGTCAGGGAACTTGTACTTGAGATGGTCTTGTGAAATGCTACCCTGATGTTTATTTATGTATAACCCATTTATTATTAATAATTCACACCTTTAAGGCTATTAAAGGCAGTGCAGCTAGGTGCAAAGGTAACCAGTAAAACACCTCCAGGCATCTTTTCACTAAACCATCGCAGGTACAAGCTCACCGACATCCACTTGTTGAATTTAATACACATACTTGAATGGGTTGTTAACGAATTTGTACTAATGATGATTAATTACAGGTTTTTTTTTTTATAAAGGCAACGTTTAACAATGTTAAATCTGAGATTTATGGACCTACAGGTTATCAGTGTCTGTGATATGATGTAATATTGAAGCCTTATTCAAAATTGTGCTACAAAACTAACATGAAGTGCCTCAAAAAAGTAAAAATCTTTTGAGTGACCGGTTTTACCATTCTCATGTTCCCCAATGCACTGAAGTGTTATAAAAACTGTTAGGAAAACAAGTTTTGAAATTTCGATTTCCAATCATAAATATCTTGATAATCAGACAGGGGGATCGGCTTGTAAAAGACATGGGGTTCCTGACTGACCTAAAGGGTTATAATTGTCAATGCAGCATGAGCTAAATCCAGGATTTTGTTTCACAATCTGAGACAAAGATACCTAATCCCTTTAATGTATCAAGTTTTCAATGAGGCAGTTTTCAAAAGGATACACAAATATTTCTACACAGATGGTTGCTAAAGTAGGTTTCACTGTAATAGCAACTAAAAAATGTTTGTGTAAATTTTGTGATTCCTTATTTGCAGCCGCCCAAGAGAGCGTTTGTGAACTACAAGGAACTCATGGAAACCAAAAGGCTGAAGAAGATTGAGGAGACGCAGCAGAGAGAGATCGTAAGTAGCAAGACATTTTGATTACTAGTCAGTCAAACCTTTTGTTAGTGGTCACCTGTCTATAAAGGCCACGTGTCTATAGTGGTCACCCACATTGCCCCCCCCCCCCCCTCTCTGCTTACGGAGATAGATCCTTCGCTGCACCTGTTCTCTGGAACTCACATCCTTCCTTAGAAGATTTCTAAACACGACTTTAAACGTGAAATTAGCCCCTCGCTACTGTAGATTAATCTGTTGAGCTATTATTTAAAGCCCTACTGCACTATGTATAGCTACTGGCGCCCACTATATAGCAAACAATGCCTAATCGGTGACCATTGGTCCCCCATGGTCCCCTTTTTCTTATGTTAATTGAGAGCTGATTTGATGAGATAACCACCTGTCAGTGTCCTCGCAGGGAGGTCTAATCCCTCCTGGCCAAACTTGTGCAGAGGGGCTTAAAATGTATCTTGCATATTCATTATTATTTTCGCGCCTTGATCAAGAGCTTCGTTGTAATTCATATGTTATATTAGATTAAGAAATGTGTTGAAGAACCCGTCTACATTGGCCAATTGTGTGTTCCCTTGGATGGCTTGTAGAGATGTAGATGTGTACAGGTCCACTTGATACATCACCAGTTTATGTAACTTACATATTCATTATTGTCATGCCTTGATCAAAGGTTTGTTTATAAATAAATGTTATGTAGGCCCACTGGTAATTTAATAAAAGGAAATGTGTTAGAGAACCTGTCTAGAAGGGCCACCTGTCTACAGTGGCCACTTTTATATTTCCCTTGGGGGGCCTTTAATAAAAGATGTAGAGGTCCACTTGGTATATCACCAGACTAGATCGTAAGGTAGAGGGTTCAAAGCCCTGCCAGGCTCAAACTTTCCTTGCAAAGACATTCATCTATATTTGCCACACTCTACCCAGGTTGCGTTTTATTTTGTTATTGTTACCTGTCTGGCGTTTTTTTGTGTTTCAGGATCGACAGATGGGAATGAAAACATCAAAGAAGAAAGAAGAAAAGATACAGCTCCAGTAAGTAAAGAAATTGTTACTACAGTAAAAACTTGTTATAACGAGGTCCTTGGGACCATGGACCATGGTAATTACCTTGTTATATTTGGAATCTTGATATATCAGGGTAAACAACAGAAGAATATAAAGAGCTGGGACCAGATGAGTTTCCACTGTATTTCATTTTAAATTTTCTTTATTAGATATGGAGTTGTTCTTTGTTGTATACAAAGTGCAACAGGGGCTAGAGCTTTTTGTTACAACTTTATTACAATGCAAAGACTTAATGACTCTCCATGCCTTATTCTATCTCAATAGTTATAAGCATTTAATGAACAATTGGTCAGATATACTGTATTCCTTTACGAACTAAAAACCACATAATTCATCGAAATATTATACCAATAGATTATAATCAACAGTGGAACCTTCACCCCCCCCCCCTTTCATGTACGTTTATTTCATTACTGCCTTGCCACAGACACAAATAGTGACATTAATGTTTTTTTTTTTGGAGGGGGGTGAACAATTTGTAAGAAACTGATACCTCTTTATATCAGAGCTCTTTTTACAGAGGTTCCACTGTACATTATTCATTTTTCAAGATTGAAAATTCACAGAAAATATCATTCAACAATACTTGGAATTGACCTTAAGTCTATGGAGTGGGACAGAACACCAAATTGAATGCTACTGTACAAACCGAATAGTGCTTTCCTACGACAGTCAAACCTGCTTTAGTGACCACCTGTCTACAAAGACCATCTTTTTTGATTCCCTTGAAAATGGTCTCTCATTGAAACATGTACTAAAGGAAACTGTACTTAAAGACCACCTGCCCATATAGACCACTTTTCTTGTCTCCCTTGGATGGTCATTATAGGCAGTTTTCACTGTACAATTATTCATGTATGATAATGTCAGTTGGCTTTGCTGTGATTTTGAAATAATTCATTTTTGTTTTCAGGAATAAAGGCTTCTGGACCGACAAGACGCAGAGGAAAGGGGTCTATGTGGACGGGCAGCTTGGAAAATACAAGAGGGGTGTTCAAGTCTTTACAAAGAGGGACATGGCACAGATTAAAAATCAGAAAGGGAGAGGTCAAAGGTGACATGAAGGTCAAATTTCATAAGGACATCATTTTTTATCTTTCCTTCATTTTTAAAGCCTGTCTTCACTAATGGGGCCAGGAGGGATTAGACCTCCCTGAGTGGTCACCTCATCGAATCAGCTCTCAATTAAAGCCTCGGTCACAAATGCCATTACGAACTGCTACGAATGCCGTACAATTTTTAAACAATGGAAATTCAACGGTGATTCGTACGAAATAATCGTCTGACGAAGCTCTGTGACCGCTGCATAACATAAGAAAAAGGGGATCATGGGGGACCAATGGGTACCGCTTACGCATTGTTTGCTATATAGAGGGCGCAAGTAGCTACAAGTAGTGCAGTCCCGCTTTAGAGAGCTTTTAGTGCAGGAGGACCAAGTTTTTTTTAAATGCATATCAGGGATTATGGTTTTGGTTAGTCAATGAAAATATTCAACAATATGAAGAAGATCTCGATGATGAAGACTACAATGCTGAAAAGCTTGTTTAAATTTGGCTATAATGCAATCTCTTTTAAATTCATTTTTTATTATGATTATTATCTTGTACTTTTAATCATTTAGTCCAAAGTTTGTTGGATTTTCCTTCCCAGAATTTTATGGCACATACTAACATATTTCAAACGGATTTAAATACCATTCATTTTCTTTGAGCCTTTAAATTTTTATTGTTTTTTTTTTTAATAGTAAGTCCTTTTTAACAAGCTGTAATGTTTACTACACATGCTCAATGCCTTAATTAAAAAAATCTTTGCTGTAATGCATTTTTTATTATCATTTTTTTCTGTAGCCATTTGAGTCCAAAGTTTGTTAGATTTTTCTTATCAGATTTTATGGCACATATTAACATAGTTCAAACAGATTTGAATATATATCATTTATTATCTTGTGCCTTCTATTCTTATTTTAAATAGAAAGTCCTTTTTAACAAGCTTTCATTTTTACCACACATGCACTGCTAGGTACTAGGACAACAGATCAAAATGTTCACTTTTGTCTTGATTTGCCACTTTTTTATTCAATATGAAGGTTGAAAAACAGGATTTTCCTTCTAGATCTCATAAATAACACTATGTACATTATCTACATGTACAAACATTTCAAAATACATTGATTCAAAATATGAATAAAGAAATATACAGCATATCATCATCATTTCACGTGTGTACTAATTGCTCAATATTCTTTGTGTTTAAAGTTTTCATTGTTATTATTCCTTCATATTCTAAATATGACTTGTAACGGCTTAAAAAATGAGGACCTCATTTTTATGTCACATGTTTGTCCCAAGACTGGGCCAAATTTCTTATCATTTTGATGATTCTAGAACCTTGCATGTATATGCTACATGATCAACTTTTTTCTGATCGATTCCATACCGTTTATTTCACAATGCAATCGCATGACTAGAACTCAACTTTATCTTTAAGATTGAATTTAAACTTCAAGCAAGCAGTAATTAATACAAAATAGAGTTAAAGGTATACACTAGTATTACCAATCATGTGAATGAATATGTTTTGATGATGATGATGATGATGATGAACAGCATTTGTATAGCGCCATTTATCTGCAAAAGCATTCAAAGGCGCCTGTTTTGACTAATACGTGATGATACAAATTTTGCTGGGAAACCTATATATCTATCCGGGCTGGATAGATATCCCACAGTCTCATATACATCTTTCTGTGTACACTGCTTGTAACTTTACCAAGACTGGGCCAAATTTTTTTTATCATTTTAATGATTCCCGAACCTGGCAGTACACACCAATACTTGCATGTATATGTTACATGATCAACTTTTTCTGATCGATTCCACACCGTTTATTTCACAATGCAATCACACAACCAGGACTCAAACTTAATCTTTAAGATTGAATTTATGGTAAGAAAAACTTCTAGCAAGGAGTAATTAATTCAAAATCGAGTTAAGATGAAGAGATAAATAATAATGGCAATTCAAATGTCACATGTGTGAATACATTTCTAGTATTCTTGAGAAATAAAGAATAGGGGCATCTAGTTGATGGCAAGAAAATAATTAAATTAATGTGAATTTCCAAAGCAGTCACTAACACTTTGCATACATGTAGCTCTGGCATGAACATCATTCCATACTTTTATTGAAATTTGATTTGAGCTATACCCAAATCTCCTGTGATTAACTTAAGAACTTACAACAAAGGAATAAGAATTACATATCTGTGGGGTGACAAAACCTCTGTGACACCGTCCTTTCTTTTTAAAACTGGAATATTTAAACAATTTTTAATGTCATTGTTAAAATACAGTAAAATAATTGTTTTTATATTTGAAAGTGAGATACGAGTTTTTAGTTTGTATTCAAATTGAGATACGAGTTCTTACTTTCAACTCTGAATGAGTTACGAGGATTTGGTTGAATAAGTTACGAGGATTTGAATACACTAACTTCGGTACTGATAGGCCGTGTGTGAGTTACGAGGAAAAGGAATTACGTATCTTATGTTACGAGGTTTTGTCAGTGCAGCTTCAAAGGGGGTTAAAGTTATGAGGTTTAGTTTAAGGGTGTTTGTGTGGAATTTGTGAGAAAAAAAACGAAAAGGAGGCGTTACATGGATTTGGTGTCGTAGGCCATTAGGTACAAAATTATGCCAAAAAATCAAAATCTCAAAAATTGAGATACGAGGTTTTGTCACCCCACCGACGATTAAATGTTGAGCATCTATGGTTGTCAGGAATACAAGGAAGGTCCAAGCAGAAACATCACAGAAACAGACTGGTGAAAGTTTTAATGAAATCAAAATCAGTAAATAAATAAGAAGTTCTTGGTTCTTGGTTAATTGGTCCTCCAAAATACTCGTCTGAGTTTTACCTGGAGGTGCGGGTAGGGTGTATTAATTTGTAGATTAAGTTATTAATTTTGAAAGTTGTGATCACTACCGGTATATGTATGGGCACTTTAAATTTGCTGAATCAGTAACATCAATAGTACAGAGTGCAGGACAATTTTCCTATTTCTTTAAATATTTATACAAAATAACTAAAATGTATTTTTTTCTCAAAATGTGTGACACAGGAGGGTCTTCTATTTTTAGAGGAAGGGACAAGGCACTTCAAAGAAAAATAGGTTATTAATATTTTTGTGCACAGTAAATGGGAGAGTTGTCTGTGACTACGTCACAATCCACTGACCAAAATGCCAATTTGAGATTCACACAGATTTAGTGATCTCATATTTCAAATATTCATATCCCTCTTATCATTTGCCCTCTCTATTTAAGACTTTTGCCATAGTGAAAAACCAGCACTAATATATTTTCTTTTTGAAAATGAGACAAAAAAACAAAAAAACACCCAGGGACCCGTTTCACAAAACCTTTCTCAATGACAAATGACAAAAATCCATGACAAATCTGCTGATAACCAATCAGAAGCAAGGATCTCACTAGCTTATAACAAAAAATATCATTTGCCACTGATGACAAGTTTTGTGAAAAGGGGCCCAGGAAGCATCTACATTGCACGCAATCAAATCCAAACCTACCACATGTATCATAATGTTGCTAGGATGGACACTAATAATACCACCACATGGACGATAATATTGAAAGACTGTTTTCCTGCTTTTGAAGTCCCAGAGAAAGGATAAAAGAAGTCATTTGGCAATTTGGACTCGACGGCTGGTTTCTCGGCCCAGGAAGCAGTCGGATTGGTCGATGCGTCGATGAACTCCACCGAGACGGACACTTCAAAATTCTGAACCAGAGACTCCGCTCCTTGCTGGCAGTAGGGGCCAATGCACTGTAGAAAGAGAAAGAGAGAGAGAGATAGTGAGACAGAGACATATAGGCAGAGAGAGAGACAGATAGTGAGACAGAGACAGACAGACATATATATGGGCAGAGAGAGACGGATAGATGGAGAGAGAGACAGATAGACAGAGAGAGAGAGAAAGAGAGAGACAGATAGATGGACAGAGAAGGAAAATAAGAAATTGTTAGGGTTTATTTTTACCTGACACTGAAGAAACATAATTGGGAAGAAAGAGGTTTCTGCTACAGTACATACATACTACAAGCATCATGTCCATGTATACAAATTTCTACTTCTTTAACTTAATTTAATCATCTAATAATTAAACCTTTCTCTTCCCTTCTTTCTCCCCTACCCCTGTCTCAATTCCTTTCTTCCAACCCTTTGTCTCACTCTCTTCTCCAATATCCTAACCCCAAGATACTAGACTTCAAGTTTAAACCAATGCACTACGCTAGCCATATATTCTCTAATGATCGATCTTTCTCTCTTTCTTACCTGATATCTGAGTCTCTGTCCCGACGCATCATACCTGACTCCGATGACAACCTCTCTCTCTGTCTCTATCTCTCTCCTCTCACTTTATCTTCCCTTCTCTCTCGCTCTTCTTCTCTCTCGCTCTCCTCTCTCTCTCCTTCTCTCTCATTATCACTCCTCTCTCTTTCTTACCTGATATCTGAGAGTCTGTCCCGATGCATCAGGATAATTATATCTGACTCCGATGATCTTAGCTTGTGGGTTAGCCAAGGCTCCCACGTTGGCATAGAGCACTTCTACATGGAGAGCCATGTACATATTGTTACATACGCCCTGCTCATTGCTCTGTAAAAAAAAGAAAAGAAGAAGCATATGCAACTCACTCGTAGATCCCCATCAAGTGATTGGTTAAAAGCAAGTCCACTCCAAAAATAACTTACTCTCAATAGAAGCAGACAAATCAGACAAACCAATCAAAAAAGTTAAGAGCAAATTCGGATAACTAATAAGACACTCAGATGTTTTATTGTATAAAACAACAATTGCATGTTTTATTCGTTCATTACAGGATCTATCTGCTCCTGTTGATCCTGTTTATGCACCTATCATAATGAGCCTGACGGATTCGTAGGATAGATATATACAGCCTCAACTTGAGCAAATACTTTGTTGTATAATGAACCCATTCGCATACATCATTTGTATACAATGGAACTTCAGTATAAAGATCTCTGATATAGCTAGGCATCTGTTATAACAAGGTGATTTTGCTGGCCCTAGCTCTTTTTATTCTTTCATTTTTTACCCTGATATAACAAAAAAAAGGTTATTTTCTTGGTCCCAAGGACCTTGTAATAAGGAGTTACCACTGCATAGTAAACGAAGTTCTATTTTATGTCAGAATGTAATTGATCAAATGGCACCATGTCCAATCCATCTATCTAGTTGCCTTATCAAATCAAGAAACTGGACATTGTTTCATGAAACCAGTGTTAAACCCTAATACACATATTTTAATGCGATGTCTGTGAACTTGTACTTAGGAAATGTTTGTGAAACACCACTGCCCTGAAGTCTAACTGGGGTCCAAACTGTGTGTTAACCCTTACTGTACTGGGCTATTTCGAGCACTCTCTGACTGGGGGGGGGGGGGGGGGGGGGGGGGGGGAGGCCCCCCCCCCCCCCCCTATGATCTCGGCCATTGAATGTCCGATGAACGCGAAAATTTGCATGTTTGTAGATATTTACGTAAGGAACAAGATAGTATAATTAGTTCTTTCCTAATATGCAAATTTTCTTCGTTAGAGCCTAATTAATTATGCAAAATGCTAATTTTATGCATTTTTCAGAAAACTCTACATATTTGTCCGTGGACTTGTGAAGAATCTTGAAAATGTATGGAATAAATGTTTCCTTCATTTCAAATTCTGTATCAATATCAAATCTGGAAATATATATAGGGAACAAGAATCATTACAAAAATTGTCAGACTCCACTTTTTGAATGTTGAAACTCATTATTCATATGAAACTTCTTTTCTAACACAAAACAGTTATTTGATGTAATTAATAATTTCTTATTATATCTATTGTTTTAATTCTAATGTATTCTTTTGTTCTGAAATACATCAAGTTACTTTGAGAAACATATAAAAGCAATTTGATATCAATTCATATCTTCACATTTCTGCTTGAACATGAATAGATGCAATTATAGCACTTTTTTGATGACATGCGCATACTAATTTTTATTTAACACCTTATAGGTATATCCGATTTCAGCGAAAATGGTATCAAAATGTGCGTAAGACTTGAGGGAAAAAATTCATGAAACGACAATTCAAATTTCCAAGCGGTTGCGGCGCAATCTCTGAAAATGTTGATGGGGGGGGGGGGGCCTGGGAGGCCCCCCCCCAGTACAGTAAGGGTTAAGTGTTCTTATATAATTTCTTCATACTCCTTACCCCTCCTAGTCCATAGAATGTCTCAAGATTTTTTTTTGAGGTTGATCAAATGTTAGGTACAAACGCAAAGTATGCAATTAAATCTTTCATCCTATTTATCCTATTTATGCTTTAAATCCCAAACCGCACTAGTTTGGCCAGGAGGGATTAAACCTCCAAGCTTGGTCACTGACAGGTGGTTGTCTCATCAAATAAGCTCTCAATTAACATGAGAAAAAGAAGATCATGGGGGACTAATGGTCACCGATTAGGCAATGTTTGCTATATAGAGGGCGCAAGTAGCTATAATGTACATGTAAGTAGTGCATGTGGGGCTTTAAAGCCACACTGTACTACTTGTAGCTACTTGCTCCCTCTATATAGAAAACAATGTCCAATCGAGGACCATTGGTCCACCATGATCCTCTTTTTCTTATGTTAATTGAGACCTGAGTGAGCGAACTGTCAGTGACCACCCTCGGAGGTCTAATCCTCCTGGCCAAACTAGTACAGACGGGCTTTAATATACACTCACCACCGGGTTGCTAGAAATTGGGTCCTCAAAGATCTCCACCCAATCCCCCACGACTTCTGGCAGTGAGCTCCCGAAGGTGGCGACGTGGCTCGGATGGTTACCATTGAGAGCGTTTAGCGCTGTGGCCTGGATCAGGCCGCAGACGTCTGATACACTCTCGTATGAAACTCTGAAATGAACACCATGCACGGTAAGAAGTGATAATGACAGGTATATACATGTAAAGAGAAATTGGAATTCAAGTTGTTTGATGTTTCTCATTCATTTTATGCCTATATAGAAGAATAACACAGTAGACATAGTTCAACACTAATTAACGTGCATGTACAAGAATCTAGTTTATATATTAAAATTTATGGATTTTTCTTTCCTGGGTACCTAGTGACAAATGATTCCATTAAGCTGTTATTAATGATGAAATACAAGACTTGGAATCCACTCTGCATAAATTACATATCGCTTTGCTGGGCAAGCCTCGGGCAACTTTCAGATTGTCATAAAATTGGAATACGTTAGTAGACCGGCCTACCGGTCTATTCAAATGTAAACTATGATCAAATGAATTGGCACTCTTATACATATATTTTTTTTTAAACAGATACCTCCTCTTCCACTCTCGTCTCTCTATCCTCTCCCCCAGCTTCTACCTTTTCATATATCCCTTTCTCCCTTTATTTACTGTATAAGTGGAATTTTTTTCATCAATTATTATCAATTAGAAGAAAAATAACATTTCTTCTTCATTACTAATCTCTATTTTTTTCTTGCCAGTTTTAGTAAAATTTTTGGATTCTTTTATACAATGTAGAACAATGCAACTATGTAATCTCTGTATGCATCAGTCTCTGGACTGTTTAAAAAAAAAAAAAAAAATTATCTTTAAATATGTGCATTTGATATGAAACTACATAATAATAGGCAATTACTTTCAATTTCAACTCCTCTTTTAGTCAATAAAAAAGCACCAAACTATAAACACCCACACAAGTCAAAACCACATACACTTCCATGGAAATATTGACTAATACATGTGGATAAGTAAAACAAATAAACAGACATACAATAATTGTTATAATTTGAACTTTGACCTACTGGATAATGCAGCCGCTGCGTAAATTCTCTCCAAAGGTGATGGGCAAACGAGAATCGGAGTCATTCACGCAAGTTCCGTCGCCGGAGCTCCGAACGACCGTGAGCCAGCTATCGGGATCAGCTCCTACAGATATAGCCTGCGTAAGACCTGGGTTAAGGCTAATAGTATAGATGTGGCATTTGGTATCAACAGAATGTTCCTATAATGGCATCCATTATGTCTTCTTAGTTAAGGCAAGCCATAAGTTTGCCCTACATAGCAAAAACTAAAGTTTACTACGATTCATATTCTGACATGTTTTACTGGTGCATGTTTATACGTGAAAATGCAATTATCATTTACTTCACCATGGCCATGACACCTAGCTCACACTGCCACACAACATATCATCATTCTGGGATAGCCTCTAGGAGCTACTAAGAGGGATTAGTAATTAAGGTTCAATCGTAAGATAAACAGCGTAAGATATAACAGTTTTTCTGGTGGACACAAAACTTCATTCAAATAATAAGCAAATTGTTAATCCCTTTCTTTACTCTGGCAATTGGACAAACAATCATTGCAGAGGTAATCTCAGGGACTTCGCACT
The DNA here is from genome assembly GCF_000002235.5 of Strongylocentrotus purpuratus. Taxonomy (NCBI): domain Eukaryota; kingdom Metazoa; phylum Echinodermata; class Echinoidea; order Camarodonta; family Strongylocentrotidae; genus Strongylocentrotus; species Strongylocentrotus purpuratus. The sequence goes on from NW_022145606.1 coordinate 15,347,859, forward strand.
GTAGAGGTGTTGTGGTCTAGTAGTTAAGTCGTCGGACTGTGGATCGATGATCACAGGATCCAAGCTTTGAGTCCCGCTGCGGCACCAATGTCGTCCTTTGACAAGACGTTAATCTACATTTGCTACTCTTCACCCAGGTGATGAATGGGTACCAGTAGGAAGTTCTTCCTTGAATGCTTGAGAGCACCAAAATCGGTAGCCTAGCAGAGCCGGGGTAATATTGGAGCGTCATGAGCACCTTGCATGGTGGATATGTGCGCTATTTAAATATCCAATATTATTATTATTATTATTATCATGTCAAAATAGCCTACTCGTATCGGTAATTGCAGAACTGTTGCCCAATAGCTCCCAGCGTGCATGTCTATTCGGTGACGGGGAAAAAAAGAAATCACATATTTTTGTGATAGTTTTTACAATCCCTGCAACAAAACTCACAAATGTGATAATTTTTACAATCAGTGCAGCGGTCTAGATACAAAATCTATTTTTTCGCCAAGTTTCCTCATTTAGAGCAATCGCAGTACAAGATTTTTGGTATGTTAGATTTAATAAAGGATATTTGATACTCTCGTCCGGTTGCGTTTCTTCTACTAGGTTCCCGGCCATCAAGGGTTGACCAATCACATAGCCAGGATTGCCGCTACGAGGATAGACATCCACCTCATCACGCTGCATGCAGAGAGAGAGAGAGAGAGAGAGAGAGTGAGAGTAATATTAAAGGACAGTGAGTGTAATAAGGAGAGAGGGAGAGAGAGAGAGAGAGAGAGAGTAATAAGGACAGTGAGAGTAATAAGGAGAGAGGGAGAGAGAGAGAGAGAGAGGAAATAGAAAGGGTAGATGGAGAGTATAAAAAAAAGAAAGTACGAAGGATAGAGGGAGAGAATTGAAAGCGAGGGGTAGGGAGAGGGAAAGAGGGAGAAAGATAATGAAATGTGAAATAACAACAGAGAGAGCAAGAGAGACCAATAGAGAGAGAGAGAGAGAGAGAGAGAGAGATTATACAGACAAATACAGAAAAAACATTGGCAGAGGTATAAAGAAACAAATTAAGAAAACAATAGAAAGTATCAAAAATACATACAACATGAATCATATAATCAAATGCAAACACATATTACAAAACAATAAAAAAAAACAATAAAATAGCGAAGGAAACTGACACGGAGCAATTGTCCCAGGAGCAAGTGTCGTACAATTTCCCATTATCTTACCTAGCTATATATAGTAACTGTAGTTGATGGGTTTGGGGGAGAATTTGAACTTACCTTGACAAACTCTGTAGAAAAGGTCTGGGAGGGATAAAGGTCAGTTGAGGTCAATGACCCAAGTAGCAGCTCGACCTCTACTTCCTCTAAGCCATCGGTTGAGTTATGGGTAATGATGTATTTGACCTGGGTACAGAGAAATTGAAAAAGAATAAGTCTTGGAGTAAAACATGTATGCACATGGTGCTGGTGGGAATCAGGGCCCTATTTCATAAAACTCGTTATCAATAACTAATTCTAATATTGTATGACAAATTTGCTCAGTCAATCAAACGCATGATTTATAACAGTCATTTTACCTTGTTATTGTAAACACGTTTTTAAGAAACAGGGCCCTAGTACTTGACCATCGTGCGTAGCGTAATAATTATCACCGATGCCATCATCATCATCATCATCATCAACATCATCATCATCACCATCATTATCATCATCATCATCACCATCATCAACATTATCATCATCATCATCATTATATTAAACCGTTATCATCATCGTCATCATCAACATCATTATCAAACTATTATCATCATCATCATCATCATCATCATCGTTGTCATCATCTTCAACATTAACATCCCAATTGTCATCATCATCACCACCATCATTATTATCGTCATCACCATTATCATTATCATCATCATTATCATCATAATCATCATCATCAACATCAACATTATCATCATCATCAACATCATTATATTAAACCATTATCCTTGTTACCACCTACAACCACAACCATCATCTTCATCACCTTCATCATTATTCCCACTACTGTCAATTAACACACTATTCATCATCCATATCATTATTTGATAATCATCAGCAGTAGCACCGGCATCATCATCTTTACCATAAGATTTTATCATTGCTTTCATTGTCATCACCATTACCATTGTCACCGCACCCTTAATCAATTTTGTCCATCATCATCACCATCCCCAGCATCACCATCACAATCACCATCATAGGCATCATCATAATCACTATTATGTTCATCATTGTCATTACAATCACTGTCAATACCATCAGCATCATTTTTATCACCACCATTTCTCATTATCATCCTCATTAAACACCCTCATTCATCATCATCAACATTATCATAATCATCACCATTATCGTCACCATCATTTTCACAATTATCTCCAATGCACAATTGTCATAACTAATCATCATCATCATCCCCCCCCCCCCCACACACACATTTGACAGACTATTACAACAAATCATCTTTTCTTGAGCAAGAAGGATGTCAACTTATATCATTTTACGAGTAAATGCTCTTCCGGCTCCATGTAGACAAATACTAACCTCTAGAACTACGTCTTGGCATGTTCCGCTGGTCGCATTATACGCCGGAAATGGGACGTCCTCCATCGTGTAGTTGCAGTCCACCACGAAACCAAAGACGATCCGACACAGGACCGGTAACCGAATGGAAATATTCACCAAACCCGCTTCATCGTAGAATGAATATCCAGGGAGCTCTGTCACTGGGACAAGGGTCGTGAACTCGTCGATGACTGTCGCGTTGGGATCCAACGTGGCGGCGCTGGGGTTAGGGGTCGGGGTGTTGGCAGTGGGTGTGGTCATCGGAGTGGTGGTGGCCGCTTCGGGCATGGCGGTGGTTAGGTTGACCAGAATAGGGCTAGGGAGCGGGTTGTCTTGTAAGAATTGTGGGGTCTGGAGAGCCAAGAAAGAAAAATGGGTCATGGATGATAAAACTTGCCCACCTTTCACAGCAAAAATTAGAAATCTATCAAGGTATGAATAAAAATCCACTTCTGCATGTTAAGATCCACTAAACTATTCGAATAAGAGTACGCAGAAGCCTTGGCGCAGTGGTCTACGTGAACATCCCGATCAGTTATACCGGGAGGAGAGCCCCAAGGGTCACTATTTTTTCATTCAATGTTCTCCTCCTGGGCACAGGTGATACCAAATACTGTATACAGACAAACCTGTCTATAGCAGCTGCCCAAGGGAAACACAAAAAGGGGTCTTTGTTGACAGGTCCCTTAGTACATGTTTCAATGAGAAAGCATTTTCAAGGGAAACAACAAATGTGCTTGTTGTAGACAGGTGGTCACTAAAGCAGGTTTGACTGTAATATAATAAAACATTTTGGGTTTTATGCAGCTCAGGGGGGTGTTTCACAAAGACTTAGATCGACTCGAAGTTGGACTTAACTATGGCAGGCCGTTCATGCCACTGTTTGCCGTCACCATTTACTGGCATTGGTCTCTCAAGGGACATACAAATCATGGTCACAAATCTACAGAATTTACCTTTTTTTTGATAATTCATTGTTAAAGGAAGAAATATTATCTAAAGATCATAATGGTGATAGCAAACAGTGGCATGATCGGTATGCCATAGTTCAACTTAAAGTCGATCTTAGTTTTTGTGAAAAACCCCCCTGGTCTTTCAAGTAATATGCAGTAGAAAATCTAAACCCAGGTTGCAATGACACTCAACTTACACCAATGACTTTGAAGCCTTCATAGTAGGTCCTAGCAGATAAGAATGGTTGCTGTTCACAATCTGTCTGGAGACTGGTGAGCGCACGAGTGCAGGTCACTTCCTGATCAAACAAGTAGGCTGTAAGGGAAAGATGGGATGATATTCAGTCTCTCAATAGAAAATTATATATTCTTAAATGACTAGATTTGAACATGTGGAGGTCTTGTGGTTGAGTGAATATGTCACCGGACTGTGGGCATTAATCCACATCTGCCACACTCAACCGGGGTGAGATAAATGCGCTGGGTACCTGGCAGAAATTAATTCCTTGAAATTCTAGAGGGCCGTTAATGGCAGCCATGCTAAAGCTGGAGTAATAATTGCGGAGCATCATAGCAGGTTTGTCATATCTTACAGACATGAGCGCTTAACATGATCACACAAACCCACTATTATTATTACTATTACTGTATGTACATGTTTTCATAAATATGAATTATACTGCATATGATGATTCAAGTTCATATTATGGCAATAGTCTTGACTATGCTCGTCACAGGAGTCGACAGCAATACCTCTCTTTAGTATGTTGAATAAATCTAGTCATCTAGCAGGGTCATAGCAGGATGTAACGTCCCCTTGAGCCTATATAGAAACGGTGATGCCTCTCATAGCAGTCAATATATAGCTGTTTCTATACTGGCTCTCGGGGACGTTACATCCTGCTATGAGTAAGACCCCTTGAGCCTATAACAGCTACATGTATGCCTCTCATAGCAGTCGATATATCTATACTATTACCTGCAGGGTTACTGTCTTCACACACATCGGATGTTAGCCCTCGTGGTAGCCCAAGTTGGCCTAGGGCTAGTGATTCATACAGCGTGTAGACTACATCTCCAGACTGAGAGAGAACAAAAGAAGAGTAATACAAGCAATTATACCAACTACTAAGTTTGAAGTGCATATCTCAAATACTTGAGCTATTGAGATACATGTATCGTGAATGAACACTTAAACTGAAAATTTCATAAAAATTTACCTCCAGATTACGGCTTCTAGATGAACCTTCACCTATGATTTACCCCCCCCCCCCCAAAAAAAATAAAAAATCTTATTGGTTCGTCCCACTATGGTGAAACACACAAGGGTTCTAAAGATATCACGATAATGAGAACATTGGACAGAGGGACGTACAGACAGCCCCACAAAATAATGGCTGTGTGGCACCACCATCAGTTAATTGGCAGAGGCAGATATACAGTCAAACCTGTTTAAGGGAGTACTTGTTTCCCTTGAAATGGTTTGTCATTGACACAGTACTAAAGGAACCTGTCTACAAGGACCACTTTTTGTGTTAAATTGCCTTGGACGGTCGCTATAGACAGGTTCGACTGTATATGTACACATAAGCTCTTTTTAATGCAGATCTAAACACAGACATGTGTATGGCATCGAAGGTGCTTTTAGACAAGAATATGACAGTGCATGTTCGTTAATGGCACTTGGAAGGACTCATCAATTGTATGATATATTCACCTTATAGAAATCACTGTATGTAGCATTGGTGTCCTCTGATGGCTTGGCATAGGATGTAGATCCATACTGGTCACTCAGCTCGTAGAACCGCTCAACTGTCTCAACCGTCTGAGGAACAGTGTAAAAATTTCTTTCTGCATCTAGATTGAATGAAAGAGTCAGAGGGGAATGTAATGAGCAGCCCTGTTTTCACTTCAAATTACCCCCACTTATATGTGAAACCCCACCCTTTGTAGATGTATGTGAATGAGTAGCCCCGTTTTCATTTTTGAATGACCCCTGCTTACAAGTATCAGTGAAACCACGCCCCTAATTTGTAGATGTGTGTGTATGAGCAGCCCTGTTTTCACTTTAAATTACCCCTGTTTATAATTATATACGTGTTTCCACACCCCTTGTATGTGTTTTTTCTTAGCAGCCCTGTTTTCACTTTAATACCCCTGCTTTAATACAATGTGAAACCACACCCCTTATAGATGTTTGTGTATGAGCAGCCCTGTTTTCACTTTAAATTACCCCTGCTTACAAGTATATATGTGTTTCCACACCCCTGGTAGATGTATATGTCAGAGCATCTCTGTTTTCACTTAAATTACCCCCCCCCCCCCTTACAAGTATAAGTGAAACCATACCCCTTATACATGTACATGTGTGTACATGTGAGCAGCCCCCTTTTCACTTCAAATTGCCTCTGCAAGTACAGTACATGTACAATGTATATATGTGAAACCACACCCCTTATCGATGTGTGTGTATGAGCAGCCCCGTTTTCACTTACAGTTATCTCTGGTGATGCAGAACAGACTTGGATCTGTCACATCCACTGTCTCTGGTTCAGCATTATTATTGAAGATGACGGAGCTTCTTAAACAAACTTTGTCCTCAACACTGAAAGAGGGAGAAGAAAATCAGCATTTTACGAATATTAATCATCTTTTCACATAGATTTTTCCAGAATTTATGTCCAAATGTTCCATGTCCTATATCTACCACTTCTTTGCTTAAATTGTGTTTTTTATCATCTCTTCTTTATTGAGCACGTTTGATAAACAAAATGAATGAGAAAAACAAATTCAAAATTCATATCTCATATTTTGTTCACAATAGACAGGTTTACTTTTAAACATAGTCAGATCTTATACATGTACATAGCGTTTTAAGAAAGAAGTTATTCCTGACAACCTGAACATTTTCCTGAGGATTACCTGACACAGCAATAACTAATGTATGCAAAGAGGATTTCACATATTGAAATACCTTACAATAACTGATGAGCTTAAAGTTGCTACTTTCCAGGAGGCCGCCCTTCTTGAAATCAGAGGGTTGGAACCTCGTCCTCCTTTAGGTTCCAGGATGCTGTAAACTTGGCCTTACAAAAAAAGATGATTGCCCATTAGGTGCCAAAACATGGGTCGGTTGGTCAGAAATCTTTTTTTTTTTTTTTTTTTTTTCTTAAAAAAAAAAAAAAATTACTCCCTCTTTGGGCTGATATTTCTCAGTTTTGGATGCTTTAATAATTTGTTTCTTCTAAAAAAAAAATGTATTTTTTTATTTTTTAGTTTATAAAAGCCGACTGTACATGTAGATTTCAAGATTTTGGGGTTGGTTGCAAAGGGCAATACAACATCTTTTTTTAGGCCCTATAGAAGCATGAATGTTACTTGCATGTCACTATTTTAATGTATATAGAAACTGTACATCTTTCTCTTGTTTTCTGCACCATCACCTGCTGTCACAACACATTCCATCCCAGTAAAGCTTGGAAAAGCTGCTCCAGGGATGACCTCATCACGGTTCAAGGGTCAAAGTTCAAGGGTCAAAGGTCACTTACACATAAGCGTTCTCAGAGCACTGGCTGAAGGTGGCAACGTCTGCTGATGAACAATCGGGATCACAACAGCAATTCACATCACAGCGATTACCAGTCAAATCACAGATGCACGTCCCAATATCTGACAGAAGTAAACAGAAAAAGAAAGAAATTGTTGATTCACCAAATTAAAGAGAAAGTTTGAGATCTAGGAAAGGAGAAGAAAAGAAAATGCTGTTACGTATTGTTTTTTCAGGCGATAGTTTTGGTACACTTAAATTATAATTTGGCCACAAAAAACTGGGTTCATAACACCAAAAATCTGTTTGTTTTGGTTTGCGAAACGTTTGCATTACATACTGGGGTATTGTTTTTTCAGGCGATAGTTTTGGTACACTTAAATTAGAAATTGACCACAAAAAACTAGGACCATAAGACCAAAAATCAGGATTTCATTTTGGTGGTTTTGCCTCAGAGATTCACACAAAGTGAATTTGAAACTTTGAATTGCTTGTATTTTCTGCTATTTTGGTGTTATTAATTGTCACTACAGTGACGAGTTTTAGTGAATTCTGTGGAGTCTTGTACAGTGGTGTAGAGGGTTTTGAGATAAAATAGAGGGTGTCATATTAATGCAGCTATTAGTGACAGAAGCAAAATACATTAAATTCAACTCACTGATGTTAGAAAAAAATTCTAGATCCAAGTCTTAACTTGTTAGTCTGAGTTAAACCTCACCTTACTAGCCCTAGGCTACAACAAAGTAAGTAGAAGAAAAATTTCTAGGACTCGAACATTCGGTCCCTACAATTGGTTAGACAATTGAGTTTTATGTACTGTATGTGGGGCATGGTATGGATCAATTTTTCTTATTATCAAATTTGTGTAGGCTTTATATTAAGTTTATACACCTGAGATCAGCAAGTGCGGTGACCAAGAATTACACACAATGAATACGAAGCAGCTCTCCGCCAGGATTGAATAGAAGTCCAATTTTAATTAATTTTATTTCTTCCAACAACAATGAGTTGAATTGATTATTATTCATTTATTGATGGCATTTTACTGCTATTATTTTGGTCTTTATTTAGACTCTAGAGTCTAGGTGTCATCAATTGTCACTTGAAAAAAGTGGTGATTTTGAGTAAACTTGGGTGATTTTGTAGACTACTAATAGTATAATAGAGAGCAGGCGTTGCTTATCGAAGCCGCCAGCTGCGAATCTTGCTGTTTGCCGATGCGATGCATGTTAAAAATGGTCACAAATGATCGAGCAACCCTCCATTGACTTGTATAAGGGGGGGGGGGGGGGGAGGACCAAAAATGGGTGGTTTTTTCCCAACATTAAACTATTGTTATTCTCGCTATTTGTTGACCTAGGGTGATGATCTTGGACTTGGTATCATTTTAGATGTATTTTTCATGCTCTTTCAAATGGTACTTTTTTAAAGAGATTCAATGAATTCTATTTCTTTGCTGACTATGTACGGCGTAGGTCTACACGAGACTCCTGAGTATGAGAATAACTTAGCTTTATTAAACTCATATTGGGTGAAACCAGGCTATAATTAAATAGATTAGAATGGCCAGCGAATACAAAAATCCCTGGTGATGATGAAACATAAGAATAACGTTCCAACACAAATGTCTACATATGGGACCACACAAATTATCTACGTAGGCTTTTACCTGTATTCGCAGGCACTTCTGTAGAAGGTGAAGCTGTAGGAAGGTTTGTTGTTTGTTGCTGAGGCTGTGTTGTTTCGGCATTTTGGGTGGTCTGAGGTTGAACAGGAGTGGTTGCTGTTGTCGCTGGGTTATTTGTGCCTTGCTGGTTTGGTGTGGTTTCCACGGAAGCCGTTGTCTGCGCTGCGATTGCGAGAATCTTTACCGCAGCGAAGAGTAAAATGAAAACTATTTTGGCGTCTGCTGACAACCCCGCCATCTTGCGCTCTTATGAATATTCATGAGACAAAAGTGGCGCCGCGCTTAGCCTTGTCCCGAATCTGGCCGATTTAATTTTGATCTCCACCACCACACTTACTCGGTGTCAGGGGTAAGAGCACATTTTTATTTTTTTTCTCTACATCCTGACCTTTCAAATGCACCATATCTCTCCTATGGTGGGCTGGTAAGAAGGCATCATAGAAAGGACAGGGCCAGCGTGAGTTGGAACTGTGTGCGGATCGTGGTTTAATTTGAAATAATTTTTTGTTTTTATTTTTTTTGTAGACTATGACTAATATTATATTAAAATGAGATTGGAAAAAGAAAGAAAGAAATAATAATTTTACCAAGACATTAAAAGAAAGAGATGCGATGAAATTGGCAACAATAGTCAAATTTGACTAATAGCCATTATAATACCAAACGAACAACAACAAAATATCTATTCTCTTGCTCACTGTATCTGTTACCCCCGCCCCCTCCTCAAACATCTATACTCCCCCTACTCCCACCCTTATCTCTCTCCCTCCATCCCTTCCTCTCTCGATCTCTTCCCTTTCCTTTCTCTTGATTCAAAGCATACAAATTAATCATAAATTCAGACTCGGGATAAGAAATACAAGAAATAATTTTTAATCTTTGGCTCATACTCGGTACACATAAACATGGTAAGCACAAACATGATTGTTATGAACACTGGTGTAATGAAATTTCAATTTCAGTTAATTTGAAATTCTTTGCATATACATGTACAAGGCTGTAAACCATCTGATTTGGACTACAGTGATTAGATATTCTTCTTGAAATTGGAAACATTCTTTTAATACAACATTTTCTCATAAAAATCAGGTACCTTCAAAGAATATTGATTTATGTATGTCTTACAGTAATCACATACTGGTATGCCAGTTTGTTTTTAAAAAATGGTGATTTGACATTTACAATATGTCAATGATTTCAGGATTTAGTCTCTCCTATATACAAGAAGCTCTTGGCATCAAGGCTAATATCAAATCACATGGCCACTTTGTTCATACGTGCATGCATTCAGCATAAGGCACACAAAACTTAGAACACATCTTCTCAGAGGCCTGATAATTCAAATGGACAACAACAAACAAAAAAACAAACGAAAAAAAAAATTAAAGGTAAAGACCAGTATTGGAAATGCCCCAATTTCAAAAAATGAAATGGCAGCTCTTATTACCACTCATGTGAAAGAATATGTTTTGACTAATACATGATGATAACAATTTTGCCGGGAAACCGCCTACTAATCGATATATTAGGTAAATTAGTTTATCTATTTGTATGTGAGAAATAAATGCACGTGTCGCACACGTGTGCGTGGTCGCATATACATCATTCTGTGCACAGTGCTTGCTACTTTACAAAGACTGGGCCAAATTTCTTATCATTTTGACGATTCCAGAATCTTGCAGTACACACTGATACGTATATGCTAGATGATCAACTTTTTCTGATCGATTCAACAACGTTTCTTTCAAAATGTAATCGCATGACCATAACTGGTCTTTACCTTTAAGTACTGAAATATTCCATGAATTGTATAACGGTATGTACAGTTGGGCCAGATATACATTATCACGTTTTCACTCATTCCTGCCAAGTTTTCAATTTAGGAAGATACCGGTAGACATATTTTGTCTTTGTTTATAGTTTATATATATATATATATATATATACAAAGCAAAAGGCCAACAAAAATTGGTACACATCTGCTGCTAATACACATAGAATAAGACAAAAAAAATAAAATATTATCAAGTACTGGAATAATCCCTGAATTGAAGATGTATACATACATGTAGAGTTGGGCCACATTTACATTATCACAATTTCACTCATTCCTGCCAAATTTTCACTTTAGGAAGATGAATAAATTTTGTCTCTGTTCATAGTATTATACAAAGCAAAAGGCACACACAAACTTGGTACACATCTGTTGATAATAGAAATAGAAGAAGACAAAGAAAAAACACAAACATTATCAATTACTAATCCCTGAATTATAGATGTACATACAATGTACATGTAAAGTTGGGCCATATATACATCATCACAATTTCACTCATTCCTGCCAACATTTCACTTCAGGAATATAGACAATATACACATCATGTCACCACCTAGGTAGCCGGGAAGGAGGGGGGGGGGGGGGGAGGGGGTGGGAGGCTGACCCTTGGGAGGAAAGTCAATCAGACTCTGGGTTTACAATACACTTCTCTGTTAATTATCTACTTTTTATTCATTATTGTTAATTTGTATTTTGTACATTATAATAATTCATGTTTTCTTTGTTTATTTTTAGTTGTTGATTTGATTCGATTATTTTGCATATTTTTATGTTTTGTTATCTTTTGTTAGTGGATTTTGTTCTGTGATATAATTTGTACATTTTTATTCAGTCACGGACTTTCTAAAAAACAACCGTTTAGCCGGCTGAGAAAGTTACAGTGTTTGAATAAATAAATGAAATGAAATATACAGTATTTACATCACTAATCACTCATCAGTAGTGTGACTCCTGATAGGAATGAGTGCAGTTGAGAAAATCTGTAAACTTTTCGGGTGTGACTGCATGACACAACTTGAGTGAACCTGGACAGAATGCTTACAATTAAGTACAACATGGTACTGTAAATATACTTACCAACATTACAATCAAACAAAACAACTTCATAGTCAATATCGCATTCTGGGGACTCTTCCATAAAATGTTGAAATTAAAAATTATATTTTCAACCAATTAGTAATTGCAGTTAAGTTTTGGGTCGTATTTGACATTGCAACTTTTAAACCAAGAGGGCCAACATAATGGAATCCCATTTCCAGACAAAATGGCTCAAAGTAACTCTTGGTCCTATTTCATAAAACTTGCTATTGCTGTTTGCTATTGTAAAATAAAGGAACCCTGTGATGGGGGGGGGGGGGGGGGCGATGCTTGTTACAAAAAGGTTGCCATGGAGGGTGAACATTTGATCCCATGATCCAGGCTTTACTTCATGAAAAGGGTTAAGGTTTTACTTTATTTTTAGTTTAAGGTAAAGACCAGTTTTGGAACCCCCCCCCCCCTCCCCCCGCTCAAAAAATGAAATGGAAGCTCTTATTACCAATCATGTGAAAGAATGTTTTGACTAATACGTGATGATACAAATTTTGCCAGGAAACCGCCTACTGATATATTTGGTAAATTATTATATCTATCTGGACTGGACAGATATATGGTAGCTATCTTTCTGTGTACAGTGCTTGAACCGTTACCAAGATTGGGCCAAATTTCTTATCATTTTGATGAGTCCAGAACCTTGCAGTACACACCAATATTCATATGCTAGATGATCAACCTTTTCTGATCGATTCCACACCTTTTTCTTTCGCAATGCAATCGCATGACCAGAAATAACCTTTATCTTTAATATAGCATGATCAGCATATCTCTTAAATGAAGTCGGGCTAACTCGGACCAGGGGACAGCTCGGCCCAGCTGTAAAAAACGGTCATTTTGTGCATGTTTAGGTTTAGGGTTAGGTTTAGGTTTAGGGTTAGGGTTAGGGTTAGGGTTAGGGTTAGGGTTAGAGCTAGGTTAGAGTTAGGGTAAAATGACCCAAAAATGACAGTTTTTGCAGCTGGGCCGAGTTGTCCCCTGGTCCGAGTTAGCCCGGATCCGCTGAGCACTTCAGCTCAGCAGCGTTCTTCCGGCACTTCCAGATTCACGGCTCGGGTAAAAAGGTGAAATACAAAACACAAAACATATTACGATTTACGAGAATGGTGGGTCAACAATAAAGAGCAAATTGCCTTCACAGAAGGTTGTCAAATGTTAGTTATTAATAACATATCGCAATACTTACCAGATGGTAAATTCTGTGTCTACAGTGATGTACAGATGGGGGGGGGGGGCTTGGGGGGCTGTAGCCCCCCCCCCCCAAGGGAAAAAAATCATTAGAAATAAGCAATTACACATGTATAAGTAGATAGAATTTTAAACTGTTAAATCTTTTATTGCATCTTTGAGAAGATAATAGAGACCAATTGCGTTGTAAGCAACTACAAAATTTGTAATTCACTATAAATCATGGATATATTAACTTTCAAACATTAATTTTTGTGTTTTTTAAGTATCATTTCCCTTCAATATTTCGATTACTAAGACACTTTAAAAAGATTTAGTATGAAATAATGTTCATATTTTATTTATTCTTGGGAATCTATAACAACAAGCTATGCTTTTTATTAGGTTCCAGTTTCATTTCATAATTTTGAACTTACTTTGTCAACTATGTTCTTTATCGTGCAAACAATTGAATAAAATGAAATGGAATAAATTCGAATCAATCAATATTATGTTTTTCTTTCATTTAATGTTGTCTGCCGCCCCCTGTGTTATAAAGCAGAACAGTCACATTAAGCATTTAAGGGTTAAAAACACCTCTTTCCTAGAATTTTTTTTCTTGTTCCAAATCTTTAGACGCAGTGTTGTACTTAAACATACTCATGTCATTTTACATTACCTTATATCATATGGAAATTATGCAACACGCTACTGAACCACCGATTAAAAGACCAAGTAATAGGCTGAGATTGCATTGCATCGTACGTGCGTTATTTGGTATAGATCGGACCGGTGGAATATCTCCAAGAGATGAGTTTGTTGTGACGTCACTAGACATGGTTATGGTTGTTCCTTCTTCAGCTGTAGTTTTTAAAAAGAATAAAAAAGGGAACTATATCAAAAATGTGCAAGAGAAGGTAAAACAGGAAACTGTACACAAAGACCCGAATTCAAAAAAGGAGGTTTATCGACAAACCTAGGTTTATGTTCGTCATATGACGCGTTCCGATGAGTTTCAGACCAAGGTTCAGACAAACTTTTATCTGAAACGCGTCAAAACGCGTCATATGACGCACATAAGCCAAGGTTTGTCTACAAACCTCCTTTTGAATTCGGGCCACTATGGCTGAGACTGGAGATGGGTTGTTGATCAAGGATGAAATAAATGAGAGGAAGGAGATTGTTTAATGGGGAATATAATACCAGTGGCGTATCTTGTGGCATCAGAGGCCCTTGGGCGGCACTTAGAGGGGGCGCAAAACACACGGAAAAGAATTAGAATGGAAGGAAATGATACAAAATGATTAGAATTAAAAACAAATCATGTGTTGATTCAAATTGATTTATTAACCGTGTTAGCGAGGCATTTTGCAAGCCTATGTTCATGCTTATGTTCACTATAGAACTTATCTCTAAGTTGGACTTAACAATTATGGAAAGTCGTGTGGATTCAAATCATTCATATTTTATATTATCAAGGAGATTTCATATTCTTCATGTGGAATTTATAAAAACATTCTACTACTTGAATTTTCGCCTTTTTGAACCCCCCCCCCCCCCCCCCCTGAGCAGATTTCGGGTCTAAAAGTCCTTTTTATAATTCATGGTTGTAAAGTTGGCGGCAAATTATAGGGTCAAGATTATAAGAAAATTCAGACATAGAAAGAAGTTTAGACCTAACGCGTTATATTTGATATTTGGTCTTAAATCTAAAACATGATAATTTGATGGCATGTCCTAAGGGGTCTTGAGTACTTGTTGTTGGACCTGAATATCATATTTTCATTAAAGGGGGTTTAGCATGGCAAGTACTGATTAACGACATCTACGACTTCTTTTTGACAACTGCACGTAAACTAGACCGATTTTATGCTAGGAGTCCACTGGGCCGGCGCCAGTTGGCGCCAGTTTGCGCCAAAGATTATGTGATTGGCGCGTAGTGGCTCGCTGTGGCGCCGAATTAATGTCCGCTCGGCATGTGTCGCCAAGTGGAATAAACTGGGTGCCATATGGCGTGCGCCAAATGCCACCCGGCTTGCTCCAAAATGTTGCGCCAGTTTGCGCCAGTTCGCGCCATTACACGGTCATTTGATTCCAAAATTCACCCTGTCGGCGCCATTCGCGCCAATAGACGGCTACTTTGCGCCACTTGGTGATTAGTTTGTGCCAAAGGTCGCCAAATTGGTTTGAACTTGCCGCCGCTTGGCGCTACTTGCCGACTATATAAATACCGGCCATCGGCTACCTGGTTCAGACCCTCCTCAGCTGCTGTATGAACAACATCTCTACTAAATATTTACAATTTTGATATGTCTGAGGCTTTTGATAATGTTGGAGTGATGATGCTGCTCCATCAGAAGATGATGAGAGATGCTGAGGTGGCCACTGCCTATCAACTTATGCTGGCCAATCCTGAAGAAGAAGAGCCTCCTAAGAAGAAAGGGAAGCACAACTGGTGGTTTAGACCCATGCTCCACCCACAGTTGAGGGCCGAACGTGGACAGTACCACACTTTGATGAAAGAGCTGAGGGAGAATGACAGGAGGAAGTTCAAGAACTATACCAGGGTGTCCCCAGAGATGTTTGATGACCTGTTGGTCAGGCTTACACCCCACTTGCAGAAGAAGGACACCCACTTCAGGAAGGTCATTCCCCCTGGTCAGTGGGCAAGGAAACCATCCAGAAGTTTGTCCCTGATGTGGCCAGAGCGATAGTGGATGAGTATGCTGCAGAAGTCATCTCTCTCCCCACAACCAATGAAGGCTGGCTTGAGGTTGCAGGTGATTTTGAAGCCAGAAGGAATCTTCCTCACTGTCTGGGAGCCTATGATGGAAAGCACTTCCATCTCCAGAAGCCCAACAAATCAGGCAGCCTTTACTTCAACTACAAGCAGTTCTTCTCGGTTGTCCTAATGGCTCTGGTAGATTCAAAGTACCAGTTCATGTGGATCGATGTGGGTGGAGTTGGCCATCAGTCTGATGCCCAGATCTACAACAACAGTGAACTGAATGAGTGCATTGAAGCTGGCACTTTAGGCATCCCAGATCCAGCTCCTCTTCCCCATGATGATGAAGAGCACCCTATGCCGTACTTCTTCGTGGGAGGACGTACATCATGAAGCCCTATGGCCGTCGTAACATGGACCAACAGCAGAAGATCTTCAACTACAGGCTGCCCAGGGCAAGGCGTGTGGTTGAAAATGCCTTTGGCATTCTGGCTCTGCAGTTCCAGTGCTTCCTTAGCCAGATGAGACCAGGAACCAGACACAGTCCGCCTGCTCGTTGAAGCTGCCGTGATGCTGCACAACCTCATCAGGAAGCGCTATCAGGCACCGGACGTCCGCATGTTAGACCAGGAGGATGCCCAGCACAACCTCATCCCTGGAGCTTGGAGAGCTGCCGCCATCACTGTGAGGCGGCAAGTGGCGCCGAATGGTGGGCAACCAGGTGGCATTTGGCGCGAAGTAGTCACCAATCGGGTGCCGTTTGGCTCGCGTAGTGGCGCAAACAAGGTGCCCCTTGGCGCCAAGTGGCGCCATGTGGCGGAAATCTCATTGGCGCAACTTGGCGCGCGCCATTACATTCCAGTGGATTCCAATAGGCGGATTGTTTGCGCCAAAGAGCGATATGTTCGCGCCATCTGGTGCCACTTGGCGGACACTTGGCGCTGATTGCTCGATGCAAGTGGCGCGACGAAAATTTCAAACATTTTGAAATTTTCTTGCCGCCACATTGAAATTTGGCGCCGTTACGGGCCACCACGAGCCAGTTGGGAGGCAGTTTGAGCCACTACACGCCACTAGGCACCTTATTGGCGACACTAGGCGCCACAGTAAATTGCATTGGCGCAAACTGGCACCAACTGGCGCCGGCCCAGTGGACTCCTAGCATTATCCTCACGCTTTCTATTTCGCGTATGTTGCACGCTCGTGAATACTGCAATAGTGTCGTCCGTAGTTGTATTGGCCCCGAGTCAGGCCACGGGAAAGACACATAGTCTCGTCATGCTACACCCCCTTTAACGTGACAAACTTCAGTTGATCATTATTACCTGACAATGCTGTTGGGTTAACCGCTGGGTTAACCGCTGGGCTAACCGTTGGGCATGCTGGTTGAGAGCATGGCATGGTGATATTAGGTCTGAACCCTGCCTTGATGACACACTCAATGGTTGGTATCACCTCTAAGGTTGATGCTTCGATACAGTCGACGAAGCGCTCGTTGATGCCGTTAGCACACGTCACTGAACACTGTAAGATATCCGAAGGGGAGAAATATGAAATTAAATAAATAAATGTACGTTACCTAGTTATTAATGTCAATACGCTTACTTGCCTGAATTTTTTTTTCAGGATTCTACCTCTTACATGCTTCCTGATATACTTGAGCGCTGGTTACTTTGGCAGCTCTGGGACAAGCAGGGTAATCAACTATATACAGCGCCATGATATTAACCTCAGAGCCTGGCGAATACCTGCGCTATACAAATATCGATATTATTATTATTATTATTGATTATATAACTCTCTTTAAAAATCGACCAATCTGATTGGTTAAATTTAGAGTCGTGGTTCTAGCCATTTCCGTAAAGAAACGAACAATGCCCAAAACGGTTAATAGTTCATGAGTGAGATTCTCGAAAGATTTAAACATGATAATGGTATTGGCTAGGCCTTATGTCTCCTTTCAACATGACCCTCGTGTTGGTTAGGTCTTATGTCTCCTTTCAACATGACAGTCGTATTGGTTAGGTCTTATGTCTCCTTTCAACATGACCGTGGTATTGGTTAGTTCTTATGTCTCCTTTAAACATGACCGTGGTATTGGTTAGGTCTCATGTCTCCTTTCAACATGACCGTGGTATTGGTTAGTTCTTATGTCTCCTAGCTTTAAACATGACCGTGGTATTTGTTAGGTCTTATGTCTCCTTTCAACATGACCGTGGTATTGGTTAGGTCTTATGTCTCCTTTCAACATTACCGTGGTATTGGTTAGGTCTTATGTCTCCTTTCAACATGAACGTGGTATTGGTTAGGTCTTATGTCTCCTTTAAACATGACCGTGGTATTGGTTAGGTCTTATGTCTCCTTTCAACATGAACGTGGTATTGGTTAGGTCTTATGTCTCCTTTCAACATGACAGTCGTATTGGTTAGGTCTTATGTCTCCTTTAAACATATACGTGGTATTGGTTAGGTCTTATGTCTCCTTTCAACATGACAGTCGAATTGGTTAGGTCTTATGTCTCCTTTAAACATGAACGTGGTATTGGTTAGGTCTTATGTCTCCTTTAAACATGACCGTGGTATTAGTTAGGTCTTATGTCTCCTTTCAACATGAACGTGGTATTGGTTAGGTCTTATGTCTCCTTTCAACATGACAGTCGTATTGGTTAGGTCTTATGTCTCCTTTCAACATGACAGTCGTATTGGTTAGGTCTTATGTCTCCTTTAAACATGAACGTGGTATTGGTTAGGTCTTATGTCTCCTTTCAACATGAACGTGGTATTGGTTAGGTGTTATGTCTCCTTTCAACATGACAGTCATATTGGTTAGGTCTTATGTCTCCTTTAAACATGTACGTGGTATTGGTTAGGTCTTATGTCTCCTTTAAACATGAACGTGGTATTGGTTAGGTCTTATGTCTCCTTTCAACATGACAGTCGTATTGGTTAGGTCTTATGTCTCCTTTAAACATGAACGTGGTATTGGTTAGGTCTTATGTCTCCTTTCAACATGAACGTGGTATTGGTTAGGTGTTATGTCTCCTTTCAACATGACAGTCATATTGGTTAGGTCTTATGTCTCCTTTAAACATGTACGTGGTATTGGTTAGGTCTTATGTCTCCTTTAAACATGAACGTGGTATTGGTTAGGTCTTATGTCTCCTTTCAACATGACAGTCGTATTGGTTAGGTCTTATGTCTCCTTTCAACGTGACCGTGGTATTGGTTAGGTCTTATGTCTCCTTTCAACATGACAGTCTTATTGGTTAGGTCTTATGTCTCCTTTAAACATGACCGTGGTATTGGTTAGGTCCTATGTCTCCTTTCAACATGAACGTGGTATTGGTTAGGTCTTATGTCTCCTTTCAACATGACAGTCGTATTGGTTAGGTCTTATGTCTCCTTTAAACATGTACGTGGTATTGGTTAGGTCTTATGTCTCCTTTCAACATGACAGTCGTATTGGTTAGGTCTTATGTCTCCTTTAAACATGAACGTGGTATTGGTTAGGTCTTATGTCTCCTTTAAACATGACCGTGGTATTGGTTAGGTCTTATGTCTCCTTTCAACATGACAGTCGTATTGGTTAGGTCGTATGTCTCCTTTAAACATGACCGTGGTATTGGTTAGGTCTTATGTCTCCTTTCAACATGACCGTGGTATTGGTTAGGTCTTATGTCTCCTTTCAACATGACAGTCTTATTGGTTAGGTCTTATGTCTCCTTTAAACATGACCGTGGTATTGGTTAGGTCCTATGTCTCCTTTCAACATGAACGTGGTATTGGTTAGGTCTTATGTCTCCTTTCAACATGACAGTCGTATTGGTTAGGTCTTATGTCTCCTTTAAACATGTACGTGGTATTGGTTAGGTCTTATGTCTCCTTTCAACATGACAGTCTTATTGGTTAGGTCTTATGTCTCCTTTAAACATGACCGTGGTATTGGTTAGGTCTTATGTCTCCTTTAAACATGACCGTGGTATTGGTTAGGTCTTATGTCTCCTTTCAACATGACAGTCGTATTGGTTAGGTCGTATGTCTCCTTTAAACATGACCGTGGTATTGGTTAGGTCTTATGTCTCCTTTCAACATGAACGTGGTATTGGTAATAGGTCTTATGTCTCCTTTAAACATGACCGTGGTATTGGTTAGGTCTTATGTCTCCTTTCAAAATGACAGTCGTATTGGTTAGGTCTTATGTATCCTTTAAACATGTACGTGGTATTGGTTAGGTCTTATGTCTCCTTTCAACATGACCGTGGTATTGGTTAGGTCTTATGTCTCCTTTCAACATGACAGTCTTATTGGTTATGTCTTATGTCTCCTTTAAACATGACCGTGGTATTGGTTAGGTCTTATGTCTCCTTTCAACATGAACGTGGTATTGGTTAGGTCTTATGTCTCGTTTCAACATGACAGTCGTATTGGTTAGGTCTTATGTCTCCTTTAAACATGAACGTGGTATTGGTTAGGTCTTATGTCTCCTTTCAACATGACAGTCGTATTGGTAAGGTCTTATGTCTCCTTTCAACATGACCGTGGTATTGGTTAATTCTTATGTCTCCTTTCAACATGACAGTCTTATTGGTTAGGTCTTATGTCTCCTTTAAACATGACCGTGGTATTGGTTAGGTCTTATGTCTCCTTTCAACATGACAGTCGTATTGGTTAGGTCTTATGTCTCCTTTCAACATGACCGTGGTATTGGTTAGGTCTTATGTCTCCTTTAAACATGACCGTGGTATTGGTTAGGTCTTATGTCTCCTTTCAACATGACCTTGGTGTTGGTTAGGTCTTATGTCTCCTTTCAACATGACCGTGGTATTGGTTAGGTCTTATGTCTCCTTTCAACATGACCGTGGTATTGGTTAGTTCTTATGTCTCCTTTAAACATTACCGTGGTATTTGTTAGGTCTTATATCTCCTTTCAACATGACCGTGGTATTGGTTAGGTCTTATGTCTCCTTTAAACATATCCGTGGTATGGGTTCGGAGATCTTATGTCTCCTTTCAACATGACAGTCGTATTGGTTAGGTCTTATGTCTCCTTTAAACATGACAGTCGTATTGGTTAGGTCTTATGTCTCCTTTAAACATGACAGTCGTATTGTTTGGGATGCCTTCTGTCTCCTTTAATCATGACCGTGGTATTGTTTAGTATACAAATAATACACAGCAGTGAGGGCACTACTACAACTACCAACACACGATACTTTTGGAACAGTCTAACGCACCCGAGGCGGTAGCCGTAGGTGTTTGGACTGTTTTGAAGGTACCGAGTGTGGATAATTCTACTAATACCCGAACAAAATGCTGTGTATTATTCGTTTCATAAGATTATGTTTTATTTGTTATATCAAATGATGTTTTATAACATGATATTACTAATGACTGGTCATTATAATTGATAATGACCGGTCATTATCCAAATTACGCGTTAGGCAAACTAAATGCCCGGTCACGTGTTCGCTTTCAACAATTCATTTGATTAGCATCCACGTCATCATCTCATAAGAAGTCTTAATGTCTCCTTTAAACATGACTGTGGTATTGGTTAGGCCCTTTATCTTTCCTTTAAGCCCATCTGTACTAGTGTACAGGAGGGATTAGATCACCCTGCAATGTCACATGACAGGTGGTTATCTCGTCAAATCAGCTCTCAATTAAAATAAGAAAAAGAGGATCACGGGGAACCAGTGGTCAACGATAAGGCATTGTTTGTTGTATAGAGGGCGCAAGTAGCTATAAGTTGTGTAGTGGGCCTTCAAACATGTCTGTGGTATAGGTTAGGAGGCTCTTTAAACATGACTGTGGCATTGGTTAGGTCGTATGTCTCCTTTAAACATGACTAAGGTATTGGTTAGCTCACCTGACTCAAGATACCTATCAACCATGCTGCTCCTGGACATGCTTGAGTATTACATTCCTGGATGTGAGAAGGCTTGGTTGATTCTTCAAGACATAACCGATCACTGACGTTAACTCGCGTTTCATTTATCTCCTAAGTAGTAAAGAAATCAAACCCTCAAACACAAAAACACGATTAAATTAAATCAAAAGTTTACAAAAAACATGCTTATACAAATGATATACAAATATAATGATGAAATCTATCACGACTAGCGGCGTAGCATGGGTTAATTAATTGAAAGCACTGGAACAATGGAAGGGGGTTGGGGAGAGAGGGGGGAGGGGGCACTGGTCTTACTCAAGATATGAAATGCGAATTTACAAGCCTACCACATAGCTACGGATAATTGGGGAGGATGCTGAAGATTGTCTAGGCGTTTTATTTTCTCGTCCTTTTTTTCCCTTTAACTGCATGTCTTGCTTTTTTCTTTCATTTCATTTTGTTAACCTGCCGGCGTCATTTTTTCCCCACGAGAGTTGATATGTTTTACGTCACTAGCAGCTTGGAAAGAGAACTGAATAGATATTGTGATTCGAATGCACATCTCCATCTTTTTATTACACTGTCCCTACCGATTAAGCTAACGATGGGTTGATGAAAGGTGGGTTAGTATGATAATTATAACCCTATAACTAACCCTAACGGTTATCATGTGCGCATGCGCAGGTTTAGATAGCTAGCTAGACCCTTCTGATTGGCTGTATGCAAATGAGTTCATCAATAATTTGACAGACACGCATATTCGACAACCATACCCCCTCCCCCCCCCAAAAAAAAAAGGGGGGGGGGGAAAAGAAATTTCGAGGGAACAAATGCGACCACGTACATGTATTTATCTTTTTATCCAATCCTATCTTAAAGAATACCTTCAATAATTTCTTTTGGATATAAAAGATGTAAAAGAAAACATTGAATAGGAATATATATGATTCGGAAAGTAAAATAGAAGAGGAAAGTTTGAAGAAACAAGCACGTACCTCCATACAGATGGGCATGAATGTCTGATTGCCTCCCCCACACGATACTGAACACTCAGTTATCGGATTTACATCCCAACTAGATGTGTGTGTGTGTGTGTGTGTGTGAGAGAGAGAGAGAGAGAGAGAGGAAGAGAGAGAGAGAGAGAGAAAGAAAAGGAAGACACAAGCACACAGAGAGAAAGATAACCATTAAAGAGCAATTCTAGCCCCCAAGCAAGTTGAAATGCAAACAAGAAATAAACGATAACATATATCTCGTGAACCTGACCATGCCAAAACACATTTTGATGACAATGGTGCAATTAGATTCTTTATGAAGATGTCGGGTTGAAGACAACATGGCAACTGAAAATGTGATCTCTTTGCTGCCCTGTCATTAGTTTTCACTTTTTTAAAAATAATTTTTGTTTGAAATTCTAAAAGCTGATTTCTCCTTTGTCATAATAACGTTACGGAATAATTATGCTATTGTGAAAGAACAAGAAAATTAACATTTTATTTAATACTATTGGCATTACTGGTAAGAGTGTGTCCTCAATAAGAAACGGGGTCAATAATTGGTTGAAACTATTCGTAAATGAATATTAGATTTGGAATCATCGTTTTGTTGGTAATTTTGCTAGAATTAGATATTATCAATCAGATTTTTTTCGGATACCTTGACGGAATGTTAAGAATACGAGAAGCCTTTTTTTTTTAAATCGTAAACGAAAGTATTCAGCTAATTATCTGAAACTCTCGGAGGGACACTTCATCCGAACAGAAAAGATTACTGATTGGTCTATACAACATCAAGGAGTACTCACTAGTATGAGACGGGATCGCTGATTGGTTCATACCACTCGTAGAATAAAGAAGGGTTATTAAGAATGTAACTGAGTGAGCGATTTATAAAGTACTTAATCAAAATATCAATTTGGAGCGGCTTAGTCGTTGGCCCAGTGAGTACCCAGAGATGTTCCGATTCATAACGTTCAGATCGTAAGAGAATATGGATGTCTCCAACGGTGAACCGCCTTGATAAAATTGTTGGGCTGAAGACACTCTTTCCATCTACGATCAATCCTAAAAACAAAGAACAATCATTAGAATTGATGTATTATGGACAAGCTTTATCAAATGAATGTAATGAATGCCACAACGCTTTATCAGAACTATGGATAGGTATGCCCTAACAATAAAAAAGAGCTCTTTCGCAGGGCACAGTCAGGTGAATTATGTAATAATACACTTTACAAAAATTGATTATCACCATGACCATCATCATCATCATCATCATCATCATTATCATCATTACTAAAAGAAAAAAAGAGTGTTTCTGCTGGATATAATTTTCCTTCTGTTTTGCTATAAGCACTGCATTGTAAATTAATTTATACGGTATATACAGTATGTTAACAGAATATTGATACGTTACTTTACATTGTAAATTGACTTTATGATGTATATGTTCCCAAACACAATATTGATTGTTACATTACATATAATCACTTTGCAATGTAATGTAACAATCAATATTCTGAAATTGATTGTTACAGAATATTAATTGTTACATTACATTGTAAAGTGATTATATGTTTATAAACAGAATATTGATGTTACATTATATTGTAAAGTGATCATATGTTTATAAACAGAATATTGATGTACATCAATGAAGTTTAATAAAAACAATACGATACAATACATCATCACATTGTAAAGTGATTATATGTTCCCAAACAGAATATTGATGTTACATTACGTTGTAAAGTGATTATATGTTTATTAACAGAATATTGATGTACATCAATGAAGTTTAATAAAAACAATACGATACAATACATCATCACATTGTAAAGTGATTATATGTTCCCAAACAGAATATTGATTGTTACATTACATTGTAAAGTGATTATATGTTTATAAACAGAATATTTATGTTACATTACATTGTAAAGTGATTATATGTTTATAAACAGAATATTTATGTAAATCAATGAAGTTTAATTAATACAATACAATACGATACATCTTTAACATTCCTCATTATAATCTTTATTTCAAAGATTGCCAAATTGTGATTAAACCCCAAAATAAATTAGTGTATTGCGAACAAGTTTCGGTGAAAGGTCAAGTGTTAGTTAAAGGTCAGAGGTCAAGTGAGGAAAGGGATATGAATATTTTAGATACATCTCTTCAGTATGTTGAATGAATCTAATCATCTGATTGGTCAATCCTCCTCTTAAAGGCAGACTTTACTACTTGAGCCAGAAGGAATTAGACCACACAGCGAGCAAGCGAGGTCACTGTGACAGGTGGCTATCTCATTAACTTAGCTCTCATTTAACATAAGAAAACGAGGATCATGGGGGACCAACAGGCACCGATTGGGGAAGTTTTCTAAATAGAGGAAGCAAGTAGCTACAAGTAGGACAGTGTGCCTTTAAAATAAACCCCTTCGTTTTCGTTTCGCACAACTCTATTTTACTAACCCGACTTATTGCAAATTCTTTACACTACACATCAGGGGCGTACGCAGGATTTTTTCAAGGGGGGGGGGGGGGGGGTTTAAAATATTTTGCTCCCGAAAATTTGAAAATCGCGGCGGCCGAAAAGTCGCTCAGTGGGGGGGGGGGGGGGAGGGGGGGGGGGGGGGGGGGGGGTAAGCGGACACTTTTTTTTTTTTTTTTGTCTCAAAATTTCAAAATTTGATATTTTTTTACGTATGGGGGGGGGGGGTAAGGTCACCTTATATAGGTTTAATAGCCGTGGGTATAATTATTATTTTTTTTATTTTTTTTTTAAAATAAAAAAAAAAAAAAAAAAAAAAAAAAAGCCAAAGGGGGGGGGGGGGGGGGGGGGGGGGGTTTTAGGTTTTTTTAGGGGGGTTTACATACATTAATTTTTTTAGGGGGGGGGGTTTACATACATTAAAATACCAAAGGGGGGGGGGGGTTTGAACCCCAAAACACCCCCCCCCCCCTGCGTACGCCCCTGCTACACATACTTATACAAGTACATGTTATTTTAATTTTGCCTTGGCATTCTTTTTCTTTTCGAGGCAGTTCACAGAATGATAGTTACAAATGATAGTGGTAGTTATTTTACCTGACAGCTAGGAAAGCATAAATGCTTGTTTGTAAGCAACCATAAGACCGACGGCTTAAGGTCCTCGCCGAGGGACCTGGTAATGAGGATTAAATGCCTTACCAAAGGGCACTAGCGCATCGACTTGGTTTCAAACCCGGGTCACCGGATAACGAGACCACTGCTCTACCGACTGAGCTATCGCGCCTCCTCAATTAATAAGATAATATTTATATAAGGCTATATTTGGTAGACAGTATATTTAAATCGATCATAAAAATTAACTCACTTAAACCTTGAAAAGATCTTTCCGTGTTTGTGATTTTAACCATGGTTGCTCCGATTGGCACAGTAATCCAAGTCCAATATTCTTCAGATGAAAGAGAAATGAGAAGACGAAGAAAACAAACCTGATAAAAAGAACTATACTCAACGTTTCACGGCAGCATGAATATAAACAAATAAAACATCAGATTTTATGAAACGATTGTGGTTATTAATCATTTTGATTTATATAAAAAAAAAGGCTTGTCAAAATTCTCTTTTGGTAATTTAGTGTGTGGATGAATTATGTTTCCGAAGCAGATTAGTCCAATCTCCTCCAGTGCATGAAGAGCAAGAGAAGGAGGGGGTGTCGTCTTCTCATTATGCTTTTTTTTTTGCCATTCGATTTTGGTGGACTGCACTATCCCCTACACGCCATTAACTTGGTGAATCTTGACTGAAAATGCATGCGGAAACAAGTTCGGAAGAGACAAGGGAGGGATGGAGGGAAGGAAAGAGAGAGAGAGAGAGTCAGAGACAGAGAAACAGAGAAAGATGGAAAAAGTAAAACAGAGAAAACAAATAGATTACCAAAATAGGGGGGGGGGGGGGAATGAGCAACAGACATGAAACAACCAAAGGCAACAAAGGTAATAGGGACTTTTAGATTCGCAGTGTCTTAAAATGACGCCACACGTAGCAGTCCACTATGTCGACGTGCAAATCTAAAAGTCCCTATTAACACGAGTACTATAAGGGAGTTTACAGATAGCACATGGTAAAAATGACTCCAAATATCCACAGATCTTGTACACGTAGAGAAGTTCCACTTTGAGCATTAGAATAATAACTGCCAAAGTCCTAGATGTGCTTCATGAATACCTTTTGTTTGTCCTCTTGAAAAGAATACCTCCACATGCTTATCATAGAATGTACCGTTGGTGCATATATGAATAATGTTACATAACTTTCATGAGCGCATAATCCAGTATTCATCTCTGTGGGTTTTACCATTTTGGTACAAATGACCTTTATCTGCCCATGCGCAGATTGTATCTATGAACTGGCTTATTGGGGTGGACGGGATGATAGGATACATGTCTTACCGTTCGACTGTGCTGGTATTCTTTCTCGAAGATCACCCTGTACGAAACTACATGTTCTTCCTGTTCCCTCACACACACCACATCCATCGAGTAATGCATCTGATCCGTATACACCATCACAACCAAACTCCTAGGTAAACAAAAAGAGCAATGAACAGAGGGGTGTTTCACAAAGATCCTAAGTCGAGCTTAACTCTAAGTGTGACTTAGCCATTATGGAGAACCATTTGTAGCCTTAAAGGTACTATGTCCCTTTTGCAGCCAACCTCAAATTCTGTAGAACTTTGCAGGAATTATGAATATGTCATGTATGTCCTATCTGTGACATTTAAACGTTAGCAGTGTCCTAATATTAAAATTATGCAAGCAAACCTGTTTACTTGCTAGACTTCACTGTCAGACACTATTGAGTGACTGACTGTTTTTTTTCTTCCTTGGTAATAACATACATAAAATGAGCTGTAAAGGGTACATGAACATCTACATCAATAACCCACTTCTTGTAATGGCCAAAATTAATCTGATAGAGTCTTTACGCAGCATAAAAAGTACGACCATTCGGTACAATGATCTGGAAATCAAGACTATTAATTACTGGCTCTATAGCTCCTAAGTCGATTCGACAACTAATAGTCGTTATTTTCACACTTAAAGATATTTCAAGCCCCCTTATTTTTAGGGGACACTATTGAGTGACTGACTGTTTTTTTCTTCCTTGGTAATAACATACATAAAATGAGCTGTAAAGGGTACATGAACATCTACATCAATAACCCACTTCTTGTAATGGCCAAAATTAATCTGATAGAGTCTTTACGCAGCATAAAAAGTACGACCATTCGGTACAATGGTCTGGAAATCAAGACTATTAATTACTGGCTCTATAGCTCCTAAGTCGATTCGACAACTAATAGTCGTTATTTTCACACTTAAAGATATTTCAAGCCCCCTTATTTTTAGGGAAGTTCTAAATAAGTATTATCTTTCAAATGCCGTTGGAATTTAACCTTTTCATTTGTTTGGCCTGTAAATGGGACATAGTACCTTTAAAATAAAATAAAATCTTAAGCAATAATTAAAGTATTTTAGATTCTTCAGAAATTCCACATCTAGAACATGAAATCTCTTTGAATATGAATGATTTGAATCATCATTTTATGCCTTTCAAAATAACTTTTACGGCAATATTTCAAAGATGCTAACGGATTTTTGATAGTTTTTAAGCCAACGAGGAGTCATTTTACTGACGCAACACTGCGTCATAGACTGGTGCACGCTTTTACACCCTTCATGTGAGAGTGACATCGAAGTATGCTGAATGGAAATATAACAGTACACACAATGCGTTGTAAGACTGGCGCATGCACTAATCGCCTTAAGCCCATTACACTTGTTTGGCCGGGAGGGATTAGACCTCTCTGCATGATCACTGACAGGTGGTTATCTCATCAAATCAGCTCTCAATTAACGTAATAAAAAGGGAATCACGGGGGACCAATAGTCACCGATTAGGCATTGTTTGCTGTATAAAGGGCGCAAGTAGCTATAACTAGTGCAGTGGGGCTTAAATGGGCTAGAGTATAATTAAGGCAATAGCGCAATAGAAATGACGCAACGTGTGCGACGCGCGTATTGTTCTTACTTTGCACTCTGTTTTGAGGCATCTTCTGGTGCGTCTGAGTTCATCTGGTACTTCATCAGCCCAGCATCGTGTCCCGTCTGATACTGTACTTGGATGTCGGATTGAAATGTCGCCAAAATTCGATTGGCACTTCAAATCACACAGCGAATCGCCTAATAAAAAAAAAAAAAGTGATATTATCTTTGATAGGGCGAGAAAGTTCTGACACAGGGTTATCATCAATACAAACGAGCAAATAAACGGAACAAAAAAATATTGAGATACGCTGAATAGGAACATAACAAGAACAAAAGGAAGAGAAAGAAATAGAGAAAGAGAGAGAGACAGAGACAGAGAGACAGAGAGGGGGGGGGGGGCAGAAAACAGATGTCATGCAGCCTTCTCCCCCAATGAATAACAATTGTAAACCCCATTTTAAGGCCAAAAGCCCTTATTAGTAACAAACTAAATTCCCCGTAACAATGGTAACATCGTAATGCATGATGTTTGGACCGGAGTGTACATGCTCTCTTGTCCCGATTTTAAACAAACGTCCACTCTTTACCCATTAAAAACTATAAAATGCTGTATTGATGAGCTTTGCCTTGATGTCCTCTTTTCTCATGAAAATAATGTATTTTCGAGATTAAAAAATAGCAGAAAATTATTACCGAACAGAGTGCCGTCAAGGTCACCTGACCATTCATGAAATTGACCTTGATATTCGATGGGGTCGGTGAGGGCGCACTCGTGATCTCGAAAATCATCTGCAGAGATGATACCTGGGCAGGGCTATGAGGAGAACAAGACTCACATTAATATGAAGATTCACCCCGGAAGATGGGAGTGTTTCACATAGACTAAGATTGACTTTGAATTGGACTTAATTATGGCAGGCTGTTCATGCCACCGTTTGCTCTCACCATTTACGTGCATTGGTCTCTCAAGTGAGCTGCAAATCATGGTCACAAATACACAGAACTTACAGTTTTTGATAGATCATTATTGAAGGAAAAAATATCTAAAGATCATAATTGAGAGACCAATGGTTAGGGCAACCAGTGGCAAGAATGGCCTGCCATAGTTAAGTCCAACAAAGTCGATCTTAGTCTTTGTGAAACACTTCCCATGTCAGGTAAGAATGTGCATTTTAGTCATAACATTATATATAGAAGCATATTTCAAAAAACGGTTTGTTTATAATTCAACTTGAACTGAATCAACCTCCCCCATGTTGTGAAGAAAAAAAATTCCTACTCGTTTTTTCCTTCAAGTGTTTAAATAGGTATCCAGTAGGCTAGGAAAGTCGTCGTGTTTTGTTCGGCGTTGCGAGCATTCGATGGAGCCTGGCTGGAATGCTCCACAGGGAGTGAAGAATGTGCATACATTGCGTGTGGAAAAGCTTAGAATCGATAACTGAAGTAATAATCATCGGTGATATCTGTGATTAGAAACATCATCAACGTATACGGCGCTATATTATGTTATTCTAGGATATTATCATTTTGCTTAAATCTCGAAAAATACAGAAAAAGTGTTTGTCAAATTGTACTAAAAAATACGAAAAGAGGTGAGTGTTATCATCGGGAGAGACTTCTTGATAATATTTTGATGCGAGATGAATCAATGTTGTTAAAGGTATAGACCAGTTCTGGCCATGCGATTGCATTGTGAAAGAAACGTTGTGGAATCGATCAGAAAAAGTTTAATCATCTAGCATATAAGTATTGGTGTGTACTGCAAGGTTCTGGAATCACCAAAACGATAAGAAATTTGGCCCAATCTTGGTGGCGTTACAAGCACTGCACACAGAAAGATGTATATGGGACTACGCGACACGTGGGCGATATCTATCCGGTCCAGATAGAAACAATAATTTACCAAATATGTCAGTTAGTAGGCGGTTTCCCGGCAAAATTTGTTTCATCACGTATTAGTCAAAACATATTCTTTCACAAAATTGGTAATAACAGCTTCCATTTTTATTATTTGAGAGGGGGGCGTTTCCACTCGTCTTTACCTTTAAAGGTACTATGTCCCTTTTGCAGCCAACCTCAAATTCTGTAGAACTTTGCAGGAATTATGAATATGTCATGTATGTCCTATCTGTGAAATTTAAACGTTAGCAGTGTCCTCATATTCAAATTATGCAAGGAAACCAGTTTAATTGCTAGAATTCACTGTCAGACACTATTGAGTGACTGACTGGCTTTTTTTCTTCTTTGGTAATAACATACATGTACATGACAAGAGTTGTAAAGGGTACATAAGCATTTGTCTACATCAATAACCCACTTGTGATGGTCAAGATTAACCTGATTGAATTTTTGCGCAGCATAAAACGTATACTTGTCTGAAAATCAAGACTATTACTTTTTCTATAGCCCGAAAGTCGATTTGACAACTAATAGTCGTTATTTTCCCACTTGAAGACATTTTCAAGCCCACCTTTTTTAGGGAAGTTCTAAATTAGTATTATCTTTCAAATGCAGTTGGAATTTAACTTTTTCATTTTTTTTGGCCTGCAAATGGGACATAGTACCTTTAAGCTTCATTTTTTACTATGTACAATGAAATATTTTATTTTGTTGGAAATGGAAATAAAAGAAATTAAATGAAATGAAATATCGTACGTTCTCGTTACACGTCTTCATGATGAACATAGGTCCTTCACAAGCTTTCCCACCTGAACGAGGTACAGGATTATTACAATGTCGCTGTCTGTACGTCACACCCGTACCACACGTACGAGAACACTGCGTAAAGGTCTCCGGCCATTCACCCCAAGCACCGTCTACAGGAGCGGGGATCCCGCCGATAGATGAACGACAAAATCCGGCCATACACCACTGCAACAAAGTGACGTAAGCAATGGAATTGCCACATAATGGGGAAAAATCCATTTAGTAGACAAAATCAGAAGAAAAAAAATATACACCTACAAACATATCATTGAAAATTCGAGAATAAGAAACTCATAACATTTTGATGGTGTAGTCGGTCTAACGCAAATTGGCAAATCACTTGACCTGATTAATGGTTAATGAAAAATTAGGTCTCAGGTGTTGTATAAACACATATGCGCAGTAGAATATAATTGGGTTGCATGTTTGAACTAATTTTTAAGTAAATGGAAATTCATAAATTCTTTTAGAAATGAGCGAATGGGAGCGGACGTCAAAAAGTACGTCATGGAGCTATGTAAAGGATTAGTTTGAAATACACCCTTTCACGGTTACAATAGTGCGCATGCGCTGACATGGGCGGCATTTGAACTTGCTAGAAAATATTGCGAGTAACTTTTATGTCATGCAGCATGCAAAGCGTATGCGTCGATATGGTGTGAGCTCGCAGCACAGGCAGTGACGCAACAGGCGCGTCTGAAAACATTGATGACGCAATGTTTACTCGCTAATTAAAATGGCGGCCTTAACCGTGAAAGGGTTTATTGAAGGAAATCAATACATCTTACCATGTTCTCTCCACAAGGTGTGCCCGACTGCACGACAGCGTAACGACAATTACCATTGAAATAACAACCGATCGATCCACAAGTCTGTCAAAAGAAATATTTGTCTCGATTGAAACGCAATTCATCGTAACATACCATTTTTGCTACAAGGTCCTCACTTCCCGTTAATTTATGATTTTGTAATCAAGTCTTCAAGATGTTCGTCAGATTCTACTTGAGGATTAGGAAGATACATTTGGACTCATTTTGTAAAAGGGATAGTTGGGTTCTGTTGCAGAGGGCGCTACACAAAATATTTTTTGTGAGATAATGAAAAACTGAGTTTCAAATTTGAAAAAATAAACACGATTTAAATGACAAAATCATCTGTGTTTGATCAAAATCGGCTCAGAGACAGCTGAATAATTATCCATAAATATAACCATTCCTTATATTTGTGAACCACCACAAATATTAGATAATTTGCACCAGCCGTTGAAAAAACGAAAAAGCGCCTTATACGTTTTACTCCAGCCAATGCCGATAAGGCGTTTTTTGTTGGTTATAATACGTACAACCAGCCGGGCCTATGGATTGTTATTAATTAATCATTTATTTAATTAACGGTCACCGTATCTTTTTGAAAGTAGAGCTAAATTGGTATGTTCGTATTGGCTATATTTCACATATTTTGTGGTCTAAAATTACCTTCATTGCAATTTTGGTTCTAAAAGGGCACTAGAAATATCGTAAATACGAAAAAAAGCAATATTGCACTTTGAAGGCATTTGCGGACTAAAACAAGAACTCAACTAACCCTTTAATGAGAAAACCTTGGAATTGAAGTTTTAAAAGCTGCAACATGCCTTAAGATGTTACTCATTAACAAATTAAATATAGAATGATTTATATCCCGCATACTAAGAATCTTGCAATCTGATTGGTCTAAACGAGGTCACATGATAAAAGATAGATAAGTACTATCCACCTGCGATAGGACTTTTGTAAGGAAACTTTTTGCTGCTTCCCCACTTGCCATTAAATATGCGTAGCAAAGTAGGTTACGCGAAATGTCAACGTCAATGTCAATGTCAAATGAGCGCGTATTAGTACAGCGGATAAGCTCCCAATATAATGAAAATTGTGCACTTTTTGATAAAAGCATGAAACTTCTAGCATAGTTAGTTTAGACCATAAGATTTATTTTCAGATGTGGAGGGAAGTCAGATTTGACATCTGATGACCCTGAGAGGTCAAATCCAAATTGGCCGCCAGTCCGTATGGTCTAATGTACAAACACGCTTAACTTTTGAACCAAATAGTCCAGAAAAACGTTTAAGGTATTATTTCCAACTAACTTGGGGATGCCAATTCATTTGGTAATACTTTTGAGATCGCCTGAACTCAGGGTTTTGCATTTAGGTCAAGGTCAAGGTCAAAATTGACTTAAAATAGCAAGTTTTGAATGGTTACAAATGAGATTTGGCATTTGTTCTCAAATTTCTTTAAGAATGGTTCCCCTGCATAGTCCTCCACCTTGATCCTTTTCAGGTACTTTATTTCACATTTTGTTTTGACCTCTGATGACCCTGAAAGGTCAAATCCAAAATGGCCGCCGGTCCGCATGGTCTAATGTACAAACGCGGTAACTTTTGAACCAAATAGTCTAGAAAAACGTTTAAGGTGTCATTTCCAACTAAATTGGGGATGCCAATTCATTTGGTAATACTTTTGAGATCGCCAGAACTCAGGGTGTTGCATTTAGGTCAAGGTCAAGGTCGAAATTGACTAAAAAATAGCAAGTTTTGAATGGTTACAAAAAGTTTTCCCATTTATTTGTCATTTGTTCTCCCCTGTGTTCTCAAATTTCTTTAGGAATGGTCCCCCTTTCGTATTCCCCCACCTTAATCCCTTTCAGTTAGTTTATTTAACATTTTGATTTGACCTCTGATGACCCTGAGAGGTTAAATAAAAAATGGCCGCCAGTCCGCATGGTCTAATGTACAAACACGCTTAACTTTTGAACCAAATAGTCCAGAAAAACGTTTAAGGTGTCATTTCCAACTAACTTGGGGATGCCAATTCATTTGGTAATACTTTTGAGATCGCAAGAACTCAGAGCTTAGCATTTAGGTCAAGGTCAAGGTCAAAATTGACTAAAACAAAGCAAGTTTTGAATGGTTACAAAAAGTTTTCCCATTTATTTGTCATTTGTTCTCCCCTGTGTTCTCAAATTTCTTTAGGAATGGTTCCCCTGCATAGTCCCCCACCTTAATCCATTTCAGTTAGTTCATTTCACATTTTGATTTGACCTCTGATGACCCTGAGAGGTCAAATAGAAAATGGCCGCCAGTCCGCCGCATGGTCTAATAATTGTAGAAACACGCATAACTCTTGAACCAAATAGTCCAGAAAAACGTTTAAGGTGTCATTTAAAACTAACTTGGGGATGCCAATTCATTTGGGAATACTTTTGAGTACTCCAGAACTCAGGGCTTTGCATTAAGTCAAGGTCAAGGCCAAAATTGACAAAAAATAGCAAGTTTTGAATGGTTACATACAGTTTTTCCATTTATTTGTCCCCCTATATAATGTTCTCAAATTTATGTAGTAGTGGTTCCCCTGCATAGTCTCCATCGTAATCCCTATCAGTTAGTTTATTTCACTAATTATAGCACCAAACCATTTGTCTTGTAACTGACCATATGCATAGCATGGTCAGTGGGCAGCTAGGCAGTATACGGCGAAAACCTCAATTCAAGTCAGGAAAACTGCTCCTTTTCATTACTGCTCAATAATACTGGTAAGATGTTTCTTAAGTTACTTTGTGTTTTATTTGGTGCTAAGTAATTTAAAGGATCACTA
Source organism: Strongylocentrotus purpuratus (assembly GCF_000002235.5). Taxonomy (NCBI): domain Eukaryota; kingdom Metazoa; phylum Echinodermata; class Echinoidea; order Camarodonta; family Strongylocentrotidae; genus Strongylocentrotus; species Strongylocentrotus purpuratus. The sequence continues at coordinate 15,382,736 of NW_022145606.1, forward strand.
CAGAGTTTGAGGAACAGGCCATAAAGCAAAATAACGGTTCTGCTAACACTAGACAACATCACCATGACCAGCAACCTGGAGTGCAGGCAGCATTCTTGAGGGATGGGAACTTCTGACAGTACTGAAAGAGATGGGGAATCCATTTCTAAAACAAAGTCAAGACCTACTAGTCATTGGCAGTGTACGACACCTGTCACACAAACACTTCATACGAACAAGTTGCCATTTTTCAGTCGGCAGCCGGCGAGGGTTATGTTAAAACAGTAGGCACAGCTTGCAGCACTTAAGAGGGACTGTGGTCTCTTTTTGAGGATGTACATCTCGTGTCAGACAAGGGATGGAGATATGGACAATTTCTTCTCTCATGAAAACCAGGCAGCCCCGCCAGCTTTGTTAACTGGAGGAAAATGCGGTTTGGAGTTAAAGCAGATCTACTTCGCTGCCTGGAATCAAATCTGCTCGAAAACAATAGTGCACCTGTGGCCCAAGCAATAATTATTGATGGTGAAGCTGCGGTTCAAATGCTCAATCCTGGAACATCAAGAACATTTCAAGAGTATGGAGAAAGAGTGTTTGCCCCATACATCTTTGCTCAACTCGAGAAAAGCATCCGCATCGACCTTGGCTAGGGTGTATACTTACCTGCTAGCCTGAAAGCCTCAATAAGGCAGGAAAGGGCACCAGGAAAAGGGTGGCTCTTTCTACTGTGCTGCCAGAAAGCTGGACGAACTTCTTTCTAGTCAATGAGAACAAACCCGAATTGTTGGATTTCATGTCATGTCGTTCATCTTCCTCTACCACAGGGCAAGGAACTGTATAATATGCAGCAGATGGAAGTGAAGTACTCTGCTCTCCTGCTGAGTCACACTTGGCAGGCCTTGCCCCATGGGTGTAAAAGGGTAACCATACGTACTGGTGGTACTGATGCGGTTGAACTGGCTGTGGCTTCATTCAGCAAGACAGCTCCTGATGCTGTGGATCGCTTTTGGTGTCAGATCAAGCTTTCGGTACATAGCTTTTCACAAAATCATGATGGTTGCCACCATGAGTCCGACACAATGTATGACTCTCCCAATCTTTCATGCGTTCACCGGGTGTCAGACTGTTTCTGCATCCAGAGGAAAAACTTAGAAGTCTTTCCCAGAAGTGAATGATTCCTTCAGTGAACTCCTGTGCATGCCTAGGGAGGTCAGTGAAGGATCAATGTTACTGCCAGAGCGATTTGTGGTGCTGATACGACCGAACCAGTGAGAGCATGGTAGTGAATGATGCCAGGAAACAGCTCTTCGCACAGAAGTCTAGAAACCTGGAGAACTTTCCTCCAACCCAGACAGCACTCAAGCAGCACATCAAGCGCACTTGCTACCAGGCCAGTTGTTGGAACCAGATATTGGCCAAGAATCCAGAGATGCCAGAGCCATCTGACTTGGGCTGGACAAACGAAACAACTGGGTGGCAGCTTCTTTGGATCACTCTCCCGGAAGCATCAAAATTGTGCCATGAATAATCCACTGTCGCTGCAAGAAAGGATGCACTGAACTGTTGCTCTTGTTCTGGAGACTGTTAGATTTTGATCGTTACCATTAGGATAATTCATAAGTTGTGGATAGTGCTAAATTCATGGGGTAATGAACAGGTTTTAGGTCGTATTTGGAATAGCTTTTTTGGTCTTCTGGGCCCAATTTCTTAAAGCTGCTTACCGGTAATCAAATTTTCGTGCTATAACTGTAGCAGACAAATTTGGTTAGCATGAAAACAAGGCGTCCACCTTGTGCGTTCACAATGGATTTGCATTGTTACAAAATTAATTTTCGTCCAGTAAGCAGCGTAAGGTTAATGCATTTTCGTGTGCTTACGGTTAGCAGTGCTATGAAGTAGAAACTCATACGTAAGCACAGAACCAGCCGATAAGCAGCTCTATAAAATATGGCCCTGGATAGTCAAAGTGGTGATACACGGGTCTTTTAATTTTTTTTTTAAATAATGACCCCTTAAGTGTCAAAATAGAGGCAAAGTTTATTTTAAAAAAGAAAACATCACTTTTGTTGGCCTAATATGACCTTGAACTTGACCTTATTGCAAATCCCTGAGTTCTGGCGATCTCAAAGTAATGCGTAATGAATTGGCATCCCCAAGTTAGTTGGAAATGACACCTTAAACGTTTTTCTAGACTATTTGGTTCAAAAGTTACCACGTTTGTACATTGGCCATGCGGACTGGCGGCCATTTTGGATTTGACCTCTCATGGTCATCGGAGGTCACATCAAACTGTGAAATAAACTAACTGAAAAGGGTTAAGGTGGAGGACTCTGCAGGGGAACCATTCCTTAATAAATTTGAGAACATAGGGGAGAACAAAATGGGGATTTAACCTTTAGTAACCATTCAAAACTTGCTATATTTGGTCAATTTTGACCTTAACCTTGACCTAAATGCAACACCCTGAGTTCTGGCGATCTCAAAAGTATTACCAAATGAATTGGCATCCCCAATTTAGTTGGAAATGACACCTTAAACGTTTTTCTGGACTATTTGGTTCAAAAGTTACCGCGTTTGTACATTAGACCATGCGGACTGGCGGCCATTTTGGATTTGACCTTTCAGGGTCATCAGAGGTCAAAACAAAATGTGAAATAAAGTACCTGAAAAGGATTAAGGTGGAGGACTATGCAGGGGAACCATTCCTAAAGAAATTTGAGAACAAATGACAAATCTCATTTGTAACCATTCAAAACTTGCTATTTTAAGTCAATTTTGACCTTGACCTTGACCTAAATGCAAAACCCTGAGTTCAGGCGATCTCAATAGTATTACCAAATGAATTGGCATCCCCAAGTTAGTTGGAAATGACACCTTAAACGTTTTTCTGGACTATTTGGTTCAAAAGTTAAGCGTGTTTGTACATTAGACCATACGGACTGGCGGCCATTTTGGATTTGACCTTTCAGGGTCATCAGAGGTCAAATCTGACTTCCCTCCACATCTGAAAATAAATCTTATGGTCTAAACTAACTATGCTAGAAGTTTCATGCTTTTATCAAAAAGTGCACAATTTTCTTGCTAAGCCGCTGCACTATATCAACTTTGTTACATTGGATGCATGTTGCGCTTTGTAAAATCTAGCTGAAGCGAAACTGTCTGCAGAATCAGGGGGATGTTTCATGAAACAATTAGTCGGTGGTTTTCACCGACTAATATCATGTTCACCGACAGTTTAGTCAGCGCTGACTAAATTTGACCAATCACAGGCCTGGAAAATAGTCGGTGAAAAAAGAATTGTCGGTGAACATGATATTAGTCGGTGAAAACCACTGACTAATTGTTTCATGAAACGCCCCCCCCCCGGTTCTTTTAATTATGTAAAATTCACTTTAAACAGACCTTATTATTGATGTGGGATATAAAACAAATATTAACTTCCTTTACTCGGGCAATGGATACAAACTATCATCGCCGAGGTGATCTCGGGGCTACCACCATCACTCGCCTTGCGGCTCGGGATGATAGTAGCCCCCCGAGATCACCTCGGCGATGATAGTTCCATTACCCTCGTAGTCGATTAATATTTGCTTATTATCACTGTCTAAGTTACCCAAACCAATTCAATTTGATGGGGGGGGGGGGGGGGTGGTTGGGGAGGGTGACTCTTGTTAGTATTATATATTGGTAATTGCCAAATCAAAGAATGAATGATTAAACCTTATTTTTCTTATTTTAATAATTAATACCTTTATCATTAGCATTTTGCTTTATCCTTACACGTAGCTCTTATGAGTAAAATAAATGTTCTTGATTTCGTTTTTTGTTTGTTCTTTTAGTGTTGATGTCATGTTGTTTTTGTTTTGTTGTTGTTGTTGTTCAGGCCGCAAATACACCGCCGAAATCGCACATAGAATGCACATATTCGTACTCACAACGTCCTTTAGCGGTCCTCCGCATATATGAACAACATCAATGCCAAACTTCTTCCTACATTGCTGCAGACGAGTATACTCTGTGCCGGCTAACAGATGGATAGGTATCAAATCTGGTGATGGTTTATCAAGGAGACAGTCTGTTGCAGGTGACCTAGAGAGGAGAAAAAAAGCAAGATCGACAATACACCAGTTTACGGTTACATCAGTGCGCATGCGCAGACATGGGCGCCATTTTATTTGACGAATAAACAAAGCCAACGACCTAGAGGTCAGTGGTATTTATGCGTAAATTAAGATTGCGCCCATGCAAATGATGATGTGCGCGCACAACGCAGGGCGTAGGCAGTGATGTCATCATAATTTGCATTGGCGCAATCTTAATTTACGCATAAATACATGACCTCTAGGTCATTGGCTTTGTTTAAAATGGTGCACACAATCGTAAACAGGTGTATTGACATTTTCATTATGAGGTTCCATAGATAGGGAACACAGCGCCATCTAGTATACACATAGTTTGGCCAACTTGGTTTCACTGGGTCACAACATGGCGTATATTCTTTTAATTTGTGCTTGCTCAACAAAGCAGTAGTCGCCATATTGTGTCCAACTTGAACCGGGTTGGCCAAACTCTGTGTATAGATGGCTCTGAGGGAACATAGGCACGTGCTCCATACCCGGAGATAGATAAAAAAAAAATAGAAGGGAGCCATGGAAACAAAACAATTCTTAAAGGGAGTGTAGCTTGGTAAATACTGGTTAACGCCATATACGTATTCTTTTGGACAACTGCACGTAAACGAATGGACTTGATTGAAGGTAATCAGCTAGTTAATCTCTACATGGCCAGCGTTCGCGAAACAGACCGAAGTTCTCCTCACGCTTCGGTTTCGCTTATGTTGCACGGACGTGATTGGTGCGGTCGCGTCGTTCGTAGTCGTACTATACCCGATTGGCCCCGAGTCAGACCACAGGAATTACATGTTGCCTCGTCAGGCTACATTCCCTTTAACACAAAACCAAACGCATAATCTAAACCTAATCACAACCCTAGCCCTAACCATGCTAAACACTTAACATTCCTAGCATTTTGTAAAACCTAACCGTATATTCCTGTGAAACGTCGTACTTAATAAGGGTGAACTGTAATTCGCTATTAGTCATGTATTATGAAAATAATCATGTTAATTATCGATACATGTTAGAAATTAGTAATGGATTTTTGTGGACTAGGGGGTGTTTCACAAAGATCCTAAGTCAAAGTTAAATCTAAGCTGGACTTAAAAATTATATAGAGCCATTTATAGCCTTAACCATAAAAAGGCCGGGCTATTTGAAGTCTTAGTAAGATCTCGGCCGCAAAGCGGCCGATCGCCGCGAAAATTTGCACGCATGTCAAGTGAAGTGTATAGAATAATATGATAATTTTGATTTTGATTTTTCAAAATGATCAAGAAGTGCCTCAAAAGAGTAAAAAATCTTTGAGTGACCGGTTTTACCATACTTGTTTTTCCCAATTGACTGTAGTGTTATGAAAACCGTTCGGCGAACGGTTTTCAAAATTTGAAATTCCAATAATGAATATCTTGATAATCAGACAGACGATCGGCTTGTAAAAGTCGTGGGGTTCCTGACTGACCTAAAGGTTTATAGTCATAAGCGCAGCACGAGCGAAATCCAGAATTTTATTTCAGAATCTGAGACAAAGTTACCGGATCCCTTTAAGATCTTTGTGAAAACCCCCTGATGGGAGTATTCTTGTGGGTCCAGAGAAAAGGCTCAAGTATTAATATTCCAAAAAAGGGAGATCTCTCGAAATGCTAAATACCAACATGGCTCACAATATGGCTTTTGAAATTAAACAACACTATGTATGAAGTAAAAAAAAATACTTTCAGGAGTAATGGAATTTAGGGAATCATGTGCTAAGAAGCTACACCAGAAAAATACACACTTGATAACCAATTCCGTTTCGGTTTAATAACATTTGGAGTGGACTATTAGGGTATTATTATTATTATTATTATTAATTAATCACCCTTTTTTATAGTTACAATGGAATAAGCTTGGTCTTAAAGATGAAGTTGAGTTCTGGTCATGCGACGGTGTGGAATCGATCAGAAAAGGTTGATCATCTAGCATATAAGTATTTGTGTGTATTGCAAGGTTCTGGAATCATCAAAATGACAAGAAATTTGGCCAAGTCTTGGTAAAGTTACAAACACTGTACACAGAAAGATGTATATGGGACTACACGAACACTTGGCGTAAAAATCCTACCCCAGATTTGTACGATGTTACATGACATTTTTAGAATATGAAGGCATTTGAAGAGCCGTGCTTTTCAGGGAACATGTTTGATCTGATGTTCTTTCGCACTTGCATTATAATAATGATAACACTCAATAAATTATGTTTCACCTCTTCCCAGCACTCAACCCTTTCTTTAATTCGAATGGCATACGAGTGACATCGTATCTCATGAAATTAGATCGAGGTCTATACATATTAATTTGGAGAATAGCATTGAAGAGAGCCATAACTTTAGCTTTTCGACTTGCACTCATCAGAGTAAAACGCAAGAATGAAACAGAAAGCCGAAATCGAACGATATAAACGGGAACTAAAAGGAAACAAGGCGCGAATATAACAAGCGCTGATTGGCTGTCAAAAGTAACGGTAACTTAGGCTTATGCCAGCCGTTTATACCGGGAAATCGCTAGAATAACACGAGTGTCCGAACAAACATATTAATTTCGTTTGCCAAGACTTAGTCCAGGTATCTGGTTTAATTAAAGGGGTAGACGACAGGAATTTGAGTGGTAAAGGAGTACATGTGAGGATTCCACAAAGACAAAGCTCGACTTAAGTCGGACTAAACTATGGCAAGCCGTTCATGCCAATGTTTGCTATCACCATTATGATGAATGAATTATCAACAAATGTAAATTCTGTAGATTTGTGACCATGATTTGTACGTCACTTGAGAGACCAATGCCAGTAAATGGTAAAAGCCAACAGTGGCATGAACAGTCTGCCATTGTTAAGTCCAACTTAAGGTCGCTCTTAGTGTTTGTGAAATATCCCCCAGGACTTACTTGAGGAATTTAGCTAATTCATCTGAACTGCATTGCGACCATTTAAAGCTGGCGGCCCCAACCGTCTTCGTAGATGACATGACGTTTCTACCATTCTGGCAACCATAATGTGGATCGTGTTGCAGATTCAAACTGTAGAGATATGAGCAGAAATCTAGGTTTAATCTACTTATAGGCGTATAGGGGCGCTAATAGTGGGCGAGCGGTAGACACCCCGTAAATATATATTTTAATTAAAGAAGAAAAATAATCCCTGTCGGCAAATTTGAAAATATGGTGATCAGATTTATTTTAAACTCGAAAATCTGAAGTAACCTTTTTTTGGTTGAAAAAGTTTTAAGGTAACTTTCTTGCAAATTGGTCCAATATCCAAGAATTTTACATGGTGTAGCGAAATACCGACCACTTAATTTATGCCCCTTAGGCCTAATCTCTTTAGCTTACAGAATGATAGAGAGCTTTCCTAATTGTTAGTTACAAAATATACTCTTGATTTGATTCGATCTATTTATTTCACGTCATCTCCTATTCTTCATTACGGAATTCACATCCTTCCAGATCCAAACATATTTTTTTTTTACATGTAAAAACAGCATATTTACCGTACTCACAAATAGAAATTGAATTCATACGAATTTGCGAAACATATTTACAAGAGGCTGATAACAATTTGGAGAAGCATACGGAATGCGGAATATAATCTTACTTATAGACGAGTATACAGAATGCAGAGTATAATCTTACTTATGGAGGAATATACGGAACGCAGAATATAATCTTGTTTATAGACGAGTATACAGAAATATACGCAATGCAGAGTATAATCTTATGGAGGAATATACAGAATACGGAGTATAATCTTACTTATGACCTAGTTCATGAGCGATGATTAAACCAGTTTGCAGACCGATGTCCTGGTCGACATTTATAGATTCAGTTCTCCGACAAATTGATCCAGTTGGCGCCATTCCCAAGACTCCTCTGTCCTTATGGGTCCCTTGCATCAAGTACAGATCTCTCCTGAATAAATCACATTATTCGTTATCGAAAAAAAGAAAGAAATATCCTCATACAATTCTTTAACATTATTCAAAGGAAACTTGAAGCAGCATCTTGGCCCCGTCTTACAAAGAGTTGATATCAATCGTAACTTATTTGCGATTGATATCAATCGTCACTATGTACATAAAAGATAGGAGATGCAAACTTGCGATTGATTGGAGGACTTACGATTGATTTGGATCGATCGTAACTCATTGTAAGGGGCCCTTATATCTAAATATCATTGATTCTTGTACCAATATTCATACTATACAACATTACCTATAATTGTTTCAAACTTATGATTTTGTAATGATTATTTCCATTTGTATTACCTGCCATGAACGATGTCCCAGTCATGTTTTCTCATATATGTCTCTTTTTTTATAGTGTTGTTTGTATATGTAAATCTCTTAACTACTGTTCGGGGAACTATGCCTCCACAAGGCAATTTGGCCTCATTTTTAAGTTCCCTATTTTCATTTTCTTATATATTGCATTTGCTTATCATTGTATGTATTTTGTTATTGTTTTCATTGAAAATGTAAATGAATGAAACAAATTGAATTGAATTAAAGGAATACTTTAGTTTTGGTATAGAGGCCGCTACAAGGAATTTCTTATTTTTTGGAGAGATTTTTTAAAAAACCGAGTGCCAAATTTGAAAGAGCACATAATTTAAATGACCAAATTATCTGTTTGATCAAAATCGGTTCAGAGACGGGTAAACTATACATAAAAATAACCATTTCTAACAAATATTCGATAATATTGAAGCAGGAAGGCGACAAAAAATGCTTACACTTTTCAAACACATTAAAGACAAATAGCTGTTGATCATTATATATAATTTTTTTTTAACCGAACATGTTACACGCACACTTGTATTATTATAAATGGTTGAAACCAATGACATTTTAGAGAATGCCCTCATGTGGTTTACCGGCTCTTTTTAATTGTTAACAGGCTTATTACTAATTTGTTTGTAATTTGTGTACACCTTTCGAGCATGGTAAGTTATTATTTTGTAATGTAATGGCGAAGGTTTTGGTTACTAAAATTCAGTTGGACCAAAACTGTACTCTCTATCAATAACATTTTACACGACTAGGGCTTTGTCTGATTTTATTCTTTATTTGTGTTAATAGGGTGGTGAGTCATTCAATGTTTGTTTCAATATTATTTTTGACATTTAGCGCGGGATTGATAGCCATATTGAATGAACAATCAAGAAATTATTCATGTAAAATTCATGATTTTTTTTTTTATAAACCAAATAATAAAACATTGAAATACAATTGCCAACAATACCGTTTAAGAAGACTTACTGCCCACTAAACCGACATCAAACAAAACTAGGGTCGATAGGGAGTATTATCCAAAATTGTGGGGAAACCTAGTACCGTAGTGCTAACGTCATATTCGTTCCTAGTCCAGGTTACAGGTTCGAAATAACAGAGCCTGCACATGAGGTTTACCGCGAAATCATTAAAGCTTTTGGGCTGGAGTAGAGAAAATTCATTGTGTGGCGCTGGTGTGATCACAACGCCTTTTTGAAGCCGTAAAACATTATTTGGAATGATCAACCTCGACAATTTGGCCAGTATGACTTCACTTTTTAGTATAGTCTATACAGATCTTTTCGTTGTAGTAAATAACCATTCAGATTTGAATGGTAGTGGTTAGTGACGTCACAATTGCGGATGTGTCGTGATGTCACGACTGCTAACCGACAGCGGCTCGGCCTCATATACATAATCGGGTGAACTATACGACATCTAAATTAGGAAAAAATAACATAATATTCCAAAATCTGATCATGTTGCATTTTCTTCCAAAATGCAGTGGTAGCAAGGTTTGTATTTCGCAGGAGCCTTCATGCACTAAAATAAATGATTAAAATCTAAAAAGCACCATAGTTACCATAGTTCTTTGCCCAAATTACCATCCTCTATTCGCACCATGGTATCACACAATGAAATTACCATGGTTACCATGGTTCTTCATTGGTTAATACCATGATTACCTTAGTTCTTCATTGTTTGATACCATGATTACCATGGTTCGAAACTGTTTGATACCATGGTTACCATGGTTCTTCATTGTTTGATACCATGGTTACCATGGTCCTTCATTGTTTGATACCATGATTACCATGGTTCGAAACTGTTTGATACCATGGTTCCCATGGTTCTTCATTGTTTAATACCATGATTACCATGGTCCTTCATTGTTTGATACCATGATTACCATGGTTCGAAACTGTTTGATACCATGATTACCATGGTTCGAAACTGTTTAATACCATGATTACAATTGTTCGAAATTGTTTGATACCATGGTTAACATGGTTCGAACGAAGGGTGGTAATTTGGACAAAAAGCCCCATGGTTACCATGGTTATTTTTTATAAGGGTTTTACCTTGTGATAAGCATGGTATTATCAAAATGAAGAGGATCATCATCGCTTCTAGGATTCATTTCGTACTGCCAACTTTTGAGGTCGTGGACAATTCTAGTTCCGTCAGCTCGAATTGTCAGTGTATAGCTACTACCATCAATTCCAGTCATCTTTGTGAAATAGAGACAAAAAATAATAACAATATCAATAATAACGATAGTAAAAATAATTGGTGGTATTCTGGTAGCGCGTACTAAGTTAGCGCGTACTTAGTTAGTTCACACTTTTATGGAGTGCCTGTTGCAAAATAAATTACTCTGTTCAGATTATTTTAATCCGTCAATGAAAAGTGTCCAAAAAATTAATTTTGCAATGAAATGGTAAGAAAAAGTAAGAATTTCAACAAAGTCTTTGGTAGATTATATTTGTCATGAATATTGAAGGAGGAAGATGAAACCTAGCATTCCATAGAAGTGTGAACTAAAATTCTCGTTTAGTCTGGACTTAGTCCCGGCTTAACTTATGAGAATACCACCCATTTATTGTTATAATAACAACAATATCAATATTAATATTATAACAATATAAACAATAGTAACAATTGTAATAATAACAATAGTAAAAATTGTAATAATGATATTAATAACAACAATATCAATATTAATAATGATAACAATACTAAAAACTAGACCTGCAATCGTGGCACAACGATATTCGTGCAATGACGGGCAATCTGGCACTAACGGTCGTCTATACTAACATAATCATAAACAGTATAATATGGGGTCTAAAATGCCCCCTTGACAAATTATAAAAAAACATTTCAAGAAAAATATAGATCGTTCTGGGGGCAAAAAGCGTGAACCCGACTTGCCCCATAGACAATGCGTGTAATGCATGGGCGGAAAACATACAGGATCTGTATTATGACCGGATTTAAATTGTTTTGTTTTCTCTCTTTTTATGTCTTTTTATGGGCCGTATTTGGTATTATTGGAAAGAGAATTTCATGGTGGTTATTGTAAACAGCTTTATGTTTTGCTATAATAATCTTTTCGAAACACGTGATGCAAAAAAGATTTATAGGACAAAATGACGCCTGGATGGTTATGCATGAGTGATTTCGAAAATCGAAGAGTGTAGTGACCTTGATGAGATGCTAGAAACTATGCCTATGAATTTTGAAAGGAAATGGACATAAGGAAAGCACCTAACTTGGGATAACAAGCACTATGTGCAAAACGAATGCTATTTTCTGCAAAGAAGAAGAATATTAATGGGGCAGAGTGTGAACGTAAACAAGGCAATGGCGATATTCGTCATTGCAATAATAACAATTGTAATAATGATTATAATAACAACAATATCAATAATAGTAATAATAATACTATAAACAAGAGTAACAACGATTGTAATAATGATAGTTTTAACAACAATAATAATAACAGTAATAATACTACTAATGATTATAATTATGATAATGTATTCATATATTGGGTTTTACATAAACATTTTCAAATGAATCCATAAAATTAAAGCATTGTTATCACTGTATACTGTAAAACAGGACCAATTTGGTACTATATACTATAACAAAAAGCATAAGTGCTATCAAGTGCAATTTTTTGCCACCTTCATCATGATCATTATTATTGTTATTACTGTTATTATCATCTTTATCATTATTATTGGTATTATTTTAATTATTATTATTACTATTATCATTATTATTATTATCATTATTATTATTATTATTATTATTATTATTATTATTATTATTATTATTATAGATAGATAGATAGATAGATAATTTATTGGTCCATATTCAAAAACATAGAAAATTGGCCTCCACTGGCAGCACATAAACACAATACAAAGTAGTTACAAAATAATTGATATGTCACATAATGTACATAAATTCACACGAGATCATGACATTAACAAAAAACATAAGTATAAATTACATAGTAATAGGGAAAACTTAAGAAAGAAGTCGACATTCAAAGATTGAGAAGTGAGAAAAAAGTCGTAAGGAGACTGAGGAGCAAAAATAGTAATAAGAGAGAGAGGGGAGAGGGGGAAAGAGACAGAGAGGGAGGGGAGAGATAGAGAGATAGAGAGATAGAGGGAGAGAGAGAGAAAGATAGGAACGAAAGGTGGACGTAAGGAGAGAAGAGGGTATAAATAGAGGGAGGGGAAAGAAAAGGAAAGGAAGGGGTACGAGTTATACACGACACATGTAACTGTCTATCTGAGAGGTAATAGACCAGTTTCGCAGTGTATCCACGTTGAATGCGTAGGTCCCCGCGAAGTGCGCGGACACGAATGACTCCTCCCACCCGCCAGGAACAATCGTATTCCAACAGGCAGAATGCGAGTTGCACACGAAAGACGCTACCAGGCTGGCAATACATTAGAGCTCGCCCAACCTAGCAACAACCAACGTACGCAACTCACACCCCGCCCACCAAAACACAACCACTCCCAACGGTGAATGGAGCCACCCGCATCCAGGCACCCCGACAAAGACCCACGCACCCAACCCGAACCCACTGCGAAACTGGTCCATTATGTTGCACATTTTAAAAAACCGGCTTTATGGTACTAATTATGCGTAAAAACAGAGCAGAGGCAAGATTGAACGGTGGGTCAATTGGCAGGTGTTAGAGTTACAAGGAAAATATAAATATAAATATATAACTGGCTAACTGGTTGGCAAGAGACTTTCAAAAGGGTCATCGCTTGACATTAGCATTGAACATATGAATGACATTCGGTACAAAGGATTGTCTGTAACGACAGCGGTTGCTCCTCGGTACGCGTAGGCGAATACCTGAGCGATTGAATCCAAAGAAATGATGTAATGGATGTGATGGGTCATTCATTATTGTGTGAACTTTAAGTAACATACGTTTTTCATACACAGTACTGATAGGGGGAAGATCTGAATAAATTAACCGCTGGGCAATTTTCCTGGGTCTATCTAACTTTCTCCGATTTTGTTTTGAAAGATTACCAAAAGTGCACAAAAAATTGAATGTCAGGATACTCTGTATAAGAGATTGGTAGAAGAGAACTAGAATCCTATTATCCACATGAAATTCCTTTAGTTTCCTTAGAAAGTATAACATTTGACTCGCCTTGCCTGCTACGATTTGGATGTTCCTATTCCAGTTAAGTTTATTATCAACAGTTGTTCCCAAGTACTTATATTCAGAAACTCGCTCAATGCTTTGATCATGGATAACCAACGAGTCAAGAGGCTGAGAGGAACGACGAAAGTCAAATACCATTTCCTTGGTCTTTTTTACGTTAAGAACTAGATGGTGCCGATCGCACCAGTTTACAAATTGATCAACTTCTCTAACATATGGGCTGGAATCTCCTTGAAGGAAACCAGTTATCACAGTGTCGTCTGCGTACTTAATTATTGAACAATTATTATTGGTGATGGTATAGTCACTAATATAGAGCGAGAAGAGAATTGGTGAAATTACACAGCCTTGAGGAGCACCTAGATTCAGACATTTGATGATAGAGTTCAGATTATTACACTTAACCCATTGTGGTCTGTCTACAAGGAAATTATGGATAATCCTAACTAGACATGGTTTGACATTCATATTAAGTAGCTTATCTATCAGTATGTAAGGAACAATCGTATTAAAGGCACTTGAGAAATCTATGAACACAGACCTAACGTAAGACCTAGGAGTATCCAAATGTTGATACAGACCCTGTAAAAAAACAAGTACTGCGTCTTCTACACCTCTATTGTAATCATTATTATTATTATTATTATCATTATTATTACCATCATTTGGCCTAACAAAAAAATGTTGTATTGCCCTTTGCGACCGACCCCAACAAAGCTTGAAACCTACGGTCGGCTTTTTAATTTCCTATTCTTTTAACGTTTTTAAAGAAAAAGAATATTAAAGCATTCAAAACTGTGAAATATCAGACCAAAATTTTCGACCGACCGACCCATGTTTTGGCACCTAAAGGGCAATACAACATTCTTTCTGTTAAAGGCCTTATTCCAGTCATTATTATCCTTGTTATCATCATTATCACGACCTTATTTACCGTCAAGTCCTGGGTTTCAGTTACTACTATCTTCACAATAGCCATCCGTATCTGAGATGTCAATGAAGGGTCAATGTATCTTCGTGAAACCTGGGATAAGATAAAATATAAAAGGGGATACGTTAGTGATGACGGTGTAAATGAAGAAGGTGAGAATATAAGAGGGGAGCGGGGGGGGGGGGGGGGAAGGGAGAGGAGAGAGAAATGGGTAGATATATTTTATAGATAGAATTGTTTCTTCTATATTTGAATGGAATAAACTAGATAATTCGATGAGAACGGCTTCCTCTCTCAATTCATTTAAGAGATTGTTTTAACAAAGTTGTAATTTGTGAATGGCTCAGCCGAACATACACTACTTTATGTTGTTCATATTAACATGACTTATTCACATAATTACGACTTAATCAATATTTTCCTAATGACATTACTGTTGAACTAGGTTAATGATATATGTTTATTTTGCAAACGAGTACTATTTTTGCCACGTCTATTTTTGCTGTGTCATATCTTTCTAAATGTACTATGGAATTTTATTTTAACTGTTCTGTATAAACGTTATGCTTTTTTATGTAAACATGTTCATGTTTATTCAGGGCCATATGGAAGACAACTACTGTTTGGTGAATGGACTACCCGGACAAAAGATTAGAAATAAATACATAAATAAATAGAAAGGAATGGAGAGAGAGAAGAGTGAAGAAAAAGAAGAAGGGGGAAGAGAGAGGAGAGAGAGAGAGAGAGAGAGAGAGAGAGAGAGCGTGTGTGAGAGAGAGAGAGAGAGAGAGAACAGAAGGAAAGGGAAGAGAGAGAAGAGAGAAGAGAGAAGAGAAAGAAGGGGAAGAGAGGAGAGAGAGAGAAAAAAAAAGATAGAAGGAAAGGTAGGGAGTGAGAGGGAGTGAGAGAGAGGGAAAGACAGTGTCTGAGAGAGAAAGAGGGGAGATGGGGGAGGCGGGGTGGACCCTTTTTACTTACTATATTCAATACAGCAAGTGTGTAGTTCATCACGTCTTCTTGATGGAACCTCACCATCTCATCATCGACAATGACGAACAACTCGACATATCTCTGACCCCCTTCTTGTAAATGTTCCCCCTCTTCCTGTCCAGCAGCCATTACATCAGCAAAGATCGGCCCGGGGTGCGACACATTGCCCCCTTCCCAGGAACCTTGGTCCCGTGAAAGAAAACAGAAACGACCGTCAAGAAGAATAAAGAGTGTTTTTTCAAGACAAATAGTTTACGTATATATATTCTTTGTTAAAACAATAATAGCTTGAAAAGATATTTATAACATTTGACAGGGTACCCTTAGTAATATTAGGCCTATATGTTTAAGCCCCTCTGCACTCTTTTGTCATGGAGGGATTAGACCTCCCTGCAAGGTCACTGGCAGGTGGTTATCTCATCAAATCAGCTCTCAAATAACATAAGAAAAAGGGGATCATGGGGGATCAACGGGTACCGCTTAGGCATTGTTGGCTGTATAGAGGCTTAGAGGGCGCAAGTAGCTATAATTAGTGCAGTGGGGCTTAATAGATAATTTGAATGTCATGTTGGTCTTCAGTAATCCATAGAAGCAAAACGACTCCATAGTTCACGTAACTCACCGTATAGTTCCTCGCAAAATGTAGCATTACTGTATGCATCGTTCCCGTCCAAATCACTGGTTTCGTCATTGGTGTAATTTATATTTTTGTCGTCACTGTCGTCATCATAGTCGTCGCCGGCGTCGTCGTGGACATACGAGGATGAAGCAGACGACGAGTTATGAGAAGTTTGTCGACTTCTACGCGACGTTCGTTTGTAAACAATGTGAGGCTGCTCGGCATTAAACTCGTCTTGAGTCTCGCGACGGTATCGAAATGCATGATGGTCTTTTAATGGAGTAATGTACACATCTGTATCATCATGGCTTATTAGACCACGCTGTCAAGAAAAATATAAAGATTTGTTCATAATTTGAATAAAGTTTGAGTTTTTTAACAAATATAAATGACATATAGATTATGTTACCATGGTGTTCTACAAAAACCCAAAAATGGTACGATAATCAAAATTAATGAGATGTAATCAATTCATTGGAGGCATTCAACAGAGATGCAGGGTGAAAATAAATTTTAAATGTATTACACAAATTTAAAACAACTGGGAAATTATAAAAATAACAGATATACGATATAAGCTCCTTATAGATACTTTCTACAAGGTCAGTTTCCACAACTAACAAAATTCCAATCTTCAATCATGGACCTTACAGTAAACCCAACCCTATCCCTGAACAATACCCAATCGCAACCATAATTCTGTTGACAGCTAGAATAAAGTTCAGGGCAATTGTCGTCGGAACAATTGCTGGAATACCGATCCAAGGGTTTGATTTTCAAAATCAGGGATCTGAATATTGTGTTGTGCATTATGCTAAAATGATGATTACCTTTTTAAAAAGTTAATTAAAAAAAAGATCTTCTTGCATTTTATTTAAGACTGAAAGGGTCTTACCAGTCCGTTACATGTACTCAGAGCTCCGGCAGATTCACTCGTATGAGATATAAGATGCGCAAAGTAATAGCAGTCCCGACCAGAAATCTCCTCTTCTGTTATCGTACCGTCTGAACCAACGCGTTCCACAACCAATCCTTGCCTTATCAGCCAGTGGTTTGGTTGTAGACGGGCGTGGTATTGTTGACCAAACGCCTTGAATTTCACCTCGCGCTCTTGTGGTGTGACTAGTTCTGAGTCTACGCTTCGTTTGTTGACGATTGGTTTTGATTCGACATATACCGGGGTTGTGAAATCATAATCTGAAAAGGAAATAACATAATAACACATAATAACAAGATTTAAATATTCTTTAATAGTTATATTTTACTCTATTCTATTCAAAAGACCAGGGTGTGGTTTAAAAAGATCGACCTATGGCGCATCAAAACAGTGGTTATATAAATTTCATTGTTAATATGTAACAAAACTTATAGGGTGGTATTCTCATAAGTTAAGCCGGGACTAAGAATTTTAGTTCACACTTCTTTGGAATGCTAGATTTCATCTTCCTTCTTCAATATTCTTGACAAAGATAATCTACCAAAGACTGTGTTGAAATTCAGTTCATACTCGTATTATCTTTTGCTCTCCATTTCATTGCAAAGTTAATTTTTGGACACTATTCATTGCAGGATTAAAATAATCTGTACAGGGTTAATGAGTTGGCAACGGGCACTCCATACAAGTATGGACTAAGTTAAACCAGGCTTAACTTAGTACGCGCTATTGGAGAACCACCTACATTCATCATAAAATTATGCTTGCAGTCTTCAGTTTAAAATTAATACAAATAATTTACAAATAAGAATCACTTTTGTTCAAAATAATAGTGACAACAACATTACAAAATGGGAGGACAAGGGGATTTAACCCAAGTCAAATGCCCAGTGTCGTTTCAATTATATCACTGGAAGGGTAAACAATTAAGACCCGCCGACATATAATTACAAAACACATCGACTCATCTGATTTGTAATGATAATAATGTTGATGATTATGATGATGACGAAACATGTAATGGTGATGATGATGATGATGGTGCTGATGATAATGATGATGGGGGTGGTGATGATAATAATGTTAATGATGGTAATGATGATTCAGACCCGCCGATATATTGGTGCGTTAACATGGTAATTACAAGATACATCGGTTCATTTCTTATTTGTCATGATAATGATGATGATGATGTTGATGACGATGATGATGGTGACGATGGTGGTGGTGATGATATTCTGTATTTGATCGAATTTATATGAGAGTCTTCATCGTGATCATGAGAGTGATATTAAAGCTGCAGTCGGGCCGTTTACCCCGATTTCGACTATATTGTCTTTTTTTCCTATCAATGTCAGCCGCCTCAAACAATAAAAAACGGATGATGTGCCCCTAGTATGAAGTTCACATCTTACCTTCGATGGTGTGGTGATCACTTGTGTAGAGTTCAAGGTCTTCTTTCGAAAGTTCAAAACCCCCCTGAACCGTAACAAAACAAAAATGAATGAGTTGAGTAAGAACTACGGGAGTAACAAAGTTGTTTTATTCACTTCTATTTTTTTTTTACATGTTCATCTAAATCAGGCCTGATCTAAATTAACACGTAATAAACGGGGGCGCTGCCCCATAGTCCGTTCGTAGACACCTGTGTATTGAAAAATATATCTTTTGAAGAAAAAAAATGAGTTACTTCGGGTATCACAGAATGTTGGAAAATGTATGATGTGATCATCCGACACCTGCTTTAATTTGTACCTTCCCTTGGTTTGGGCTTCATTACATCAAAGATATAGGGTTAATGTTAGGGTTGTAATTGGGATAAAGGTTGATTTAATATTTGGACTTGGGTCTAGGTGTAATGTTAGGTCCAAGAGTACAGTTAATATGTCCAGTGAGAGGTGTAGAGAAAAATACATGTACCTCAATCCAGGGTCCCGTAAAACTCCCGTTGCTTAAAACTTTTCATTGATGGTAAATTTGCTATCAATGGTAACTTCCATGGAATACTTGATTTTGGTCGGCTGTTAAGCAATGTTATCATGGTAGTTAACATCGAAGGCAGAGTATGCAACAGATCCCGAGAAACTAGTAGCGAATCTAAGATTTTGTTATCAAAGGGGGGGGGGGGGGGGGGTTGTCAAATTCCTACCCCTGCAATTTGTGCAATTTTTTTTTTTTTTAAAGAAACGAGTTCAATACAGAATCAAATGAATATACTTTAACAATTAAACTTGCCCTCGAACTGCTTTTGGTTTCCATAGTTGCTAGTCCCGCTTCAAACGATAATAAAATAAAAAGGGTGAATTGTAGTAAAAATGTCATCTTTGCCGCTTAGATTGATCACACCATTAATATTTACGAGAACTACTGGTTCTTTTTTAATATCCCACTTTTAACACTTGTTCCACCCCAGGGTATAAATCTGTTGTTGTTGTCATGCAATGAGCATCATAGCAATTGTTGCGCAGTCATCGCGCGCTTATAAACTATTGATTATGACGCAATAATATGTAACGATATGGATGCGCGTAAACGTCTTATATAATTATCATGACGGTTGCGCGTAAACGTCTTATATCATGAACATATTTATTGGCACCTGTAGCGTTTATAATTTTGTATATATAAAAAAAGGCTTTGCTTAATGGGGCAAAAGAAACAAATGAACGGATGCCTATCATTTAGATATGGACAAATGAAACTTGGTGATTTATGTGTATATGAATTCATACATATTAAAACAACGAAAATCATTGAAAATGTATGATAATTATAACCTTAAATTGAAATAGCTTTTTATTTCGAGGTTAACACGTTTTCATATTTTGACTTACTCGACCCAAATGATATTATTCCTCTTTAAATTAAACATTATGAACTATTTAATATTGATATCCACTTGAATGTTCTATATTGGGTGTCTAGATACATGTAGTTAAGCTGAAGGGGGAGCCCCGATGAGAAGAGAATACCAGTATTTTCATGATTATGGTGTCTCCAAATCTTCTAACTAGCTCGCTGCTACGACAGTACCTCTTTTCATCATATATAACCGGGTGCATGGCCTATCACCCCCCCCCCCCAATCTTACCACGCGGAATTCTATTAATGTACCTTAAGGAAAAAATAGTTTGATCATTCTTTCCAGCTGATTTTGATAAGCTATCGTAAGACAAAACCTTCCTGTGATTCGTTATTGGGTAATATTACCAAAATGAGGAAGAAGAATTAAAATATATATATATATATATACATAATAATAATAATAATAATAATAATAATAATAATGAATGTAACTTATGTAGCGCCTAATCCACTCTGTGGAGTGCTCAAGGCGCATGCAGAAATAATTTTGAATTGGATAGTAGCTTTTTTACATGATTTTGAAACGAATCCGAGGTTATAAACTTTTGGATGTCTTTAGTAAAACTATTCCATATGGTAGGACACGCTTGAGAAAAGGATCTTTTCTCCCAAGTTTGTTGACTTTAGGAATCACAAGGAAACCGGAAATGGATGAGTGAAAAGATCTCTCGAGGGTGTAATTTGAGATTAAAGAAACATTGTATTGGGGAGCAGAACCGTGAAGGCAGTGAAAAGTGAGCAATGAAATCTTGAATGTGTGTGTATTGCAAGGTTCTGGAATCATCAAAATGATAAGAAATGTGGCCAAGTCTTGGTAAAGTTACAAACACTTGCACAGAAAGATGTATATGGGACTACATGAACACGTGGCGTAAAAAGCCGGCCCCCCGATTTTTACGATGTTACATGCATATTTAGAATATGAAGGCATTTGAAGAGCCATGCTTTTCTGGGAACATGTCTTAACTGATTTTCTTCCACACTTGCATAATAAGAATGATAATGCTCACAAATTATTTTTCACCTCTTCCCAGAACTCAACCTTCTCTTTAAGCTGATGATTGTCCTTTACAATGATCCTTCTTTCAAAGCAGATTTTTTTTTTAAAACTTCCAAGGCTAAATTTTTCACCACGTTTCTATGTAAATATACCAAATTCGTTTAAAACGGAAAAAGCTGTTTGATGCCAAGAATATAAATTGTATTAAGGCTTGCTCTTGATCATAAACCTTTGTGTTATGGGGCCCAGATACAATTCTTGTTGCTCATCAGTGACCTCAGTTAAAGGTAATATGTCCCTTTTGCAGCCAGGCTCAAATGCTGTAGAACTTTGCAGGAATTATGAATATGTCATGTATGTCCTATCAGTGAAATTTGAACCTTAGCAGTGTCCTCATATTCAAATTATGCAAGGAAACCCGTTTACTTGCTAGACTTCACTGTCAGACACTATTGAGTGACTGACTGGCTTTTTTCTTCTTTGGTAATAACATACATGAAAAGAGTTGTAAAGGGTACATGAGCATTTGTCTACATCAATAACCTACTTCTTTTGATGGCCAAGATTAAACTGATTGAATCTTTGCGCAGCATAAAACGTATGACCATTCGGTACAATTCTCTGAAAATCAAGACTATTACTTTTGGGCTCTATAGCCCTAAAGTCGATTTGACAACTAATAGTCGTTTTTTCCCATTTGAAGACATTTTCAAGCCCCACCTTTTTTTAGGGAAGTTCTAAATTATTATTATCTTTCAAATGCAGTTGGAATTTAACTTTTTCATTTTTTGGCCTGCAAATGGGACATAGTACCTTTAACTCAGAACTTTGGCGCAATGTACATGTAGGCGTTGCATTGTGCGTGCATGTATGTGTGGGTCACTTGGGTAGGATCTGTGTAGATTGAGGACTATTACCGTTGGCAATGTGCGGTTGATGTATACATGTGTTAGTATCGACTCACGGACTGTGTCTAAGGTCAACTTTTCAATTGCAGAAGTTAATGCGTCAGATCTAGACAAGGTAGGAGAAAATAACTTGTTTCGTAGTGTAGTTGTTGCTCTAACCAGGGATATAAGAGTTTAAACTCACATATCCCTGCTCTAACTGTTACATGTAGGCCCGTACTTGTCTGGATCAAGGTGCATGTGCATTGTATACTAATTGTGATGTACCTATGTAATCGGCAATCTTGCTCAATTGAACAACAACTCTAGACATATTTTGCTCTGTAAAGCTCAAAATCTGCTCTGGTTAAGAACAGCGAAATGCATAAAGATCTCTGTAATGGAATTTCAATAAGAACATTAGGCAAATTAAATATGAGCTTCAATAAGCAAAAATGGAGTTCTTTATTTTACTCCTCGCCGTTGATTAAATTGCACTACTCTTCTGTAGGAAGTGTACTTTATTTTGTAGATGTTAAAGCTACCCCAGAAGCATGACTAAGCATACCTAGGCTACATGTAAACCTGTTTAGTATAACTTAGATTGACTATGTGGCCAACAACTGTTTTGGAAAGTTCAGCAATGATCTGCACAGGCGGGGAGGTGCGTGTGACATGGACGGAAAAGAAAGATTGGTACTTCCGTTTTACATTTACAGCCCTAAACTGTACCGGAGAGACTGAACGAAAGACGGAAAAGGAACAACAAAGAACATGGAGACATTCAGGGGCGGAACATAGATTTATGATACACTTTACTTTGATCTTCACATAGGTCTAGATATTGGTAGAATTTTTGTTCAACTGATGTATGGAAATGATCGTGGCATAGTCCTTTATAATTACTAGATGACGAAACTGAACATAATCATCTTCTACTTGAAATTTCCCTTGTTTTAGTCATTTTAAAAAGTATCAAGCCTTATTTTCCTTTATGTTTATATGTATTTATGTGTGTGTGTGTGTGTTGGTGGGGGGGGGGGGGGGATTCTAGTGAAGCACGTAGAAGCAATGTACATATATGACACCCAAGTTTATGTTGTTTTGAAACGTGATTCCGACCATTCTGTTATTACTAAACTTGAAAGATGTATAAATGATATCAAAGCTTGGTCCACTGCTAATGATTTGAAGTTAAATGAGGATAAAACCGAGGTTATACATGTAACATCTCGATTCAGAAAGTCCTCCCATTTACCATCTGTCGAAATTGCTAATGTTCCGATACAACCTGTCAAAAGTGCACGTAACCTTGGTGTCATCTTTGAAAATGATCTTAGGATGGATGATTATATAAAAAATATTTGTCGCTCAGCTTCATATGCCTTGTACAAGATAGGTGGTATTAGAAATTTTCTTGATAAAAAATCTACCGAAACGCTTATACATGCATTTATTACATGCCGTCTTGATCAATGCAACAGCCTTCTTTATGGCCTTCCGGAGTCGCACATTGCAAAACTCCAGAGAATCCAAAACTCTGCTGCCAGGCTTGTAACACGCACACGTTCTTGTGAACACATCACCCCAGTACTTCGCGAATTGCATTGGTTGCCGGTGACGTACCGCATTATGTACAAAATCTTAGTTTTAACTTATAAATGCATTCATGAATTGGCACCAATTTATCTGCAAGAATTAATCGAGGAATACAAACCCTCACGCAATTTACGGTCATCTTCACAATTAAACCTCGTATCTACTTCTGTGTCAACTCTCTCTTATGGTAATCGCTCCTTTCGCAAAGCTTCTGCTGAACTTTGGAACAAATTACCTTTAAATGTAAAAAACTGTCAAACCGTTAACCTATTCAAAACTAGTCTCAAGACACATTTATTCAAAATTGCGTTCGATGATTAATTATCTCTGTTCACTTTGGTGTGTATTCCATATGTATTGTTATTTGTAGGTTTATTTGCATTTTTAGTTTTGTATAAGATGTAATTGTATATCAGTCTATTTTGTGTGTATAGCGCTTAGAGACTTCGGTGGTAAGCGCTTTATAAGTAACGTTTTTATTATTATTATTATATGTAAATACAATATCAAGATTGTAGGATAAAAGCGTACAGTAGTATTCGAAGTTTTAAAAGTTATAACTGTTAAGATGATTTCTGGCCACTATTATAAAATACTGCAATCTCTTTAAACAATATATAGAAATGGTTTGAATACGGGTATAATCTTGCTAAGTTTATTAGTCGTAACTAGAGAATATAGCAATACAAGATATTCACTCACTCACATAAGGTGAAATAGCTTGAATATCCAAGTGCTGCCATGACAAATGTATAATTAATAAACCTGAATCTTTAATGAGGCGCTACATAGTTATTATACCATAATTCACATAATTGTATTCATAATCAAATCATTTTTTTTCTTTTATTTGGCACAACTAGTTGCAATGGTATGATCTCCAAAACTGTGTTACATTCACCAACGTTGTGGTGAATGAATCTAAAGTCTCGCCGTCTCGTCTGTCGTGATTAGGGACTTTTAGATGTGCACGTCGACATACATGTAGTAGACTGCTACGTGTGACGTCCTTTTAAGGCACTGTGAAGTCCTTTTTTTTAGGAACTGCCACGTATCAGTCCACTATGTCGACGTGCAAATCTAAAAGTTCCTAATAGCGATACAATGTCAACATTAAACCTGGCAAACCTATTGTCACGAATTCCGGATGTCCTTGGTTGATTTCATACTAACTCCAGGAAGCGCCGGTATTGGAACTTCCTGGAGTTATATTCAAACCTGCTATCTGGCTTCTGTGTGTTGTAATCGTAGTTATATGCAAAGCAAGAAAACTTATGATTGGCAAAACCACCAACCGAATCTGCCATCATGTGCAGGGGCGGCGATCCGGGGGGGGGGGGGGGACACGTCCCCCTCAATTTTTTACGGGGGGGGGGGGGGTCGTCCCTCCTCAAAATTCGGAAAAGTGCCCATAAAAAGTGTAAAGCAAAGACTGCAACAAACTTTAAGGCTCTGGGCGGCCCAATAGTGCAGAGTTTAGGCGAATAAAAGTGCGAAAATCTTCTCACTCGGGAGCTACACTCCCCCGAAAAAATATTCCTCAAATTGTTCAAGTAAATATTGTGAAGTAAAGTGTGAAAAAGGTAGATTCCTTGTTTTTATACTATTGTTTTGCTAAGGAATGTAAATTTTTAATACAGCAAAACTTCAAAAACCTGTAAGGGGGTAGTCACTTCCGTCACCTTCACCCCTCTCGTTCACTATGCTGCCTCGCACTTGCTTCGCTCGCTTTGCTCTACCTGATCGAAAATACTTTAGCCCCCCCCTTCCCCCTCTTTGAAAAATGTTCCGCGGGGCCTGCATGTATAATGTAAAAGTGGAGGTGCGGATTTTGTTCTACCCTCCCCCCTTAAAAAAAAAAAAAAAAAAAACATTTTGCTCATTACGTCACTGCTCCCCCGTCCTTCGGATTTTGTCGCCCCCCTCCCCCCCCCCCCGGTCATGAAGACAAATCGCCGTCCCTGATCATGTGAACGAAAAATGGGATACTCCCTTGAGTTCAACCGTTAAGTGAGCTCTGAAATATGAATTTCCATTACTTTTTTGTTGCCTACAAAAAATATCCTTTGTGCATCAATCATAAAAAAGCAGCACGTATATGAATTGAACTCTTGCCAGGGGGTGATTTTCCTAAACTGGTGATACTCGGGGGGGGGGGGGGGGAGGGTGTAGTTGGCCGTCGGAACAATTGTCCTAAGAAAATAATTGTCCTTGGGTGATTGTCTAGGGGTTATTGTCCTAAAGGGTTGTTGTCCTAAAAGAGTAATTGTCCTTGGTGGATCATTTTCCCGTTTTCTAATTGCCCAGGGTGATTGGCCGGGGGTTAATTGTTTTGAAATGACTATTGTGGTATATACATTTGGTATACTATTATATCTCAATTTTGAGTCTACATTTTTGGTCCATTGGTCTGCACATAATGTTGAATGGCCATTATATTATCTTGATTTGGTATACTATCATTTCTCAATGTTTATTTTAGATTTGTGTGCATAAATCTTCACATGTTGAATATCGGCCGTATTTTGATCTCGTAAAATATGATATTTCAATTTGGAGTTTATTATATTTTGGTTCATTAGTCTTGACATAATGCTGTATGTTTAATATAAATTTTACAATGTTACCCAAATGAGCATATTAAGTCTGCACATTGTAATGGTGATTGTATCGTTTATAACATACCATACACTTTGTTTTAGATTTAATATGTGTGTATAATTTTGCACAGTTTAATGGTGAACGTCCAATGTATACAGATTTCATCTATGATCTTATATCGATGTTGATTTTATGATAGAAATACATTTATACATGTATGTATGTGAACATATGGAGGGGTAAGGCCCCAGCATACATTCATATCATTTACATGCAGTCATCAATGAACAACTTGATAAGTTTGGGGGAAAGTGTGCGGTGCTATTTAGAATCACGAAAACATTATTTGCGTGAAGTAAATCTTTAAACTAAACTCCTAATAATCACCAAGCGCTATTTCCAGCTCAGTACCTATCTCTATCTAAAGGGAATAATGAGAATAACCAGGCTAGCCTTTTCAAAGATACACAAATTAAGTTTGACATTATAAGCTGATCATGTTTTAGCACTACTATCAAACAGTTTTGGCTTCTCTCGAATCCCTTGTTTAAGGTTTTACTTGTGATTGAGTGATTCAAAATCGACATCGTTTACATGGGATGCTATCGTTTCACTTAGGAAAGTATACTGTCAATATCTTTGGTAGTTAATACCATAACTTTAATTTCTTACATTTACTGAATCGTTCAGGTAAGTAAACCTCCGACTTCTCTTGTACTGTCCGAAACAAATACCTTACACATATTAAGCATGTAAAATGGTGCAATGGACACGTGGAAAATAAATTGTTACATATCACGGGACTAGAGTACAACAGGCTATTAGAGATAATTCAATGCTATCATGTGGATTGAAAGAAGATTCTGTGAAAAAATAGATACATTCGATCACTTTAAACAATGAAGATCTAAAGCCTGGATCAGAATTTCCCTTAGAAACGGATTTATAGACCAAGGTAACACATGCATTATGTCTGACCCACACCCGGCCAATCAGCCCAGCTTGGTACAATATTTTGACCACACTTTAAAAGGAAAAAGGGTGCTGAGTTATCCATGTCAGCGAAAAAATGAATAGGGTATATTAGACAAAAAACTATTTCACTTTTAGGTTGGAACGGATTTCAAGGTCACATTTGATGTAACGTTTTAGGTACAATCATTTACAACTTATACGCACTGTCTAGCGAGAGAGAGAGAGAGAGATCACACTTTGAAGAAATGAATTTATTACCAACTTTGTTTAATGAAATAAAAGAAAAAATACCTAACACTCTCCAAAGTATATATTAGCTCAATGGTCGTAGTGGTAGTGGATTTGTGGTGAAAACTGCATATGACATGCTGTCAATTCACATTCCTGAGTAATTTTTACGACAAACATGAAATAAAAATGACATAATGTTTTATAACATGTGATCGCCAGACTGTGCAGACACACACCTTTTTTGAGCTCTTCATTTTCCTTTGGATTTTGCTCTTTTAAGGAAGTTTACTTGTTCATCTTTTCACCAGATGACTGATCTAACATCATAGAATCTACTGGACAAATTTCAGAATTTTTACTGGACATATTTCTAGTGATTCTCCTCAGTTTTCAGAAACATTTTGGACTCAGAAGTATATAGTTGAATGTACACTGCATATACCATCTTGGACTTGCCCGGTCAAGCGAGTAAGTAGATGACAAAGTACTCTTTAGCCACCTGACAAGTTGAGCCTACTGTAGCAGTGTACCACTCAATAGATGGTATTAAAGGCTTATGGCCAGCATTAACTAATCATTACAATGGATCCAGCCAAACTAGTTGTATTCTTGATCTTTACTGCCCTTCAACTTCATGCTCAGCAAGGCCTATGTGTAGATACACATATTAATCAGGCAAGCTATGGAAGTAGAAATACGGGAATGCAAAAAAGGATAGTTTTATTAAAATATGCAGGACATAGTACCCTTTACTACGCCAACACTACAGCAACTTTTAGATCGAGTATTCTCAAATGCGGAGACATCGATCCAAACCCTGGTCCTTTGGAGCAACACCACCATCGGTACTCTAGTAACGATCTTTATGAGCTAAGAGATAAATGCACTAATCAGAAGGTGCCCCCTCACACATGGAGGGTGATTAAAAATCTTCGAATCAACCCTAGGCCCATATGCCGTCGAGGTAAACGAGGTGGGGCTAGGAGATCTACCCATCTAGTGGAATCTCCGGCTTCTCACAATATCCCGGTGATTGTCCGCCCAAGACCAGTTGTGAATAGGTTGCAAAGACAGGAACCAAGTTATATGAAAAAAATTCAGCTGGTCCAGACTGAACCCAAAGAGAAACCTAATGCAAGGTCGGTACCTGTCCTACCGTCAGTTTTATTGTGCAATGCTCGTTCTCTCAACAATAAACTGGACGAATTATCTGTTATTGTTCGGGAACACGATATCGATATATGTTCAGTAACAGAGACATGGTTTAATCATGACCAACCGGAGTCATCATACAGCGTTGATGGTTACCAAGTCTTTACCAAGTCTCGGTGTTCTCGCAGGGGTGGTGGTGTCGCTATTTACGCGAAACATAGCATTGACCCCAAACAGGTGACTATTATTCCAGTTCCAGATGAGCACGAAGTTGTATGGGGTCCATTTTCGACCTCATCGATTACCGCGTCGTGTCAGCAGTATCTACTTCGGTGCAGTGTATTCACCCCCAGGAAACGCCAATGAGTGCGATCTAATACAGTACCTCATTCGGAGTGTTGACATCATCAAAACTGCGCATCCCTATGCCGGTGTTGTAATCCTCGGTGATTTGAATCGCATGGACATTTCCCAAATCCTCAGTGGATGTCACATGAAGCAAGTTGTCCGGACCCCGACAAGAGGTAACGCGATCTTGGACCAAATCATAAGCAATCTCGATCTCTTTTACCAAGAACCATCTTTGTTATCCCCCATTGGCCTTGCCGACCACAACATTGTAATCTGGCTACCCAAAGAAGTCAATAATAGACCACGCAATAAGGCTAAAAAACGGATTGTCCGACCAATGAAAGACTCGGACATAAGAGCTTTTGGTGAGTGGATAACTCACAACGACTGGCGAGATGTTCTTGCCGAGTCTCAGCCGCAAGCCATGTGTGATCACTTCTACCAAACGCTGCAATCAAAGGTGGATGTGCACTTCCCAACAAAGTCAATTAAACTCCATCCGACTGACAAGCCTTGGATAACGCCCCGTACGAAAGAGCTTATTAACCAAAGACAAATAGCATTCAGCAACAACTCTCAAGGAGCTTGGAAATCTCTACGCAAACAAGTCCTTCGCGAAATCTCTAGAGCAAAACGCTTTTTCTATCGCGATCGTATCCAAAATCTTAAGAGCGATAACCCCTCATCTTGGTACAAGAACATTAAAGTCATGTCTGGTCATTCAAATTCGCAAGCAGACATAATCCGAGTTCCGACTGTTGAAGACAATGACCCAGTGAAAATAGCTACCGCCATTAATGAATTCTTTGCAAATGTTAACGTTGATATCCCCGAACTACATTTGAGAGACCTACCATCGTACCTGCCAGCCCAAACACCGCCCCCACATGTTCAACCGTGGGAAGTCATGAGTGAATTGAAGAAGATCAAGCCTGGCAAGTCAAGCGGCCCTGACGGCATTCCTGGACGCCTCGTTCGGGAATTTGCTTGCGAACTCTCAATTCCCCTGTCAGGGATACTAAATGCATCCTATCAACATAACAAGGTCCCAACCCAGTGGAAACAGGCAATAATTGTCCCCATCCCTAAAGGTCCTACATCTGCAACTTTGGATAAACTGAGGCCTATATCCCTCACCGACCACTTTTCCAAAATTGCTGAGTTGTTTATAACCAAGCTTCTGTTACGCGACATTAACCCTCATTTGGACAAACACCAATATGGAAGCAGACCGAGCCTCTCAACTACCATTTGCATCGTCGACCTAATCAACTACCTTGCTAAATCAGCTGAGAAACCTCGGAACTGCCACTACCGTAGTATGCACCGACTTCAGCAAGGCATTCGATCGGGTCAACCACACTATCGCGATTAAGAAGCTTATTGATCTTGGTGCCCGCCATTCGATTCTTCCTTGGATCTGCGATTTTCTGACCGACCGCCAAACCTGTGTTCGTTACCATGGTTCACTTTCGCCCTGGAAGAAGATTCATGCTGGCGTCCCACAAGGCACACGCCTAGGTCCTGTTGTATTCTTGGCCCTTATTGATGATGTAATGCGTGATTCTTCATCAACGAGTCACTGGAAGTACGTCGACGACATGTCCATTGCCGCCTCGCACGATGCACGCAACCAGCCACGTGATATCTCCCGTTCACTATCCACTCTTAGGATTGGTGCCAGAACAATTACGTTAAACTCAACACCAAGAAGTGTTCAATCATGCGATTGTCCTTCAGTAAAGTCCAACTACCCCCACTAGGAGTACTTATTGATAATGTCCCCCCTGAACGAGGTTAGCAGTGTGAAAATCCTTGGAGTAACCATTGAAGACACCTTGAAGTGGAATGTACAGGTTTCGGATACGGTTTCTCGTGCTAACCGCCGCATTTTCATGTTAAGATCCCTGAAAGCCTTCTTTCCCCCCACCAACGACCTCGTTACAGTTTACATAGGATTTGTAAGACCACTCCTCGAATATGCCTGCCCTGCCTGGAACGGAGCATTGACTATCGCCCAGTCCAACAAGATCGAAAATGTTCAAAAACGGGCATTAAGAATTATACTAGGTAGATATTACATATCCTATTCAAATGCCCTATCAATGACCAAGCTTCAAACTCTCCATGCTCGCCGAGAAGGGCTATGTCTCAAGTTTGCCCTGAAAGCACTGAAATCCGACCAATCAGACTGGTTTAAACTGAACGCCAGCACCAGAAACACACGGAAATCACGTATCTGTATAGAACCTAAGTCGAAAACAGAACGTTACAGGAAAAGCCCAGTCCCATATCTCACCAGGTTACTCAACAACGCATAAATTCCCCTGATTCCTGCCCGATTCCACACCTCTTATTCAAATCGTATGCCTTTTGTTGCTTTTAATACTGCTCAACTTTATACCAATCAACTCATAAAGATTATTGCATGTAATCCACATTGTAATTAATGGATACACTTGTGTTTTTAACTGTCAAACTGATTAATTAGTGAATATATTTTTTTATAGTTACGCACGTTCCCATGTACATTCTATGTCTTTACATATTTAAAGTTTTTACGCATATATTATGTTATTGTCTTAGTAATGCATGATTGGTAAATTGTACTGTTTTTCTCTGTAAGGGAAACTTTGTATTTTAATTTGTAATTTCTTTCTAATCGCCTTTTCCTTGTCGTCTTACTTTCATCACCATTCCGCTTCTCCATGTCTTCACAGTTCCAACTGTTCCATTCTTCTCATTCCACTCCCTCCCTATCTCCCTCTCCCTCTCCCATCTTCCGCATGTCTTCCTGTTTTTCTTTCTAACTTAACTCTCTCTCTCTACATCGTTCTCTCCCTAACCTTTTCTCTCCCTTTCGGTAATTGTTTAATCATGTTTCTATGATAAATCCTTATATATTGTGTAGCTTTATAGACATTCAATGTGCATTACGGTTCGAAGTTAAACAAATCTTCAGTACTTACTTGTTATAACTCCATTAATCAGCCTCAATTTATATTTAAAATATGAATATTCCTCACTTAACAATGATTACAGAAAAAAAAGTAACGCCGAATCTATTTTATTTGTTTCATCAATTTGTTTGTAAGTAGGGAATATGTAATTAGTTATGATCTAACCGACTGTGTATTATGTGTACTTGTCCATATTATCTAAGTTTGTTGAAATGATTTTTAATACATGTAAAACTTGCAATGTAATTTAGCTTTCGAGCTACCATTTTGAAGTTGTCTAATAAAAAACCATTCTACTACTACTACTACTACTACTAACCAAATTAATTGAACCTTTGAGAGTAAATTTATTTCGTCAGACAGTAAATAAAAAGAAATACATGTATATATAATAATGAAAGCAGTTGAAATACCAAAATCCATGAGAGTTTCAATTCACTGAAACCGCTTTCAATTTACATGTGTTCCGTCTGCTCTAGAATAGCAG
Source organism: Strongylocentrotus purpuratus (assembly GCF_000002235.5). NCBI lineage: Eukaryota > Metazoa > Echinodermata > Echinoidea > Camarodonta > Strongylocentrotidae > Strongylocentrotus > Strongylocentrotus purpuratus. Next base: position 15,414,930 of record NW_022145606.1, read on the forward strand.
TTGAACCTTCTTTTCACTATGATACGGCTTTACAAATTTCGTGCGCATAACCATGATAATTGTGTCGATATTTCCCAAAATAACTCTATGACATCAGTACAATCTCTCAACACGGCATGTACAAGCGCCGCTTCTAGACCCAACATTTAAGGTAAGCAAAGTGCTACAGGAACGTTTTGGACAAAGTAAAGTTGATATGTTTGAACACATTCTAGTTGATGTTGTTATTATTGTTGTCATTGTGGTTTGTTGTACTTTTTTTTGTAATCAGAACTCTACTTTGTGTTATTACTTCCTGCTTCGAAACACGTGTATAAGGCTTATTATAATCCGAGTACAAGATATAAAACTGTATCTATATACTAGGCCTATCTCCATGTATGTATTTTGGCCGTGGGCCGAGCCTCCTTTTTGTTCAATTTCGTAACCAGTTTGCCGCGATTCTGTTTCCATATTTTCAAAAATAGGCTAATATAAATATAAATATAGACCAAGAAACAGCATAATTTCGAATGACATTTCCACACGCCCGGCCTGCGTACAATTCTAGGAGCCGCTTGGTTTGCACCCACGTATAGCGGTATACACCCCCGCTTGCGTCATTTTTTTTCTCTGTTGGTCAATGATCTGGAGCCTCCGGATGCTCGTGAGTTTTGGCAATGCACAAACTTCAAGATAGTCATCTTAAGGGATAGACACTCTAATACGTGTATTTCAATTTGCACAACCCCTATTGCTTCATTTCGTGGGATATAAGTTCTCTCTCTCTCTCTCACACACACACACACAATCTATTCCAAGGACAATCGTATAGAACAAAGATTTGTCTTGGATTATGTTCAGAAGAACTACTTCTTTCTTAAAGATTGGGTCCAGGGGTCCGCCGAAGGACCCCTGCCAGTTCATTAGAATTTCTTTTTCCTTCCTACTGTTCTACCGTCGTCCGAATGCTTTGTTGGAATATGCTGTGCCATCAGATCGACACTGCATTCTGTATTTGTATATTTCAGTTTCATGTTTTTATTTTTGTATTTTTTTTCTCTCTGTCTCTTCATCCATTTTCTGTTCTTTTGCCTTCTTTTATATTTCTATTCTTCCTTTTTTTCCGTCGCTCTCTCTCTCTCTCTATTTCCTTTGCCCCTTGTTTTACGCTGCCAAAGAAAAAGGACAGCGGTCGTTTCGCGCACTGATCCGCAACTCATGTATACAGCCATTACGCAAAGATGGGTTTCCATCCCATCTTATACGTTGCCGACCCGTTCCTCGAGAGAGCAGTATTTATGTTTACATTTTTATCTCTCTCTCTATTTCTCTCTCCTTTCTTTCCTTCTTTTAATCTGTTACATACTTTTCTTTTTATCTTTTATTTCTTCCGCTGCTCTTTCTTTCCCCATTTTAGGGGGGGGGGGGGAGAGCCGATTTGGTCCCTCTCTCTGTCTCTTCATCCATATTTTGTTCTTTTGCCTTCTTTTCTCTTTTTGTTCTCCCTTTTTTCCGTCGCGCTCTCTCTCTCTCTCTCTCTCTCTCTTTCCTTTTCCCCTTGTTTTACGCTGCCAAAGAAAAAGGACTGCGGTCGTTTCGCGCACTGATCCGCAACTCATCTCGATATGTTAATGTATACAGCCATTACGCAAAGATGGGTTTTACATCCCATCCTATACGTTGCCGACCCGTTTCTCGAGAGAGCAGTATTTATCTTTACATTTTTATCTCTCTCTCTCTATTTCTCTCTCCTTTCTTTTCTTCTTTTAATCTGTTACATACTTTTTTGTTTATCTTTTATTTCTTCCGTTGCTCTTTCTTTCCCCATTTTAGGGGGGGGGGGGGGGAGCCGATTTGGTCCCTCTTGGATTCGCCATTGGTGGATTGGTTATTTAAGTCTATAACAATGTTTTTCTTTCTTAATTGTTTAGTTGAACTACTCATCATTGTAGGCATGGCAGAAAAAGAAGAAGGAAATGTCCCCAAGGAGACTGAAGGTAAGCAAATCCACAATTTTTTCATTTTTTTCTAAAATTACAACCAAAAAAAAGATTTGAAAATGATAGCAAAAAGGAAAGAAACTGAAAACAAGGGGAAGAAAAGAGAAAGAAGTAAAAGAGAATTAGGAGAAATAAAAAAAAAATAATAATATCAATAATAACAATAATAGTAATAATTATTATAATGATACAAATAAAAAGTGCATAATTTCTCAAATAGATAACCTTTATCATGATTTAAATATCTTATCTTCTTACGGAATTGAAATGTAGATGATCTATTAATTAATTTATAATAGGTTTTATGGTTCTAGATCGTTGAATATTCGTCAGTGTCCGTTTACTAAGATACATAATTTATTGTGTGCATGTAATATATTCTAATATTTTGCCTATTTGTCTATTTCCAATGCGCTAATTTTACGCTTTTCAGAAGGTAAGTATGAAACTTTGTCCAATCATGGTTATTTCATATAATAATGGTGGTCATCCATCTGGTATTTCCCTCCTTTCATTTACATATTTGCTTCATTGGAACTAGGCACGAGGTCATTTGATATATTGAAATGTATATAAGTATCATGATTAGGCAATGTAGAATAATACAAAACACAGACCTTATATTGATATTGGATTAAAAACTTCGTGTTTACAGTTAGTATTAGAATCCATCTTCTCGTGGATTATAAATTTGTATACATGCCTTTCATGCATGGGTGTCTGTGGTTAGAAATGAATATAATTTGAAAACATGAATAATGTCAATTACTTTTGAGGTCATGTAAATCAGTAAAGTTCGATATAAGGAGATGTCTTGTTACCACACAAAACTGATGCTCACCTTATACACAGGAGGCACAGCAGGTTCTTGAGACATGGAATGTTGTAAATGGTTGTTGGGTATTAATGTGTTCAGGGGACCTTCCTGCACAATTTCAAGGTGGCCAACCTTTGCAATATACTGCTGGAAAGAAAAAAAAATGGCCGCCATGTATAACTAATGTTGAACAATTTTGGGGATTACTTTTTAAAAGCAACTCATTTTACCATTTGTAATGTGTCATATGAAACACTACAAGATGATACCTCATTCAATAGGTTTCGTGATGATTTGCATTACACCGTTACGGAAGCGTTAAAGTGCCATTCTACTTGACGACATGACAATATATTCCATCTTGTCAAGTTGACTTAATATTAATATCATGTCGACATGTAAAAATATTTAACTTACCATGTCGACTTATCAACTTTTATTAGTCGACATGGCGAAATAAATTATCTTGCCAAGTCGACTTCACAAAAAGTTCATGTTGTCATGGCGACACAAGTTATCTTACCAAGTCGACTTCTAAAACAATACATGTCGTCATGGCGACATATATTATCTTACCAAGTCGACTACCCAAAAAGTAATGTCGACATGGCGAAATAAATTATCTTGCCAAGTCGACTTCACAAAAAAGTTCATCTCGTAATAGCGACATAAATTATCTCACCAAGTCGACTTCCCAAAAAGTATATGTCGTCATGGCGAGATATGTAATGAACTCTACTAGAGTTTTGGGTAATTCTACAATTTCTACCCATATTCAATAAAAAATAAAATAGATCTAGATCTAGATCTAAATAAGATTTAAATGACTAAAAGAGAAATGATAAAAAAAATACCTTTTTGATGCAGAATAACTAGTCCAAAGTCAACATTGAAGCTCATATGGTCGATTTTTAAGCGTTTTTTTTAAGACAATGCAATACGTTTTCTAACCGTGTGTACGAATGAATGCGCGCACGATCGAATGATATACGCACACGGAGACCAAGAAGGGGATCGTGATACCCGACACGTCGGTTCGAAAAAGGGTTGTATTGTCCCCCCCCCCCCAAAAAAAAAGCCTAAAAATCAAACAATTGAGCTTCTGCAATGTTGACTTTGGACTAGTTATTCTGCATCAAGAAGGTATTTTTGGTCACTTTTAGTTTCTCTTTTAGTCATCTAAATTTTATTTAGAGCATTTTTATGATGTTTTGGAAGTTTTGACTAATCTGGGCATGCAGAAATTGTAGAATTACCAATGTTTGTATTGATTATTTATGTATTCGTAAAGATCATTTCCACCTCAATTCAGACTTTTTCAGCAGTTTTACAATAAATCAAAGGGTAAAACAAAACAAAAATCACGCCATAACATTCAACAGTTGCTACAAAAGAGATTTGTTTGTGTCGGATATTTTGAATTGAAATTAATTAATTATTAAATTTGCAGCACGAAATCCAGCTATAGAAAAGCCTATATCAGCTACCCTTGAAGATAGATGATCTGTACTGAGCATGTGCATTAGAAGCAGACTACATATCTATGGCAGTTAAACCTTGGCTTAACTTTAAACCTGGGTTTAAATTTAGACTAGACTTAAACCCAGGTTTGACTGAAATTGGCTTACAGAAACTGAAATGATACTTAGACCTAAAGTCTGGCTAAGTTAAACCCGGGTGCAATGTTAAACCTGGGCTTAACTAAACTTGACTTCAGAATACGGGCCCATGTACTCTTTGCAAAATAAGATATTTTAAATCCTGGTTTTTGGTATAATTATTCTACTTCTCTGTGTGTAAAAAATGTTGTGTTCTACTCTACATGGAAATATCAGAGGCATATTAATTTGTTATGGGGTCTTGAAGGACCTTTTACAAACATTTGACACTATCGACCACCAAGTTCTTCTAAAACAATTGCACTTCTATAGAATACGAGGCTAATCCTAATACAGTCGTTCCATAGTTGTATACAAAACAGAATGTGGTGGTTGATGGTCTGGAACCCCCGAATGCTCTTGAGTTTTGGCAATTCTGAACCTTCAAGATAGTCATCTTAAGGGATATATACTGTAATACGTGCCTTATAATTTGCACAACCCGTATTGCTTTATTTCGTGGGATATCACTTCTCTCTCTCTCTCTCTCTCTCTCTCTCATACACACAGTCTATCCCCAGGAAAATCTTATAGAACAGAAATTTGTCTTGGATTATGTTCAGAGGAACTACTTCTTTCTTAAAGGATTGGGTCCAGGGGTCCGCAGATGGACCCCTGCCAGTTCATCAGAAATAATATAATTTTTTTCCTACTGTTCTATCTTCGTCCGAATGCTTCGTTGGAATATGCCTTGCCAACAGATCGACACTGCAATCTGTATTTGTACATTTAAGTTTCATGTTTTTCTAATTTTTTCTCTTGCCTTGTTCTTTTGCCTTTTTTTCTCTTTCTGTCCTTCCTTTTTTCCGTCGCTCTCTCTCTCTATTTTCCTTTTCCCCTGTTTTAGGCTGCCAAAAAAGAGAACAACGGCCGATTTGCACCCTGATCCGCAGCTGATCTGTACATCTAAATGTATACAGGCATTTAATACGCAAAGCTTGAAATGGGATGGGTAGCCATCCCATCTGATATGTTGCCGACCTGTTTCTCGAGAGAGCAGCATCTATTTATACATTTATATCTCTCTCTTTCTGTCACCCTTTAAAACAAAAAAATATGTTACATACTTTTCCCTTTCTCTTCTTTTTTTACTTTATTTTTGTTTTTCTTCTTTCGTTGCTCTTTTCACCCCATTTTATTCAGGTCAACAAAAGGGGGGAGCAGCCGATTCGGCCCCACTTGGATCCGCCATTGGTGGATCGGTTATTTAAGTCTATAACAATTTCTTCCTTTCTAAATTGTTTCGTTCAACTACAAATCAATGTAGGCATGGCAGAAAAAGAAGAAATAAGTGATTCCGAGTGGATTTATGAAGGCAAGCAAATCCTTGATTCTTTTATTTTTAATAAAATTACTAACAATAAGATTTGAAAATAAAAACAAAAAGGAAAGAAAAGGAAAACACGGGAAAAATAACAAAACTTTAAACCAAACCACCTGGAACAAGACAAGAATGAAAAAAGAGAAGAAAGCAAAGAGGAGATGACAAATAAGAAGCAAAAGAGAGGGGGGGGGGGACGGAGGAGGAGAAATAATGATAACAAAAGTAATATTAATATTTATCATCAAAATAATAATAATTATAATAATACGGGCACATTATTTCAAAAACTTTGAGATTACCTTTGTTACATTTTGAATGTCTTATCTTCCTATGGATTTGAGATGTATATGATCTATTTATTTATTATTAATTGGTGTTATGGTTATAGATCATTGAAAATTTGTCAGTATCCGTTTGATAAGATACATAGTTAAATGTGTGCATGTAATATATTCTAATATTTGTCCTATTTCTCTATTTTTCAATGCGCTAATTTTACGCTTTGCAGAAGGTAAGTATGAAACCTTGTCCAATCATGGTTATTTCATATAATAATTGTTATCATCCATCTGATATTTCCCTCCTTTCATTTACATATGTGCTTTATTGCTTCTTTGGAACTAGGCACGATGTCTATTGATATATTGAAATTTATATAAGTATTATGATTAGGCAATGTAGAGTAATACAAAACACAGACCATATATTGATATTGGATTTAAAACCTCGTGTTTACAGTTTGTATTAGCAACCATCTTCTCGTTGATTATAAATATGTATATATTGATTTCATAGGTGTATGTGGTAAGAAATGAATAAAATTTAAAAACATGGATAACGTAAATTACTTGTGAGGTCGTGCAAATCAGTAAAGTTTGATATAAGGAGAATTCTTTGCTTCCCCTGATCCGCTTTCACAGGCGCTAAGTATGCATCTTACTTCTTATGATGAATCTCCGATATCTTTCATATGTATTCGGGATTCGATTTCGTTCATAAATGTTTTCAAGCTCATATCGATACAATGCTTAGACATTGTTTAATCGAAAATACTTAGTTATCATAAATTCTTACAATTTTGTGAAGTTTGCGTTTTCATCTTACTAAGAAGAGATTTTTTACTTTCATAGATATGTTCAGTTCTTTCATTTGATGACTGCTAGGTGGTAAATAAAGAATATTTCCTGGAAACTTGGAATATGTCAATTACATGTCAATTATTAAATGTCAATTAGTGAAGTCATTCAAGTTAAAAAGTGTACGCCTGATAGAAATGACTCATTGTCATACAATACTGGAAAAGTAGATAAACATCTTACATGTAAATGAAAGATAATAGAAATGTATTTTCTTCCCATAGGTTCTACGTGCTGACGTTGCATTTTAAAGTAACTGTTATAGTGTATGACTCACATATGACAATGTCTGACCAAGTTTCTAATATTTGCAGATCAGTAAGGTACCAATTGCGTAATATCGGTTTTATTCGTAAATATTTGTCCAAGTCTGCCACCGAAGAATTAGTACATGCTCTGATTTCCTCCCGTCTTGATTTTGGCAATGCCCTCCTAATCAATCTACCCCAGAATCTACTGTCCAAACTCCAGAAGCTTCAACACGCTGCAGCTCGTATTGTTTCTCTGACCACCAAGCGTACCCACATTTCCCCAGTTTTGCAGTCGCTACACTGGCTCCCAGTAAAAGATCGCATTGTTTTCAAAATTTTGTTGCTTACCTTTCATTGCGTTCACGCCTCTGCTCCTCAATACCTTATCTCTCTAATCCAAAACTACACTCCTGCAAGACCTCTACGCTCATCCACTTCCAATTTTCTTGTGACCCCCAAAATTACCAAAACGTGGGGGAAAAGATCATTTGCATACTTTAGTCCTAAGTTGTGGAATGGCCTTCCTGAAGACATCAACAAATGTTTATCTTCTGATTCTTTCAAAACTCATCTCAAAACATTCATTTTCAAGTCTTGATCGTTTTTCCTGTTTACACGCGCCTTGAGCACTCCACAAAGTGGATTTTGCGCGATATAAGTTACATTATTATTATTATCAGTAATGCGAGATAGTGCACATGATATTTTAGAATAAACTGAAGTTTAATAGATTTTTTGATGAAAAAGTGCTAGGATGCAAAAAGATATTTATGTGCTGTAATGTAAAGGCATTATTATTATTCACGGTAATAAACAAAAGAGCCTTTTGTACTGTATGTTTGTATTTTTCTTTATTTCTTCTCTACATCCTACGACCCTGTTCGCAGTAGGTAAGTAAGCAAATTAGATCATATTACGAAAATCTGATATTTTGCATGAATGTTGGTGATTTTTTTTCTTTTTTCTTATATATTTAATTGTGTGTATTATTGGAAACCCTTGACTAAGTAAAGGTTCATTGATGTTGTCCAGCTAACCACGATAGAATGCTTGTGATTTGTAGGAATGCTACCACCTATATATATATGCAAGGGCGTCGCTAGAATGAAACGCCGATAATACCATACAGCTCATAACGGGGATGTGAGTGATAGGCCTCCCGCGCAGAACGCGGAAGCTTAGAAGTTTCCTTAAATTATTAGGAAAAGAAGACGATTTATTGTACCGTTCTCGACTGTTAATCCTTATCTAAATGAAGTTTCCCCTTGCCGCGCGAAGCGCGAAAGCTTTGCCGTTTCATTAATTTATTATAAAAAGAAGACGAGGGGTGTGCTGTTCTCGAATCTTAATCCTTTTCTTAATTCAGTTCTCCACCTCCCGCGCGAAGCGTGTAGGTTTTGACGTTTCTTTAAATTATTAGAGAAAGCAGACGATTCGCTGTACCTTTGCGACTCTTCTAAATGAAGTTTTCCCCTCCCGCGCGAAGCGCGGAAGTTTTGACGTTTCATTAAATTATTAGAGAAAGCAGACAATTGGGTGTACTGTTCTGGACTCTTAATCCTTGTCTGAATTCAGTTTCCCCCTTCCCGCGCGAATAGCTCAGACGTTTGATTTATTTATTATAGAAGGAAGACGATTCGTTGTACCGTTTTCAAATCTTAATAAGCGCCATTTATCTGAATTCAGTTTCCCCCTCCCGCGCAAAGCGCGGAAGTTTTGACGTTTTTTAAAATTATTAGAGAAAGCAGACGATTGGGTGTACTGTTCTGGACTCTTAATCCTTGTTTGAATTCAGTTTACCCCTTCCCGCGCGAAGCGCGAAAAAGCTTAGACGTTTCCTTAAATTATTAGAGAAAGCAGACGATTCGTATACCGTTTCCGACTCTTAATCCTTGTCTGAATTTAATTTCCCCCTTCCCGCGCGAAAAGCTTAGACGTTTGATTTATTTATTATAGAAGGAAGACGATTCGTTGCACCGTTTTCGAGCCTTATTAAGCCCTATTTATCTGAATTCAGTTTCCCCCTCTCACGCGTAGCGCGGAAGCTATGACGTTTCCTTAAATTATTAGAGAAAGCAGACGATTCGTTGTACCGTTTTCGACTCTTAATAAGCCCCATATATAAATTCAGTTTCCCCCTCTCGCGCGAACCTTGGAATTTTGGGCGTTTCATCAAAATATAAAGAAGGGAAGACGATTCGTCGTAACGTTGTTGACTCTTAATCCTTGTTTGAATTTAGTTTCCCCGAAAATTTTAAACCTGATATTATAGGAAAGTGAAACTTCGAGAAAATACAAATATTGTAGTTGTAGTCACTCTCGAAGTCGTCAAAGCGGATAAAAAGTCACAGTTCGTAGAGAAAAAAAAAAATCGTCGGCCGACCGACAATATACATCTCTCCGACTTCAAACTTTTGCATTGATATAGTACACGAGGATCGAGCAAGAATACCGACACAGCTGACCCGACACAGCAATATATTTACCCGTGTCTTTCTTGCTCCCTCGACGAGACGACTCCACCCAATAACCCCTCTCTCTCTTTTACTCCCACTTCTCCTATCTCATGCTTTTACCTCCCTTCTCTCTCCTCTCTTTCATCCCCCGTTTCTTTTCTTGCGTTTTTTTTCTCCTTCCTTTTCTTTCTTTTCTTTCTTTTCCTTTCTTTCCTCTCATCCCTCTTTTTTCTTTTTTCTCTTTCTTTCTTCTCTTTTCTTTCCTTTCTTTTTCTTTCTTTCTTTTTATTTCCTTTTCTTTTTTTCTTTTCTTTCCCTTTTCCTCTCTTTTTTTTCCCTCCCTCTTTTCTCTTTTTCACGACGGCAGCGCAATTTTACCGACAATATCCTTACAGGTGGAGGGGTGTCGCACCCCCACACCCCCCTTTGGCGACGCCCCTGTATATATGATAACTTCCGACATTGAATTTTGAAATGTACATTAACATCATTTATAAAGGCACATATTGTAATTTTATCTTATTCATTGATCTTAATTTAATGTACTTGTGTTTTTAGTCCTTCGGTAACTAGAGATATTCGTGCACAATGGTAAAGATATATTTGCTAATCAATTCTAAACATACATGCCAATTAAAATAATGGCATTAAAATTGTCTGTAAGGCTTTCTAAAAACGATTAACTTCTTCCCCATGAAGAAAGTGAAAGCCATAAGTATCATTTGTATATAAATGTTTAACGTAAATTTATATGTATTTATTTTCCTCTGTGATTGGACCTTTAACATAGATCGTAAGTATGCAACTTAACTGATTATGAATTATTTAATACATCCTGGTCATCTTTTTGAATATTTTCAGTTCATGTACTCTTATTCACATTGCATGCTCCATTAATAGGTTAAATACACAATATAATTCAAGAAAATCTTTTTTAACAGAAGAGCTATAATAACTTAGGAATGTAGGGTTTAAAATACCTAATATTTCTTATTTGATTTGTAATTACATGTTAACAGTTAATATTTACATGTATCTTCCATTGTTTTATACTCATGTGTAAAATAGCTTTGTTTTACTTATAGACCTGTTGTGTAGTACATACATAGATAATGGTTTGAAACATGTTACTTGTCAATTATTACTGACTTCATTAGAGTGATCATAAGTACGATAAAAAGAAATTAATTATTGTTAATTTATTTAAAAATGAGGTGACTTTTCAGTTCTTTTACCAATGATTCTAATACATGTAATGTTGTGTCGTAAATTGCATTAGGAAAAGAACTTGTAAAAACGCTATGTAAAAGGGCATTATCATTATACTGGGTTTTGAAAAAAGTGCCTATTTGCACTGTATATTTGTATTTTTCTTTATCTATTTTCGGCTTCCCCCGATCTTCGTTCCTAGGCCGTAAGCATACATTAGTATACATTAACATTTACATCTGTTATGAAGTAACGGATTTAATCTTATCTTATGTATGGACCTTAATCTAATAAATTGTTGTTTAATTCCTTCGGTTAGTAGCCCTATTCGTGCACAATGGTGAAGATATGTTTGCTAAACAATTGTAAACATACTGCCAATACAAAAAAATGGGATGAAAATTGTCTGTAAGGCTTCCTCCTGATGATCAACTTCTTCCACTTGAAGAAAAATAAGTTAAAATGAGGAGTTTCATTTATTTATAAAAGTGTATTCTAATATTTATATCTTTCTGTTTTATTCTGTCCGTTTTCTTTGTCTATAGTAAGTAAGTATGCATTTTAATCCGACTAAACCTTCTTTAAAATTCTGTTTAACTTTTTGCATACTTTTTGTTTGTGTTCACATTTTTTTCATGGTTCATTGGAAGGTTAATTCCAGGTTAAATGTCATAAATAAGTCTGAAATATATTAATGAACCGAAAGACTATCAAAGTAGGGAATGTAGAGTTTAATAAATCCCATATTTCTTTCTTTATTTGTAATCTCAAAGAAAAAGTTTATCAGTAATGTAAGCCTTTATCATGAAATTGAAAAAAGAGGTGACTTTTCAGTTCTTTTACTCATGAATATAATACATGTAATGTTTCTTCGTTCTTGTAAAAGTGCTTTATAAAAGGGCGTTATCATTATTCAGGATTTTGAACAAAAGTGCCTTTTTGCACTTTATATTTCTTTATCTCTGATCTGCTTTTCCGATCTTCGTTCTCAGTCCGTAAATTTGCGAATTCAATCGAATTATAAATATCCGATATGTTTTATAATTGCTTGGGATTTGTCTCCTTTTTTCCGATTCTCTTTCCGATCTTTGATAACACTCCTTAAATATGCAACTTGGACCTAATTATGAATATCCGATATTTGTCATAAATATCGGGGATTTGTCTCCGACTTATTCTTTTAATGTCCTTTTGTGTATCATTGAACATTTTTGACTAGGTAAACGTTCATGAATGTCTTCCAGCTAACTACGATAGGATGTTTGGTAGTTGTAGAAAAGCTACCACCTATTTATATTTACTCAGAATCATAAACGAAAAAGCCTATTTGCACGGTATATTTTAAATTTTCTTCATCTCTTTTCTGCTTGCCCCGATCTTCGTTCCTAGGCCGTAACTATACGAAAGGGAACAAAATATGAGTATCCGATATTTTTTAGAAAAAACTTAGGGATTTGTCTCTAATTTTTCTTTTTAATTCAATTTTATGTATAATTAAAAACGTTCAACTAGGTAATCGTTCATAAATGTTTTCCAGCTAACATCGATAGAATGCATTTTTCATTTTTATAGAAGTGCTACCACCTATCCATGATAACTTCGAAATATCGTTTTTTAATTTATTTTTTTTCCCTTTCGGTAAGCATGCATATTCGTGCGCAATGGTAAATATATGTTTGCTAAACAATTGTAAACATACATGCCAGTTAGAAAAAAATGGCATGCAAATTGTTTGTAAGGCTCTGCTCCTGATGATCAACTTCTTCCACATGAAGACAAATAAGTTAAAAAGATGAGTTTCATTTCCATATAAAAGTGTATTCTAATATTCTTATATTTCTGTTTCCTTCTGCCCGTTTTTTCTGTCTATAGCAAGTAAGTATGCATCCTTATCCGATTATAACTTCTTAAAAATTATGTTCATCTTTTTGCATACTTTTTCTTGTGTTCATATTTGTGTCATGGTTTATTGAAATGTTAAATCCAGGTTATAAGTCAGAAATAAGTCAGAAATATATTAACGAACAGAAAGGTTGTCAAACTAGGGATTATAGGGTGTGGAAAATCCCATATTTCTTTATTTTGTTGTTATCTCAAAGAAAAAGTTTAACAGTAATGTAAGGGCTTTATCATAATATATACAAATGAGGTGACTTTTCAGTTCTTTTACTCATGAATAAAATACATGAAATGTTTCTTCGTAAAGTGCTTTAGGAATTTTTTTTTTTAACGCTGTATAAAAGGGCGTTATCATTATTCAGGATTTCGAACAAAAGTCTGTTTTTGCACTATATATTGTAATTTTCTTTATCTCTGTTCTGTTTTCCGATCTTCGTTCCCAGTCCGTAAATATGCAAATTCGATCGAATTATGAATATCCGTTAGTTTTCATAGTTGTCTGGGATTTGTCTCCTTTATTTCAGATTTTTTATCCCATCTTCATTAACACTCCCTAAATATGCAACTTGTACCTAATTATGAATATCCGATATTTGCCATAAATGTTGGGGGTTTGTCTCCGTTTTTTCCTTTTAATGTCCTTTTGTGTGTCATTACAAACTTGTGACTATGTAAACGTTCATGAATGTCTTCCAGCTAACCACGATAGGATGGTTGGGTGTGGTAGAAATGCTACCCCCTATCCATATTTACTCAGAATGTTGAACGAAAGAGCCTATTTGCACTGTATTTTTTGGAATTTTCTTTATCTCTTCTCTTCCACCGATCTTCGTTCCTAGACCGTAAGTATGCGAATTGGATCAAATCATGAATATCCGATATGTTTCATAATTTTGGAGGATTGTCTCCTTTTATCTGATCCTTCCCCCGATCTTGGTTAACAGTCCATTAATATACATTTTTGATTATATTATGAATATCTGATATGTTTCATACATGTTGGGGATTTTTCGGCTCGTTCTTAATAATTTAGTAATATGTATTAGTGAAAACTTTTGACTGAGTAAACGTTCATGATTTTTTTCGAGCTAACCAATATTGACTTCTTGGTGTTGTAAAAATGCTACCACCTACACATGATGACTTTTAACCATCGGTTTTGAAATTTAATAAACTGGTATTGTAGTATAACAGTCTATTAATAGGCAAATTTGATTATATTATGAATATCTGGTATGTTTCATAAATGTTGCTTTTACGGGTTTTCTCATTAATTTAGTAATGTATTATCGATGGAAAACGTCATTCATTAACACATACGTTGTTAGCTCTGCAATTGAATATAAAAGTAAAAGTTTATCAGTAAAGTTAGGCCTGTCACATGATATTTCAGAAAGAGGTGACATTTTCCTTTTTTTCTACTCAGGAAGATATAACATAAATGTACCGTCGTTAAATGCATTGAAAAAAGTAACCTAAAAATACTGTATAATAGGGCATTAGTTATATTTGCGACTTTGAACGAAAGACCCTATTTTCAATCTATATTTGTATTGTTCTGTATCTCTTCTCTGCTGTGCCTCATATCCGATCCCAGTCGGTAAGTATGCGAATTGGATCGAATTACGAATATCCGATATCTTTCATAACAATTTGTACTTTGTGTCCTTTTATTCTCATTCTTCCCCCGATCTTGGCAGTATCAGTTCACCTTTGCACCTTTGATTATATTATTCATATAGCTGATATGTTTCATGAATATTGGGTGTTTTCCGCCTTTTTCCTCATTAATTTAATAATGTGTATTATCGATGGAAAACGTTATTTATTAACGCACACGTTCTTAGTGCTGCCATCGATTATAAGAGTAATAGTTTATTAGTAAAGTTAGGCCTCTCACATAATATTTCAGAAAGAAGTGACATTTTACTTTTTTTTTCTACTCGGTAATATGTAACATGTAATGTACCGTCGTAAAGTTCATTAACGAAAAAATGTAAAAGCGCTGTATAATATGGCATTTAGATTATTCACAATTTTGAAAAAAGTGCCTATTTGGACTTTCTATTCATTATTTCTTTTTCTCTTCTCTCCTTCACCCGATCTTCGTTCCCAGACAGTAAGTATGCGGAATGAATAAAATAATGAATATCTGATATCTTTCATGATTTGGGGGATTTTTGTCCTTTTTACCAATTCTTCCCCAAATCTTGGTTAACAGTCCATTAACAGGCACCTTAGATTATATCATGAATATCTGATATGTTTCATACATGTTGGGGATTTTTCGGCTCGTTCTTAATAATTTAGTAATGTGTATTAGTAAAAACTTTTGACTGAGTAAACGTTCATGATTTTTAGAGCAAACCAATATTGACTTCTTGGTGTTGTAAAAATGCTACCACCTATACATTATGACTTCCAACCATCGGTTTTGAAATTTAATAAACTGGTATTGTAGTATAACAGTCTATTAATAGGCAAATTTGATTATATTATGAATATCTGATATGTTTCATAAATGTTGCTTTTTCGGGTTTTCTCATTAATTTAGTAATGTATTATCGATGGAAAACGTCATTCATTAACACATACGTTCTTAGCTCTGCAATTGAATATAAAAGTAAAAGTTTATCAGTAAAGTTAGGCCTGTCACATGATATTTCAGAAAGAGGTGACATTTTCCTTTTTTTCTACTCAGGAATATATAACATAAATGTACCGTCGTTAAATGCATTAATAAAAGAAACCTAAAAATGCTGTATAATAGGGCTTTAGTTATATTTACTACTTTGAACGAAAGACCCTATTTTCAATCTATATTTGTATTGTTCTGTATCTCTTCTCTGCTGTGCCTCATATCCGATCCCAGTCGGTAAGTATGCGAATTGGATCGAATTACAAATATCCGATATCTTTCATAACAATTTGTACTTTGTGTCCTTTTATTCTCATTCTTCCCCCGATCTTGGCAGTATAAGTTCACCTTTGCACCTTTGATTATATTATGAATATAGCTGATATGTTTTCTGAATGTTTGGGTTTTTTCGGTTTTTTACTTAGTAATTAAGTAATGTGTATTATCGATGGAAAACGTAATTCATTAACACATACGTTCTTAGTTCTGCCATTGAATGTAAGAGTAATAGTTTTTCAGTAAAGTTAGGCCTTTCACATAATTTTTCAGAAAGAAGTGACATTTTACTTTTTTTTCTACTCAGGAATATGTAACATGTAATGTACCGTCGTAAAGTTCATTAACGAAAAAATGTAAAAGCGCTGTATAATATGGCATTTAGAATATTCACAATTTTGAAAAAAGTGCCTATTTGGACTTTCTATTCATTATTTCTTTATCTCATCTCTCCTTCACCCGATCTTCGTTCCCAGACAGTAAGTATGCGGAATGAATAAAATAATGAATATCTGATATCTTTCATGATTTGGGGGATTTTTGTCCTTTTTACCAATTCTTCCCCAAATCTTGGTTAACAGTCCATTAACAGGCACCTTAGATTATATCAGAATATCTGATATGTTTCATGAATATTGGGTGTTTTCCGCCTTTTTCCTCATTAATTTAATAATGTGTATTATCGATGGAAAACGTTTTTTTATTAACGCACACGTTCTTAGTGCTGCCATCGATTATAAGAGTAATAGTTTATTAGTAAAGTTAGGCCTCTCACATAATATTTCAGAAAGAAGTGACATTTTACTTTTTTTTCTACTCAGGAATATGTAAGATGTAATGTACCGTCGTAAAGTTCATTAACGAAAAAATGTAAAAGCGCTGTATAATATGGCATTTAGATTATTCACAATTTTGAAAAAAGTGCCTATTTGGACTTTCTATTCATTATTTCTTTATCTCTTTTCTCCTTCACCCGATCTTCGTTCCCAGACAGTAAGTATGCGGAATTAATAAAATTATGAATATACCATATTTTGCATGATTTGGGGGATTTTTGTCCTTTTTACTAATTCTTCCCCAAATCATGATTAACAGTCCATTAACAGGCACCTTAGATTATATCATGAATATCTGATATGTTTCATACATGTTGGGGGATTTTTTGGCTCGTTCTTAATAATTTAGTAATATGTATTAGTGAAAACTTTTGACTGAGTAAACGTTCATGATTTTTAGAGCAAACCAATATTGACTTCTTGGTGTTGTAAAAATGCTACCACCTATACATTATGACTTCCAACCATCAGTTTTGAAATTTAATAAACTGGTATTGAAGTATAACAGTCTATTAATAGGCAAATTTGATTATATTATGAATATGTGATATGTTTCATAAATGTTGCTTTTTCGGGTTTTCTCATTAATTTAGTAATGTATTATCGATGGAAAACGTCATTCATTAACACATACGTTCTTAGCTCTGCAATTGAATATAAAAGTAAACGTTTATCAGTAAAGTTAGGCCTGTCACATGATATTTCAGAAAGAGGTGATATTTTTTTTTGCTACTTAGGAATATATAACATAAATGTACCGTCGTTAAATGCATTAAGAAAATAAACCTAAAAATGCTGTATAATAGGGCTTTAGTTATATTTACTACTTTGAACGAAAGACCCTATTTTCAATCTATATTTGTACTGTTCTGTATCTCTTCTCTGCTGTGCCTCATATCCGATCCCAGTCGGTAAGTATGCGAATTGGATCGAATTACGAATATCCGATATCTTTCATAACAATTTGTACTTTGTGTCCTTTTATTCTCATTCTTCCCCCGATCTTGGCAGTATAAGTTCACCTTTGCACCTTTGATTATATTATGAATATAGCTGATATGTTTTCTGAATGTTTGGGTTTTTTCGGTTTTTTACTTAGTAATTAAGCAATGTGTATTATCGATGGAAAACGTAATTCATTAACACATACGTTCTTAGTTCTGCCATTGAATGTAAGAGTAATAGTTTATCAGTAAAGTTAGGCCTTTCACATAATTTTTCAGAAAGAAGTGACATTTTACTTTTTTTTCTACTCAGGAATTTGTAACATGTAATGAACTGCCGAAGTTTGAATTAACCAAAATAATTTAAAAGCGCTGCATAATAGGGTTATTATTTTCACGATTTAGAACAAAAGTGCCTATATGCAATGTATATTTATAATTTGTTTATCTCTTCTCTCCTTTACCCGATCTTCGTTCCTAGACTGTAAGTATGCGAAATTAATAAAATTATGAATATACGATATCTTTCATAATTATTTGGGATTTTTAAACTTTTTTCCGATTCTTTCCCCGATCTTGGTTAACAGTCCATTAATATACATTTTTGATTATATCATGAATATCTGATATGTTACATACATGTTGGGGATTTTTCGGCTCGTTTTTAATAATTTAGTAATGTGTATTAGTGAAAACTTTTGACTGAGTAAACGTTCATGATTTTTTCGAGCTAACCAATATTGACTTATTGGTGTTGGAAAAATGCTACCACCTATACATGATGACTTCCAACCATCGGTTTTAAAATTTAATAAACTGGTATTGTAGTATAACAGTCTATTAATAGGCAAATTTGATTATATTATGAATATCTGATATGTTTCATAAATGTTGCTTTATCGGGTTTTCTCATTAATTTAGTAATGTATTATCGATGGAAAACGTCATTCATTAACACATACGTTCTTAGCTCTGCAATTGAATATAAAAGTAAACGTTTATCAGTAAAGTTAGGCCTGTCACATGATATTTCAGAAAGAGGTGATATTTTTTTTTTGCTACTTAGGAATATATAGCATAAATGTACCGTCGTTAAATGCATTAAGAAAATAAACCTAAAAATGATGTATAATAGGGCTTTAGTTATATTTACTACTTTGAACGAAAGTCCCTATATTCAATCTATATTTGTATTGTTCTGTATCTCTTCTCTGCTGTCCGTCATATCCGTTCCCAGTCGGTAAGTATGCGAATTGGATCGAATTACAAATATCCGATATCTTTCATAACTATTTGTGCTTTGCGTCCTTTTATTCTCATTCTTCCCCCGATCTTGGCAGTATCAGTTCACCTTTGCACCTTTGATTATATTATTCATATAGCTGATATGTTTTCTGAATGTTTGGGTTTTTTCGGTTTTTTACTTAGTAATTAAGTAATGTGTATTATCGATGGAAAACGTAATTCATTAACACATACGTTCTTAGTTCTGCCATTGAATGTAAGAGTAATAGTTTATCAGTAAATTTAGGCCTCTCGCATAATATTTCAGAAAGAAGTGACATTTTACTTTTTCTTTCTACTCAGGAATTTGTAACATGTAATGAACCGCCGAAGTGTGAATTAACCAAAATAATTTAAAAGCGCTGCATAATAGGGTAATTATTTTCACGATTTAGAACAAAAGTGCCTATATGCAATGTATATTTATAATTTCTTTATCTCTTCTCTCTTTTACCCGATCTTCGTTCTTAGACTGTAAGTATGCGAAATTAATAAAACTATGAATATACTATATCTTTCATGATTTGGGGAATTTTTGTCCTTTTTTCCAATTCTTCCCCAAATCTTGGTTACAGGCCATAAACAGGCACCTTGGATTATATTATGAATATCTGATATGTTTCATACATGTTGGGGATTTTTCGGCTCGTTTTAAATAATTTAGTAATGTTGTATTAGTGAAAACTTTTGCCTGAGTAAACATTCATGATTTTTTCGAGCTAACCAATATTGACTTCTTGGTGTTGTAAAAATGCTACCACCTATACATGATGACTTCCAAAAATCGGTTTTGAAATTTAATAAACTGGTATTGTAGTATAACAGTCTATTAATAGGCAAATTAGATTATATTATGAATATGTGATATGTTTCATAAATGTTGCTTTTTCGGGTTTTCTCATTAATTTAATAATGTATTATCGATGGAAAACGTCATTCATTAACACATACGTTCTTAGCTCTGCAATTGAATATAAAAGTAAAAGTTTATCAGTAAAGTTAGGCCTGTCACATGATATTCCAGAAAGAGGTGACATTTTCCCTTTTTTTTCTACTAGGAATATATAACATAAATGTAACGTAGTTAAATGCATTAAGAAAAGAAACCTAACAATGCTCTACTATAGGGCATTACTTATATTTACGACTTTGAACGAAAGACCCTATTTTCAATCTATATTTGTATTGTTCTGTATCTCTTCTCTGCTTTCCTGCATATCCGTTCCCAGGCGGTAAGTATGCGAATTGGATCGAATTACGAATATCCGATATTTTTTATAATTATTTGGGATTTGTGTCGCTATTTCTGATTCTTCCCCCGATCTTGGCAGTATCAGTTCACCTTTGCACCTTTGATTAAATTATGAATATAGCTGATATGTTTTTTGAATGTTTGGGTTTTTTCGGTTTTTTACTTAGTGATTAAGTAATGTGTATTATCGATGGAAAACGTAATTCATTAACACATACGTTCTTAGTTCTGCCATTGAATGTAAGAGTAAAAGTTTATCAGTAAAGTTAGGCCTCTCACATAATATTTCAGAAAGAAGTGACATTTTACTTTTTTTCTACTCAGGAATTTGTAACATGTAATGAACCGCCGAAGTGTGAATTAACCAAAATAATGTAAAAGCGCTGCATAATAGGGTAATTACTTTCACGATTTAGAACAAAAGTGAGTATTTGCAATGTATATTTATAATTTCTTTATCTCTTCTCTCCTTTACCCGATCTTCGTTCCTAGACTGTAAGTATGCGAAATTAATAAAATTATGAATATACCATATCTTTCATAATTATTTGGGATTTAAAAAAAAAATTCCGATTCTTTCCCCGATCTTGGTTAACAGTCCATTAATATACATTTTTGATTATATCATGAATATCTGATGTGTTTCATACATGTTGGGGATTTTTCGGCTCGTTCTTGATAATTTAGTAATGTGTATTAGTGAAAACTTTTGACTGAGTAAACGTTCATGATTTTTCGAGCTAACCAATATTGACTTCTTGGTGTTGGAAAAATGCTACCACCTATACATGATGACTTCCAACCATCGGTTTTGAAATTTAATCAACTGGTATTGTAGTATAACAGTCAATTAATATTTAATTATTTTCACGATTTAGAACAAAAGTGCCTATTTGCAATGTATATTTAGATCTTATTTTCAATCTATATTTGTATTGTTCTGTATCTCTTCTCTGCTGTCCGTCATATCCGTTCCCAGTCGGTAAGTATGCGAATTGGATCGAACTACGAATATCCGATATCTTTTATAATTATTTGTGCTTTGAGTCCTTTTATTCTCATTCTTCCCCCGATCTTGGCAGTATCAGTTCACCTTTGCACCTTTGATTATATTATGAATATAGCTGATATGTTTCATGAATATTGGGTGTTTTCCGCTTTTTTCCTAATTAATTTAATAATGTGTATTATCGATGGAAAACGTAATTCACTAACGCACACGTTCTTAGTGCTGCCATTGAATATAACAGTAATAGTATATTAGTAAAGTTAGGCCTCTCACATAATATTTCAGAAAGAGGTGACATTTTCTTTTTTTTCTACTCAGCAATATGTAATATATATAGGAATATGTAAGACTTTCTAAAAATGATCAACTTCTTCCCCATGAAGAAAGTGAAAGTAACTTCTTAAAAATTATGTTCATCTTTTTGCATACTTTTTCTTGTGTTCATATTTGTATCATGGTTTATTGAAATGTTAAATCCAGCTTATAAGTCAGAAATAAGTCAGAAATATATTAATTAACAGAAAGGTTGTCAAACTAGGGATTATAGAGTGTGGAAAATCCCATATTTCTTTATTTTGTTCATAATAATTTTTACAAATATTCGTGCACAATGGTAAAGAGATATTTGCTAATCAATTCTTAACATATATGCCAATTCAAAATAATGGCATAAAATGTTTCTCTAATGCTTTCCAAAGATGATCACCTTCTTCCCCTTAAAGAAAGATAAGTGAAAACGATAAGTGTCATTTGTATATAAATGTTAAACATAAATTTATATGTATTTATTTTCCTCTACCCTTGGGCCTTTAACATAGAATGTAAGTATGCACCTTACCTGATTATGACTTCTTTAATACATCCTGGTCATCTTTCTGAATATTTACAGTTGATGTAATCTTATTCACTTTTTATGCTCCATTAAAAGTTTAAATACAGCTGATAATTCTGAATATGTTTTTTGGAACAGAAGAGTTATAATAGCTTGGGAATATAAGATTCACAATACCTAATATTTCTTAATTTATTCATAATAACATGTTAACAGTTAAAATTTACATGTATCTTCCATTGTTTCATACTCATGTATAGTATATATGGACCTGTCGTGTAGTTCATTTATTAAATGGGTAATAAACAGATAATGGCTTAAAACATGTAACTTGTCAATTAATAATGACTTCATTTAAGTGATAAGTACGATAAAAAGAAATTAATTATTTTTACATTATTTAAAATTAAGGTGACTTTTCAGTTCCTTTACCAATGAATCTAATGCATGTAGTGTTGCGTCGTAAAGCGCATCCTAATAAACAAAATCACGTGAAAATCACGTCAATATCAAGGTATCGACTAGAGGAGAGTTACGTTCTTCAAACACCTGACATTTACGTAAATGTGTTAATACGTTTATCGCACTAGGTCACTTAAAACACACGTACACTAAATCACGCAATTGTCACTGCAATATCACCATCATAATAACGTGATTATCCCTACCGGGCGGACCATGGTTTGTAAACATAATACTCCCGTGTTTGTTTAGTTATGAAATTACAACTTCATAAACGAAATTATCGCGTCACAGAAACACGTGAAGCATTAGTGATAGTTTTAGTCAAAAGATCTGCGTGAAATTCACGTGAATATTACGAGGCTGACTTGAGATGAATCATGTTCTTCATTCACGTGAAATTTACGTCGAAGAGGAAATATGTTACTGTACTCTCTTAATTTCTAGGACTTAAATTTTAAATCCATTTTGAGACTTAAAATATTTCAAGTCTTTAAGACTTAATAAATTGGGAATTCGACTAAAAGTTTTATCGAAACCAGCTTCTAGATATAAATCTTGGAAAGACTTAAACTTCTCGCCAATAAGATGTGCATATTTCCAGTTGCACCTGTTGATGACTGACTGTTGGCATATTTCCAGTTGAACCAGCTGACACCAATTAATTTGCATATTGAATATGGGGTGCGTGCAGATCTATGTTTTTTTAACAATTTTTCTGAATTTACAGCATATATCTTAATTACTGATGATTTAGGTATATGCAATTCATTTCGAAAATACTACAAATATAAATTACAAGTTATTAGGACATTTCGCTACTTCGTATGAATTCCATTTAATTAAACATGAATAAGGGAAACATTAACTATGAACTAAAATAATTTCAATAAAATACAAGTATATGAAAAAAAATTCGATTAATTAAATTATGTACTTATTACCGATGCCTTTACATTGATAATACAGACGTACCAGTATTGAAGTGTTGTTGCCGTTCAATTGGTTGGAAGTTTTACCAAATGGTTCTAATGGCTTAGCTAGACCAGTAAATCTAAAAGACTTGAAATATAAATACAATTGACTTAAACTTTAAATCTTTCAGGGACTTAAAATTTTAAGTCTTAGCTTAGATTTATTTTTGAAATGAATCCAAGAAAGGTTTAAAATAAATATTAAAAGACTTGAAATATAAATCCAATTGACTTAAATTTTAAACCTTTTCAGGGACTTAAAATTTCAAGTCTTAGCTTAGACTTATTTTAAATCCCAAAGGGTTCGTCACTAATATTAGTCTCTGTTAGATTTAAAAGTAAGACTTTAAGATTTAAAAATAAGACATTCAAATTTAGAGAGTAACCCGCGTTCAACCCAATAATTACGCAAATGTTACACAATAAATAAACCAAAATAATAACGTTCTCATCCTGTTTCTGAACATCGTGTTTTGGATCTTCCATAATTACGTCCAGGCTCGCCTGAAGCAGTTTGGGATTAAATGGGGGGTGGGGGGGGGGGGTGAAAGACTAGTAAGCTAGTTGCAACTGGTCCAGTCGATGAACCAGTTAATGCCCACTGGTAACCCTGAAAATTGAAATTGGCTAAATGATCCAGTTGATCCAGGCCAGTTAGAATTCAACTGGCCTAGCTGAGCCATTAGAACCATTTGGTAAAACTTCCAGCCAGTTGAACGGCAACAACACTTCAATACTGGTAGGTCTGTATTTCCAATGCAAAGGCATTGGTAATAAGTAGACTTAAATAATTTAATTATTCGAACATTTTTCATATACTTGTATTTTATTGAAAGTATTTTAGTTCATAGTTAATGTTTCCCTAATTCATGTTTAATGAAATGTAATTTATACGAAGTAGCGAAATGTCCTAATAACTGGTAATTCATATTTTGTAGTATTTTCGAAATTAATTGCATATAACTAAATCATCAGTAATTAAGAAATATGCAGTAAATTCAGATAAATTGTTTAAAAAAACAGATCTGCACGCACCCCATATTCAATATGCAAATTAAATGGTGTCAGCTGGTTCAACTGGAACTATGCCAACAGTCACTCATCAACTGGTGCAACTGGAAATATGCACACAGACCAGTTATTAACTGGTGCAATGCAAATATTCCAACAGTCAGTTATCAACTGGTGAAAATAGAAATATGCAACAGTCACGGGATTATCACCACGGAACTTAAATGGTTACTGTGAAACCATCAAAATGCCCAAGAATAACTCATCTTTCACACCTGGAAATCACGGAATGCCCAGCTTATATTAATAATCCGTTTGAGTCACGAGATCATCACCGCGGAACTGCTGGCACCTTTGACTACCATTTAAATAGGTGTTTTAAGACACCTAATAATTACTAATTTTTCACACCTAAATATCACGGATTCACAGCTTAGATTAGTAATCAGCTTGAGCCACGTGATCATAACCAAGAGAGTTATGGTAACTTTGAAACCATTTAAAAAGGTGTTTTAAGACACCTAATAATTACTAATTTTTCACACCTAAAAATCACGGATTCCAAGCTTAGATTAATAATCTGTTTGAGTCACGAGATCATTATTACGGAACTTATGGCAGCCTTGACTACCATTTAAAAAGGTGTTTTAAGACACCTAATAATTACTAATTTTTCACACCTAAATATCACGGATTCACAGTTTAGATTAGTAATCAGTTTTAGCCATGTGATTATCACCAAGAAAGTTATGGTAACTTTGAAACCATTTAAAGAGGTGTGTAAGACACCTCAGAATTACTAATTTAATATAACCAGAGATTCACGGACAGAACAATAAGACGATTAGCCGGTGTAAATAACGTGATTATTACCATCAACCTTGGATAACCTGTGCTTATGGCAGCCTTGACAACCATTTAAAAAGGTGTTTTAAGACACCTAATAATTACTAATTTTTCACACCTAAATATCACGGATTCACAGTTTAGATTAGTAATCAGTTTTAGCCATGTGATTATCACCAAGAAAGTTATGGTAACTTTGAAACCATTTAAAGAGGTGTGTAAGACACCTCAGAATTACTAATTTAATATAACCAGAGATTCACGGACAGAACAATAAGACGATTAGCCGGTGTAAATAACGTGATTATTACCATCAACCTTGGATAACCTGTGAAACCAATATATAAAGGTGCTTAAAAGACCAAATAATTACCTATTTATCACCACCATCGGTTAACGGAAAAAAACTCGTTGCTTGGTCAAGTGGTTATTTGGTCATAAACACTTGATTTACAGAGGTAAGTGGAATCACGTTACTCCAGTCGCGTGATAAATTGGTGGTTTTTAGGTTAGATGAAAACGTGAACAGGAGTACCTTTTTTTTTGTTTAAATGAAGGCACGTGTCGTTAACGTTTAAATCTAGTTCAAAAGGCACCATACTTTAAAATCACTTAAAATACACTCCCAAAAGAGGTTACTTTTAGTGTTCGCTTTATCGGGATTAGGAACAAAACTTGTAAAATCGCTTTATAAATAGGCGTTATCATTATTCAGGATTTTTTTAACAAAAGTGCCTTTTTGCACTGTATATTTGCATTTTTCTTTATCTCTGATCTACTTTCCCCGGTCTTCGCTCTCAGTCCGTAAATATGCGAATTCAATCAAATTATGAATATCCGATATTTTTCATAAATGTTGGGGATTTGTCTCTTTTTTCCTTTTAATGTCCTTTTGTGTATCATTGAAAATTTGTGACTAGGTAAACGTTCATGACTGTCTTCCAGCTAACCACGATAAAACGGTTGGGTGTTGTAGAAATTCTATAACCTATACTTATATATTTACTCAGAATCTTGAACGAAAGAGCCTATTTGTACTGTATATATTTTTAATTTTCTTTTATGTCTTTTTCTGCTTCCCCCTATTTTTGTTCCTAGACCGTAAGTATACAAAAGGGATCAAATTATGAATATCCGATATCTTTTAAAAAACTTAGGGATTTGATTCCGATTTTTCTTTTTATTTCAACGTTGTGTATTATTAAAAACCGTTGAATAGGTAAACGTTCATAACTGTTTTCCAGCTAACATCGACAGAATGCTTGATTTATGGTACCACCTATCCATGATAACTTCGAAATATAACAATATCGATCTAGATAATAATCTTTAATGATCCACTCCAAATTTTATTAAACTGAAACGGAAATTTACTTTGCCCAATTGATCGTGAGCCCGGTAAGCATGCATACTCGTGCACAATGGGCAATCTATGTTTGCTAATAAAACAAATGTAAACATACATGACAGGTAAACAAAGAAATGGCATGAAAATTGTCTGTAAGGCTTTCTCATGATTATCAACTTCTTCCACATGAAGAAAAATAAGTTAAAAAGATGAGTTTCATTTCTATATAAAAGTGTATTCTTATATTCATATCTTTCTGTTTTCTTCTGCCCGTTTTCTCTGTCTATAGTACATAAGTATGCATTTTATTCCGTCTATACCTTTTTACAAATTATGCTCATCTTTTTGCATACCTTTTTCTTGTGTTCATATCTTTGTCATGGTTCAATGGGAGGTTAATTAAAGGTTATAAGTCATATATAAGTCATAAATATATTTATGAACAGAAAGGTTATGAAACTAGGGAATGTAGAGTTGGGAAAATCCCGTATTTCTATATTTTTTGGTAATCTTAAAGACATTTTTTATCAGTAATGTAAGGCTTTTATCATAATATTTAAAAATGAGGTTTACTTTTCAGTTTGTTTGCTCATGAATATAATACATGTAATGTTTCCTCGTAAAGTGCATTAGGAAAAAAACTTATAAAAGCGCTGTGTAAAAGGGCGTTATCATTATTCATGATTTTGACCCAAAGTGCCTTTTTTATTTATATTTTTCTATTTTATTTTACCCTCGCTCTCTGTCCATAGCAAGTAAGTATGCATGTCAATCCAACTGTATCTTCTTATATATTTGATTTATCTTTCTGCATACATTTTCGTTGCATGCACATTTCCTCCTTCAATTGAAGGTTAGATCAAGGTTATAAGTCATAAATATAATTATGAACATAACGGTTATCATACAAGGGAATGTAGAGTTCATATTTTCTTTCGGATTGGTAATCACGTTTTTACAGTTGGCATTTACATCTATCTTGTAATGGGTGATACTTATGTTTAGGATTTTTAAATTTACCTTTATAGGCCTGTCGTGTAGGACATCTTTTTCATGGGTAATAAATGAATATAGCCTGAAAACATGTAACGTGTCAATTATTAATGAAGTCATTAAAGTAAGAAAAAGTACGATGAAAAGAAATGACCCATTGTTACACAAAATTGAAAAAGAGTAGAGAAACAAATAGCATTAAAAAAATAAAATTAAAAACGTATTTTATCACGCATAAGTTCTTAGTTCTTCCGTTGTATTCCAAAGTAATAGTTCATCAGTAATGTACAGTCTTTCACATGATATTTCAAAATGAGTTCACATTTTAGTTCCCTTTTCTCTTGACACATGTTATAGGTGCCGCCGTAAAGTGCACTTAGAAGGAAACAAATAACTGTGCTGTATTTTTTTTTGCTGTATAATTATTATTTACGATTTTGAACGAAAGAGCCTTTTAGCACTGTAAATGATTAATTTTCTTTATAACTTCTCTGCCTCCCCCAATCTTCGTTCACAAAAGGTAAGTACTATGCACCTTAGATGTTATTATGAATATCTGACATCTTTCATACCTGTTTGGGATTTGTCTACGATTTTTCTTTTTAATTTCATTTGAGTATTATTGACAACTTTTGATTAAGTAAACGTTCATGATCGATTTCCAGCTCACCAAGATACTACGTTTGGGTGTTGTAGAAATGATACCACCTATCATCGATAACTTCCCACTATTCGTTTTGAATTCAACATTAACATCTGTTATTAAGTCAAGGATTTTGGGTTGGCCATATGTATTGATCTTTGTTTGATGAACCGGTTTTGTAGTCCTAAATATTTTTTTACTAACCGATTGTAAACATACATGCCAGGGAAAAATGAAGGCATTTTAATTTTCATTAAGGCTTGCGGCCTATGATGTTCTACTCATCTTTAAAGAAGAAAAAATGAATAAGATGAGCATCATTTATATGTGTATTGTAATAGAATACATATCTGTTTCTATTTTCGTCTGCCGTTCGTCTTCAGTCGTAACGAGTAAGTATAACAATTACATTTTCTTTCTATATTCTGGTCATCAATCTGAATCGTTTTCCTTGTATCCACATTTCATGCTTTAGTGAAAAGCTAGACAGATGTTATAATTCACTATAATTCATATGAACCGAAAGGTTTATCACAACAAGAATTGTAAATCGAAATATTTCTTATACTGCTCATTTGATTGGTAAATTGGTATTTACATCCATCTCCCAATGGATGATATATACAGGTATAGGATTAATTTCATTTACTTGTCGCATGGTTCTTTTATTTGATGACTCTCGGTTGTAAATAATGAATATAGTTTGGAAAAATTATTGCACAAAAACTGAACAGAAAAGAAAAAAAAAATCCTTGAATAAAAATTAACAAATCGAAACGTATTGTCTCACGCATAAGTGTTTTTTCTGCCGTTGCGTTTTATACTAATGGTCTATTGGAAATGCTAGGTAGTTCACATGACGTTAACATTTGTTTATTTTTTCTTTTATTTCAATTTATTGATAGTAATGTAAAGTAATTCAGAGTTTGAAAATAATGTATAAGAATACATTAATGATTTGACAGAAATAAACTGTTTTGTAGTGACTATTTCTAATATTCCTTGTCTCTTGTTTTGCTTTCCCCCGATTGGGGGGGGGGGGGAGGGTTGCTTCACAATACACACATAACAAAGTGAAGGGGGTTTAACCCCCCCCCCCCGTCACCCTCCCTCCTACGCGCCTGATGAGAGTGTACATGAAATTGCAAGTCCTCTTTACAGAAGAACATATTTAAGCTGATATTTTGATTATAATTTACGTACATGAAACTCCCAACAACAGAGCAAAATACTTTTCTGGTGATTTGTACGATTTGAATTTCAATATCCAGGAACAGACATCGCAAGTAAGACGATCCATCCTTCTAGAGGGCGCACTATCCAACTACCGCACCATGGAATCAGCCTGTGCATACCCGCATTGGCGCTGCAAAAGCAGTGTGAGATTTTTCTTAAGGTAATTTGTAAAATTCTTCCCGACACTTCCACCCTCTCTCTCTTTATACCTGCATTAATGCGCGC
This sequence comes from Strongylocentrotus purpuratus, assembly GCF_000002235.5. Classification (NCBI taxonomy): domain Eukaryota; kingdom Metazoa; phylum Echinodermata; class Echinoidea; order Camarodonta; family Strongylocentrotidae; genus Strongylocentrotus; species Strongylocentrotus purpuratus. The sequence goes on from NW_022145606.1 coordinate 15,444,471, forward strand.
TCTTATGGCACGAATGAGAGATGGTCCCCCTCTCTCTCTTCATACTTATCAGGGCTCTAAAATATGATTTCATAAATTACCATAAAGGTAAGGCGTATTCAAGATCATGGTATCAGGGTGGAGGTGCTTTTATCACTTGGATCTGGGGAAACAGAAGGAATAAATAGTTTGTGCAGGAAAAGTTCGCGCTAACCCTCGTACTAGCAATAATGAATAGACACCATTGTCATAAAAAGGCTGGCATTAGATTTACCTTGCACCCCCCCCCCCCACACACACTCCGGGAACGGAGGGACCGCATTCCCCGCATTCATGTTCCCCAAATCTCCGACTCGTAACAAATAAAAAGATCTGCTCGTATTGACTTTACACACCGGACGTATTGGGGGAGCTAAAAAGGCTGGTAACACCATGCAAGTCGATACTTACAAGCAGCATCTAACAATAATTATGTTCATTTTTCTGATTTAGTCCGATGAGGGCAAGACGTAAAGCTTTAGTGATGTCTGTGTTCGCTCCTATTTTTCGTTCCTGTAGTACCCATCATTTATTTTTGTTTGATTATGTTTTAATTAATTTAGACACTTCATATTTTGATAACTCTACTAAAAAAAGGTGTAAGATTGAATAGAAATAGTAAGTCCATGCACCTGAATTGTTGCCATTTAACTCAGGTTCTAGCACAGCCGTCAAGTGTCCTTTTCGCAGAGAATGAAGCTCTTGTCTCCCCTGGTGTAGTGTGTGAACCTTCGGGAACCACGTTTGAGAGCCCATTAAAGTTGGTCATCCCTCACTGTGCGGTGTTAACAGACCCCTCCAAGGCCAAAGTCATCCTATACTTCACTCATGGTGATACACAAGGTGAGTGTATCTATAAAGTGTGAAAGCAATAACTCACATTGTGTGGAACCGATGAGAATTAAGTGTGAAGAGGTGTGGAAACTTTGTGAACAAAATATAAACATATGTAGCATAGAGGGAAATTTGGATTACTGTGGATAATAGGGAAGAACAGAGGGGGTTGAACAATGGGAAAAATCCCTGGAGACACAACGTTTGGAAACAGTTGCAAAACACTGTGGAGACACTAAGAAATCATTGGGAAGAGGGTGAAAACAACGTTTGTAAACAATAAGAAAACAATTTAGAGACACTTAAAACGTTTTGCAAACGTAATGGGGATACACTGCAGCATGATCCCTTGTATTATCATTATATATATATTTAATAATAATCTGATAAAGATGAGTGTTTTTATTCCATGTCCCTCTTCTTTAATGCCTCTTTTTCTCCCTCTCTCTTTGTCCGTTTACATCTTCCGCACTTTTGCAGTCACCAAGAAAGAACTGTCATCAACCGGAATACCTAGATGCGTAGTAAGAAAAGATGACCTTGATGTCTACATTGACCATTTCTCAATTTGTGAAATGTTCATGGTCATTTCCGACTACCATATTGGGAAACGTGTCGCTACAACGCCCTACCTTCCAAAATCAATGAGTCGCCACCAACCGCAATACTGCCATCTACGTCTGTACATTGATACTCCTGGTTTTGACGATGTGAGTAATTTGCCAACATTTATGACAATGTGACAAATATGAATTCAGGATAAATCAAAAATATCAAAAGCTGTTCAAAAGAAAATGGGTGAAGTTGTGGAAGGGGCTCCTTTTTCATTCATGTTGTTTTATCGACTTTATGTTGGCTTCTATTCCCTCTCCCTTTCTCGCTCATGATATATCATTGTTATCATCACTATTTAGTAGAAGTAGTAGTAGTATTTATAATTATTATTATTGTGATTATAATCAGTATCATTCTTATTATTATCATCATCAGTATTATTACTATTCGTATTATTAATATTATCAATATCATCATCATCATCATTATGTTCTTATATTTCTGTATAGGTAGGGAAAATGAATAAAACCCCTTGCCCCTGTACGCACTTGTTTTCCAATACCTTTATTACTGCCAAGTATTTATTTGCATATTATATGCATATATATATATATATATATACTACTGTATATGAAAATATTCCGTTACATGGTATTTTGAATTAATTATTTAAGCGTTTCCGTTTCATATTTTCCGATTTATCATTATTAACTTTTAACTTCAAGCAGCTGTGTGGACGAAATATCTTTTTACAGAAGTGTATCAAACGCCTTTTTTGCTATGTCTCTTTCTTTCATTTCTTACACATGTATATCTATATATATATATAAATATATATATATATATATATATATATATATATATATATATAGGGTGGTATTCCGGTAGCGCGTACTAAGTTAACGCGTACTCAGTTAGTCCACACTTTTATGAAGTGCCTGTTGCCAACTCATTTACCCTGTACAGATTGTTTTAATCCTTCAATGAAAAGTTTCAAAAAAAATAATTTTGCAATGAGATGGGAAGAAAAAGATAATATGAGTATGAAATGAATTTCAACGAAGTCTTTGGTAGATTTTCTTTGTCATGAATATTGAAGGAGGAAGATAAAACCTAGCATTCCATAGAAGTGTGAACTAAAATTCTTGTGTGGACTTAGTCCCGACTTAACTTGTGAGAATACCACCCATATAGTTTAAAAGTAAATTATTTATTCCTTAAACAATCTTCTTCTTTTTGGGGTGAAATATGTGAACTATTTATTTGTCCCAATTTTAATCTCTTGAGGCTGTAACATATTGGAGTTTACATATCAACGTATTCAACAAAGGCCCTTATTTAATCAGTCCACCTCTCATTCTTCAATGACATACCTGACAAAAGTATCAAGTTTACTAGATATATGAATAATTTAGATGTATCCTTCTTCAAATAAGAGGGAAACTAATTCAAAAGGAAATGCAATATAACACATTCAACGGGTTTTCTCCCGTCCTTTTTTCAACTTTCTATTCCTTTGCTGTACAAAATTGAAATAATTAGCTGATCGAAAAGGAAGAAAACCAACTCGATTATCGCAAGATGGCTTCGACACAGAAAATGTTCGTGCTCTGGGAGAAAGGCGAACTCAAGATCAGATGCGAGGTCGACAGCGGTCATGTGACCGAGAACGAAAAGGTACATGAACAATGTATACACTGGCGAATTTCAGAACGCATGGTTTAGAATGCGGAGAAATCGCGTTATTCTATCAAGGAGGTTGATTGGGGGTGGGGGGGGGGGGGGGGGTAAGAAGAACGAATAATTGACCAATCATCACTATAAGGTTCGGATTCTTAGTCCTTTCTCCTTGGTATTCTTGTATGTTTGCACTTCATATTATTCACTCATTTCCCCAATATCAATGTCACACCAATGCACTACGCATATTTCATTTCATACCAACAAATCTTTGACTTCATCGTGGCCAAAACGAGACAACTAGGTAATTAACTTACTAATGTAGTTAATTACCCAGTTGCCCGATACTTATTTATTATGTTTTTAGTACATTCCTAAAGGAATAAAGGGAATACATTTACCATAATGTCATCGACTTTGTTTAATTTGGGAAATTAAATTTACAAAAGTAACCCAAGGATGATTTCTACATGCAATTCAAAAGGCTACTTGAATCACTATTTGGTTGATTTCTTTAAAGTTTTTTTTTCTTTTTTTTTCGTATGTGTTCTCATCTCACAAATAAAGACCGTATCGCTAGATGACATCTACAGATTGGATCGAAAGGTTGTCATTTTTGTAGTGAAAGCGACTGGAAATGCCGACGTACATTTCAAGTTCAACTTTCATCCTCATTGTGACGAGGGACATGCCTTCAAAGCAGAATTCTCAGGTTTGTGGCTGGGTCTCGTTGCATAAACATTACCATTGATGGTAATTTCCATGGAAACGTAGATTTGATTAGCTTTTGGGTGATGTTGCCATGGTAGTTTATATTGATGGCAAAGTTACTATCAATGGTAATATTTATGCAGTGGGGCTCTTTTGTGTACCTGCGTTGGTGCTAGCGTATGTGCAGGTGTGTGTATGTGGGTAGGATTTTGTGTTTTCTTTCTTTCTTTTAAATTGTTTTCCTTTTCTTTTGTTATAATCTGAATAGTAATTACTGATGTTGACAATTCTTGAATAAACTGTTATTATCTATAGGCAGATTTTGTTCTCACGGCCCCTCTCCCCGCTTACACATACACACACTCTCTCTCTCCCTCACTCGTTTTCTTTCTCATTTTAGTGAAGTACGCTGTTACAGTAGTGAAATCCCCGTTTATTTGTTGTGTCTTTACTTCATAATTGTCTATTTTGTTTATATCTTGTCGCTCATTTAACCTATTTAATGATAAACGAAGAATGAAGACAATCACTTTTGCTTTTCCAGTATTTGAAAAAGAATTGTATAGCATTGCAAACATTTAAATATCCTAAGTAGCGACCTGAATTGTATATGATTTTTGTGGAAAAGAAAGTAATTGTTCTTAATAAATATGTTTCATTTATAACGTTTAAAGTCATTTCTTTTTTTGTACCGAAGTTTGCGACGATATAAATCTCCAAAGCACATTAAGTCTCTTTAAAAAAAAACCTACTCTATTGTTTTTATCTATTTATTGATTTTTTTTTTTTTTACCTATCTATTCATTTATTTGTCTCGATGCAGATGTTGGTGAAGCTCCTATCTTGTAAGTACTTATCGAGACACTAAAAAATAGCATTTCGTGATAACTTGAAAGTGAACGGAATCACGTTTAATAACAAAAAAAATAACATTTCCCAAATATTGCACATCTGCCCATGAACGTGAACAAATGAATAATGTTGTTGTAGCATGAATTCACTACTTATTCATAAGATAAGCTCTCGTTAAAGGAATCTTTCGGCAGCAGCTTTGGTTGCCGCTTTCCCACCGTGGACAATCAGAGAGAGAGAACTAATACTCCCTACTACAACTTTTGAACCTTTTTCGCTATCAGTGCCATATCTTTCCTTTGTATTTATATACACTGATATATTTACTATTTTATGTGCGGTACCCGAATGCGTAACCCAGATGATAGTGTCAGGAGTGTCACGTATGACAGACATGAGCACTATACAAGAACCCACTATTATCATTAGTATTAAGTTCAAAGAATGAAATTGCCCTTGCCCATTTCCAATTGAATCGGTGATATTTTCACATGCCATGTTGTTATACCATACATATATCCTATACTTTGTGCAATAACGAATGAGTCACCTAGCAATATTGAGCGTTGTTCAGGCGATGCAGAATCATGAGTCACAGTTAAAAATAACCTAGCTTTAGCTCAAGGTAATGTAGTTTTGGTTTTATAAGTAATTTTGGTTTGTTATCGATCCATGGTTGGTTTAGTAAAGTTTCCCGATCAATTAAACACTTGCAATATATAACGGTTTAACTGAGAGAAGAGATAATACTCCACAGAGAGCAACCAACTTAATATATTTCCTTTTTTTCCAGACAAGTGCCTTCCACCACAATTTCAATGGAACCAGAGGGGGCCACATCGTCGTCTACAGAGCCATCGGAGTCTTCGGAGAGGAAAGAAGAGTAAGTCATAATACAAGTTCAAAGATTTGCAAGGTGAAAATCCAAAACTTGTTTAAGGGCAGAATGTTGTGAAAATAAACTTAATTGTTAACATATTCAAAAAGCATTGTGAAAAAAATAGTATTGGTTTTAAAAATACTTTTTTATGGCAACGGCAGTGTTTTGCTCACCCAATTGTGCGTGTACAAAATAAGTGTTTAATTGTGTTCACTCGTATAGAGAATACCACATAGTCTTTTGATCTGAAGCTTTGCACAAACGTTCATATACTCATGTTGCTGCTACATATAATGTATAATAGCAAATCAGTCAGATTAGGCCCTAACAGTATTACCAAATTATATTCAGTGACCCATTTAATGCACGTGGGTCAAGAAAGATAAATGTGCCCTAAACTCCTTGTCCAAAGATATTAAAACGAGGCACCTCTGGGGTGGGAGCGGAGAGCTGGCATCAAGATAACACAGTGCTCCCACTAATAACCCAAGTTTTCTAGCCGACAACAATCAGATGGAGAACTTCATTTTAATTGCATTATGTTCCAGAGTGTGGAACATAACCGAGTTATCAAAAGACCGGCATAAAGACAGGTCTCGAGATATCCCAACTTAATACTTGGACTAATATGACTCTTTAAACAGACATGTCGAAAAAAGTATTACCTCGTATTTAGTATGCAGATGGATATGGTCTCTTTGTTAAAGCTTTGTGTAATTAGACATTTTGATGAACAATCGAAATGATTGGTAAGGGCGATTATAAATAAGAAGTATTGTTTAACTTCAGTTTGCAAAAACAGCTTTAACTGTTTTGGGAATGTTTCTAATATATTACAAATGCAAAATATGGCGATTCCTTTTGGTTTTGCAAAGTAAGGATAGGCTCACCCTTCTGAAAGGATATCTAAATATAGATATTTAGTCATTTGTTTTAATTTTGTTTAGCGAGTAGATGGAATGAGAAGGGAAAGCGACTTGTAATTTGCTTTCACATTGAATCCACCATGATTGCGTAATCTTAAGAGTCACCCCTTATATTCTGTTGTTTCCGCAAGGCTATCAGCTACCCCCGTACGGTTAGACGACATACTTCTCTACGATATCGCCGAAGAAATCGAGACTGATGAACACCTTGAAAGGTTAATGCACACTTTGGAAGTCACACAGGGGTCACAGTCACGGTATCACGAGATCAACAGGTTGGAAGGTCGCCTTACGGCTAAAGGAACCCGTCAGATGCTGATGGATTGGAGGGCCAGGACAGCAGTCGTAGAGCAACGGGACAGGCTGAAGGACGCCCTCACCAGGGCTGGGCTGTTGGACCTGAGGGACAGATTCTTCCCAGGCTAGAAAGAATTAGAAGAAAAGAGCGAAAAAGAAGATTGTGATGGAAAAGAGGTTTTGTTAAATCACATGACTTAAGTTCGTCACACCATCTAAGGAGCACGGTAATTAAATGTTCTGAAATGACTGGTTTTAAGCGTCGTAATGTCAATACTCGAAATTCGAAATCCAGCTATCCTAAAGATAATGTTCACTCTGTCGCCCAATTCTCGATTATGTTTGATTACTTTGTCAAAAGAACCACATTAAATCATTATAAGCTGTGCACAGACATTATACTAGATTATTTTCTTTAAAAGGTGCAAAGTCTCCGTCAAATCATGAGCGACTATTTCTTTTTAATTTGTCTCCTACATAATACATATACAACAGAATGGTTTTATTAGTCCATCTGTTTTTTAGTGAAATAGTAATTACTTACAGCACCTTCCTAAGCTAAATTAACGTGACTGATATTACATGTTTTAGTTTTAATCACGCCTCGTTTTTAAATACAAAATGATAATAAGCTGGTATCAGTAAAAGTATTTGCAATATTTACATTTAGGGCGCATGTATAACCAACATTTTTCGTAAAGTAAAATAAAAATGACTGATTTGTTGTTCAGATAAAATGGGAGATGACGTCGCAGGATACGTCACAGAGCTGGCAATTTGTGTTTGATTATTGGAAACTTCAAAAATGCGTAGCTTTAAAAAAAAAAAATGTCGGATTTTGCTCAAACTTTAAAGGCAGGCTTTACTACTTCAGCTAGAAGGGATTAGACCACACAGCGAGCCAGCGAGGTCACTGTGACAGGTGGCTATCTCATTAACTCAGCTCTCATTTAACATAAGAAAAAGAGGATCATGGGGGACCAACAGGCACCGATTGGGGAAGTTTTCTATATAGAGGGAGCAAGTAGCTACAAGTAGGACAGTGTGCCTTTAAATTGAATATTCTCTCTCATTTGTCCTTCTATACATAATATCAGGGTGTACATTCTCTTTAAACATATTTTTTCACGTTTTGAAAACTTTTCCGTTCATTAGCTGCCTAGTTTTTTCATACTTTTGTCTGATAAGCCATTTGAAAATGTCTTACACTGTCATCTTCCCGATATGCCTACTACAGTACAATAATATTTTTTTTAGCAATCTCATTATTTTGTATTCCTACCACATTCTTTACATTATTCTGGTAAATTTCTGTTTGTAATAACATATAAATATTTTGTATATTTTCGGTGGAGGAAGTAGATTTTGATACTAAAAGCTACCAATGAGGATAGGCCTTAAGAAATTAATATTTCTTTGAGGAAATCAATCCCCATGCATTAGTTGTTTTTTTCGTTTATATTTGTATCGTTATTATAATCATCATTTTTGTATTCTTTCATTGGCTATGTATGTTATTGTTTTGTTGTTGCTTTGTACCTAGAAATTAAATAAATATATAAATGCCATGAATCTGGGGATTATTAGGGTATCAGGACGTCAAAGAAGAAGAAGAAGAAGAAGAAGAGATAAAAGAGTAAGGTTAGTACTTGTATTGATTATACTACATTATAAAATTATCCCGTTTGTTATCATATGTTTATATATTAATGTTACTTATACATTACGACATGAAGCTATGGTTATGTGCTTATTTCTACTATACCTTACGCTTACATAGTATTTTTTATTCATTTATTGTATTTAGAAAATAGAACAAAATAGAAAGAAGAAAACAAATTGGAATTAAATAAGGAATGCCCACAAATCTGTTTAATTCTTATAAATAAAGGATAATGTTATGTAACTTGTATGTGTATGCTAAGCATTTCCTAAATAAAATTGTATATGTGTTTACGTATTGAAACTGTGTTATCTTGTACGTTAGTTTTTCTTTTTCTTTATAAAAAAATGCATGAGTCGAGAATATTTGATTTAATGTAAGGCTAATTGTATGTAGCTGTTAAGCATTTTCTATATTAAATTGTAAATGTTTTTAGGAATTTAACAGTGTTAACTTGTATGTTAGTAACCTTGTATTTCTAAACAGAAACAAGAGTCGAAAACATTGGATTTAATGTAAGGCTAGTTGCATGCAGCTGTTAAGCATTTTCTAAATAAAATTGTAAATGTGTTTTTACGTATTCAAACTGTGTTAACTTGTACTTTATTTAGCTTATAATTTCTTGAAAATGTGCATGAGTTGAGAACATATGATTTAGTGTAATGTAAATTGAATGTGTATGTTAAGCATTTTCTAAATAACATTTTACATTGTTGACGTATTCAAACTGTGTTAACTTGTACATTTAATTTCGGTTTTTTTCTAACGAAATGAAAGAGTCGAGAACCTTTGATTTCAAACTGTTTGTCAACTGACAGAGAACAAATATTTTTTTTTTTAATCGAAAATACGGAAAAGATGAGGCTTACATTCAGCAAATGAAATTTATGTAAGCCATTTTCGAAACCGAATTAAAAGCATACATTTTTGCCTTAATACGAATTATTCCATTCACCTTTTACGAAAAACAGAAACAAATGCAAATTACAAAAATGACATGCTGTGATATTTCAATTATGCGAGAGTGTATATATGTGCGTAGCGCCCTCATCTGCAACACACAAAGGCACAATTCTGATAAAACAAAACACGTAACAAACACATTATTCATTTCTCCAAAACAGCAATGTGTAGCCTGTTATTGCAAGAACGACAAAAAAGAAAATATAAAGAAAGTTCTAATTATATTATTTGTTAATTATAAGCATCTAAATACTTTATTTCATATCATACATTCTAAGCTACTTGTTAAATGAATGACTGTCCAAATATGTGAACAATAACTATGTGGAATTCCAGGATGTGAAAATGATGTTGTTCTTGCTAAAATTTCATTAACATTTTTTCAAACACTCAATCTTCAGAATATAAGGACTGGTATCAGACTAAGCGTTAGGGAAATCGAAAAAGAGACTCCCTGGCATATTTACATTGATATTTTGGTTGGAACTGAAGGCGGATCCCCATCCAGTTATTCAGAGCTATCTATAAGTTTATACAGTGTTTAAGTCTAATTGGATTCAGTAGGACACGACATGTACAGGTGTCGTGGTTTAGTGGATACGTCGTTGGTCTGTGGCTCATATGGTTCGCGGTTCGGGTATTTGCCACTCCCCACCCATGTGATTAATGAGTACCGATTGCATAGATTTCCTGAAATGCTGTGAGCACCAAAAAACGGTAGCATTGCAAAGCCAGGGTAATATTGGGGCACCTTGAGTACCTTGCCTGGTGGATATGTGAGCTATAAAAACCATCCAATATAATTATTACTTTATAATTATTAAATATAATATTTGTTCTTTTCTTGCCCAAAGGAGCACTCGCTATATTGTGCCCAACTTTGCTGAAAACATGATGGCCAAGCTGCTGTTACTACTAAAAAAGGTTATCATTATCAAAGAAAACGACCGCGGTTGTCACTTCACTTAAATTAAATGAGCGAGCCTTAGATACATGATATTATCTTTATTTATATCAGAGGGCGCTCGTCGAAATCAAGATTGAGACACGTCGTTCACTGATCTGGAGAATTATTTACTGTTTGAAACATCAGGAAAGCCGTGAGTGTTAACTTTGAGACACGATATATTTCAACTTAATAGTGAACATTGAAAAGGAATAATTTTGGGTGGCTTTTGACGAACAGACAGAACGAAAAAAAGAGTCAAATTGGTAGCTCGCTTTCGCTTGCTGGACCTAGCGCCACGTATGCAGGGCGACACGGGCATGTATGATAGTGGCGGGATCAAACGCGTTTTTTCTTAAAAACAGGGATGTACCGATGGAGGGAAAACCACTCGTACACGAAGAGTTGTAATCGCGCTATCCAAACAGCTAGGCTCTACACAAAACCTGAAAGGCCTGCAGAGGATAGGAGTCTTTGGAAAACTACATGGGGTATGGACTATGTTGCGTGTTAACTAGTAATCCCACATAATTCCTTTTTTAATTAAACTACTAAAAAGCAGTATCCCTCCAGACAATAAAACACTTAATAAATGATCACATCCAGACAAATTGATTATGGTTAAAAACTGGTTCTATATTCTATAATTTCACATAAGATACAATGATTACAGAATTATCAGAAACCTCTTCTGTCTATCTCAACAGTGACAGACAATTAAACTATCACTAGGCCCTTGGTAGTTACTATTAATAATCAAACATAGATAACTTCCAACAGCACATTAATGTAAAGGAGACTCAACTTAGGCACTATGGTATTAATGATTACCGCTTAATACAAGTCTCGAAATATCAGGAGTCCTGTTCAGTACAACTTAAGACAGTACTAAAACAAGTCAGTTAAATATCATTCACACTACATGAATAATAACAGTCAAGAAAATACTACTCACATCTAAGCTAGACAGCGTTTAGATTTACTTACATAGGCACGAAATATTGTGGTTCAAGAAACCACTAAACAAATCTCTACTTGTGTATGTGTACGGAATGCACAACACGAGAATACAACAATATATCGGTGGATCTAGACTATAGCAGATCTAGATCAGTAGACCAGGTATAGGCCTAGACTAGTGCAATTATAAACATGTAAAATATGTGTTAGTAAGCGTACGCACTCAACAACAGGCACTCAGTCAGTCAAAATAAGGTATCACAATGATAAACAATGCAAAGCATACATCACAATATAATTAACGTTACGTGAGTCATTGGAGTTGAATTCAGAGTAGATCTTCTTCAAGTTCTAGATAGATGTAGAAACTAGCTAGTCGAAAACAGTGGTCGATGAGCTGGTTGTCGATCGCGTAGGATATGCAGACGATGATCGACGCTAGGTGAATACCACGATGAAGACAACGATGATGACAACAACGATGAAGACGACGCTGGTGAAGACAGCGATGATGAAGTCGACGATGATGAAGACAACGGTGATGAAGACGATGATGAATCAGTATAAACAGATGAATACAATGATGATGCAGTCAATGTCAATAGATCAACTTCAGTGACTTGCGATGCAGGTCGAAGAATCAAATGTCGAGACAATATATATCATATGAAGTCGATGATAAAAGGTTGTCAAACAATAATGCAGGTGAGAAAAACGTTAGATCATATTAAATGTTCTATTCTCACTGCTGGTGAATTAAAGTGTCGTCAATGCTGAACATCGAGAGAGTCAAAATATATCTTGCAAAACGTACAAGATGTAAATAGGTGAGCACGTCCACCGGGAATGGTCCGGGGACGTAGTAGTTCAATCCTCGTTGGATACAATTTTCTAGGTACAAATATCAACCCAATAACAGCATGTGTGTATACCAATATTAAAACAGCTCACTGATTCCCGCACAGGAAAATCAGAAGAGCGCCAATCAACTACAGCGCGATCGGTTCAAAACAAGCGCACATGTATGTTAATTAAGCACGTGATCTAAATACTTATGAATAAACATCGTGCAGTAATAAATCGAGTTAAAACCAGTTCTGAGGACATGGCGTAATACCAAATCCTCGAACTCTCAATGACTTCTAAAGCGGCCATTTTGGATTAAAAACACAATATACCAGTGAATTATAAATGAATGCACTGTAACATTAGTCGCTACAAGTCCTATGGAGGCTATATGTTGATGATAGGGTATCCAGAATTGCCCTCCTTGCATCAGGCCTTAGCTTTAGAGGGATCTTGGCGCCAATATACGACTCGAACCCGTTTCTGAACCATCATGACTCAAATACATCATTGAAAGTAATCGTTAAAGATGTCCCTTTGTCGGTAAAAGATGAAGTGATCGTAAATGAAATTGTAAAACAAAAGTGTAAAATCATTAGCAAAGTGCAAACAATGAAGCTAAGGGTGAATGACCTCTTGACGGAGTGTTACACGGGGGACAGAATGCTGTTCATCGTAACCCCCCCCCCCCCGCAGAACCCCTCCCACGAGTTCATGAATATGGGATCCTTCAAAGCCCGTGTCTACCATGAGGGACAAGACAAAGACCCCATCCTATGCTCGAAATGTTTGTCACAGGGGCATCATGTTTCTCATGTTCAAGTTGGTTATGCCCCTGTATCTCCTGTACATCAAGCTAGGAATCTTAGTGTAATATTTGATTCTACCATGTCACTTGAAACCCATATTTCAAATTGTGTTAAACTGGCTAATTGTAATCTACGTAATATCCGTGCAATTAGGCAATATCTCTCACCTCAATCCACCCAACAGTTATTACATGCTTTTGTTACTTCGCACCTTGATAATTGCAATTCATTACTCTTTCGAATACTCGCCAACCAAATTAACCGATTGCAAATAGTTCAGAATGCTGATGCTCGCCTTGTAACTAACACCAAAAGATCATCACATATTACTCCTATCTTGAAATCTCTGCACTGGCTCCCTGTTCAACAGCGTGTGATCTATACAATTCTACTCTTAACCTATCGTGCACTAAATGATCTAGCTCCAGAATATATTTCATCCCTTCTATCACCCCACTCTGCAGGTCGTTCTGGTATACGTTCATCACATAATATTAGACTTAAAGAAATAGGTACCAAAATAAATTGGGGGGATAGAGCATTTGCATCAGCAGCTCCTTTTTTGTGGAATAAGTTACCTTTCTTTATTCAGACGGCCAACACCCTCTCTACTTTCAAAACTGTACTTAAAAATCACCTGATGCTCAATGCATATTGTTAAATTTCAACGTTTTTTTAATACAATGCATGCAAAACAAACAATCACAGTGTGCCACATTGTATGTACGTTGGCACCATGAAGTTGTATAATCTAATGCAAGTACACATTTAATATTTCTTTAATCTTAAGTATGTTGAATATTAATTTAAATTATTTGTATGCGCCTTGAGCATCTTTAGAGATGGATATGTTGCGCTTCATAAATATTGTTATTATTATTATTATTATTATTATTATTATTCTACGTGCACGAAGACGGTGGTATGTAGGAAATGCTTGCAGTCCGGTCACAACTGATTCGAATGCACGCAGCAATATAACGAGAAAAAAAGTGTACACCTAGAAAATTGCTAATTATTAAGAATTCAGCTATGAATAGTTGATTATTATACATCATATAAAAAAGTGTTTTATCCCAAATAATTTGGTATCATTTTATGTGGTATGTGTTCACGCTTGGATGAACATGATGCATTGTTTGCGAGAGTGCCAAAAGTGATTTGCGCCAATGTTGCTATTGTGATACTAGTTTTTCCTAATTAGTGTAATTTTCCTTCTGATAAATGCCCATAATTCTCCTTTATGATTAGTGCCCCTTTTCTATTCTCATTAGTGCCATTTGCCATCTCTGGTGAGTGCCCTTTTTCAGAGGGGGAAGCGCCCCATTTTCACCTCTGTCACGTGCTCCTTTGTTCTTTTTATAAGTGTCATATGCCGTTTGAACACGTGCCCGTTTTCCTTTCACCATAAAATGTGCTCATAATTTAGAGCAGCTAAAAGCTAAATTCTTAAACTAATTTTGCCCAAAGCTAGCTCGCTACGCTCGCTCGAATTTAACGTTTATATTATTATGTTTCTTATTACATGTCTTTTCACTCTGTCATGATTAATTTGTGCTTAAAACCCCATCAGAATTGGGTGTTTTCCTCGGCTTTATAATATGTAGTTTTTTACACTTCGACCTCAGAAATCCGAACAATTTTTAGATCATCACACCCAACTGCAAAGTATGATATTGGACTATGTCAAGAGAGAAATGAAGATTGAAATCATCCCTGATAATGTTATCACCATATAGGGGTATACCAATGTGTAAAAATGGCATATTTTCACTTTGTGGTTTCCCTTTGTAGGTGCCCCTTATTCCAGAAGGTGCCCGTTTATGTTTGTGCCCCCGTCCACCTTGTTAGGCGCTCCACCGTCCCTGGGTAAAGGGTGGGATATTAAGTTATCATCTCATTGCTAAAAGTGTGAAGAACATTAATGTAATCAATCAATTAATTTGTTTAGTGGAGAGATGCAAAGTACCCTAGCCTTGCAAATAATCAACATAACAAAAAACAATACGCCATAGCTGAAACGTATTTTGTAGGCCCACATCCTGACCATTATTGTCAAACAAAAATTGCCCATTATGCAGCCAGGTGATGAGGCGGATTTTTGTCTCCCCCCCAAAAAAAAAAAAATTAAAAATTAAAAATTAAAAAATAATAGATAAAAAAAAAAATATATATAATAAATAAAAAAATAAAAAAAAAAAAAAAAAAAAAAAAATAAAAAAATCTGTATTGCTCATTGCGCCTTTTTAGTACACGTTGTCGTTTTTTAGATTGACTATGAGGCCAACGACTGATTTTGACAATGGCCGGGGAGGTAAAAGAAAAATTGGTATTTTTGTTGTTAAATCTTTGACGGCCCTAAACTGTACCAGAGAGACTTAACAAAAGAAGCTATAAATAAAGACATCCAGGAGTGGAAAGTGCCCAACTGATCTGCCTAGTGAACAATGTGGCAAAGTCCTATAATGACTATAGGAGATAAATTAACATAATCATCTGCTACTTGAAATTGTCCTTAGTTTTAGTCATTTTCAAATGTATTAAACCTTATTTGTGTGTGTGTGTGTGGGGGGGGGGGGGGGCTTCTAGTGAAGCTCGTAGAAACAATATACGTACATATACAAGATTGTAGCTTATAAGCGTAGTTAACGATGTTTGTTAAAATTATAACTGTTAAGATGATTTCTGACCGCTATACTGCAAACTCTTAAAACCATAGAGAAGGTTAAATACGGATATAATCTTGTAGCAAATTTTATTTGTTGTACTTAAATATAAGAATACAAGATATTACCTCATTCACAAAAGGTCGAGTACCTTAAATATACAAGTGCTGCCATGACAAATGTATACAATAATAACTATCATAGATAAGTGTCCGTTTGAATCTTTGATCATGCGCTACATAGTTATTATCTCATACTTCCTGCAATTGTATTTATAATAAAATCATTTTTTAAATTTTATTTGGCACAACTAATTGCGATGGTATAACTTCCAACACTGTGTTGCATACATCAACCAACGTTCTGGTTGATCCAAAGTCTCGTTGTCTCGTTTGTGGTGAATAGGGACTTTTAGATTGAGTGGACGAGAACGACCGGCGTCAACGTCCACTGATCACGCGGGTCTAAAGCAAGCCGTTTTAACATTTATTCCTATTTCTTGATATCTAGAATTACCATTGCTTTACTACAGAAAATCATTTCTTGATATCAAGCAATAGGAATACATGTTAAAACGGCTTGTCATGGACACGCATGATCAGTGGACGTTCACGCCGTTCTCATTCACTCAATTTAAAAGTTCCTAATAGCGCTACAATGTCAATATTAAACCTGGCAAACCTATTGTCCCGAATTCCAGAGGTCCTTGGTTGCTTTCATATCTGCTAAATCTGACTTCTGTTTGTTGTAACTCGTAGTTATTTGTTAATATTGTGCTACCAGCTGTCTGTCATATTAAACTTATGAATGGCAAAACCACCAGCCGAATCTTTCAATTTGTGAACGAAAAATGGGATACTCACTTGAGTGACAAAGCATTTTTACATGCTCTGAAATCTGAAATTCCATTACTTTTGTGTCGATATCACAAAATATACTTTGTGCATCGATCAAAGAAAAGCAGCACATGTATGAATTATACACTTGCCAGGGGGTAATTTTTCTAAATTGGTCATATTCGGGGGGGGGGGGGGGGGGTAATTAGCCGTGCGAAATAACTATCCTTGTGTTATTGTCTAGGGGGTTATTGTCCTAAAGGGGTTATTGTCCTAAAAGAGTAATTGTCGGTTCTTTAGCCCAGCTTGGTACAATATGTGTACGAAACTCTTAAGAAACACTGGTCCTCAGTCATTCATGTCAGGGAAAAATAAATATGGTATATTAGACAAAAAAACAAGTTTACTCTTAGGTTGGAATATATTTGAAGTTCACATTTGATCTTACGTTTAAGTTACAATCCTTTATACCTTATACGTACTGTCTAGAGAGAGAGAGAGAGTGATCACACTTTGAAGAAATTAATTTATTAACAACTTGTTTATTTAATATAAAATGAATACATAACGCTTTCCCCAAAGTATATATTAGCTCAATGGTCGCAGTGGTGGTGGATTTGTGGTAAAAAAACTGCGTATGACATGCTGTGAATTCACATTCCTGAGTAACTTTCACAACACACATTAAAGTGGCACGTTCCCGCCAGTGTAGCTATCGCTGCTCTAGTCATCGCCATCTTGGTTCCGAAGATCGACTTCTAATTTGCATACAGCTGTCAATCAAAGTACGCGCGGCCTGGCCTGCCTTCGCCAAGCCAGCTGATCGCTGACGATCGCGACGTCACGAAAGTGGGCGGAAACAGCAGCCGAATCTTAGAGCCGAACTGCGATTGGCATTACTTCGGCACATGTATGCGATAATCGGTATTGTCCGGGCATTCGGAACATGCCATCTGCGTAAGAGCCGTATTCTGTTGGTGTCAATAGGCATCTAGCACCGTCCGCCAGCGGGTACGTATTTTGAACGCCCTCTGGAATACGGGGAACATGCCCCTTTAAGTAAAATGCCATCACGTTTTTAACACCAAATTAATTAAACCACGATAGACCATACTAAGAGGATGTATGTAAAGCTATTAAAACTTTGAGAGTTTCAATTTACTCTTTCCGGTTTCAAATTTATTCCGTCAGACAGTAAATACAAATAAATACATGTTTGTATAATAATTGAATCAGTTAAATACTGACATCCATGAGAGTTTCAATTCACTTAAACCGGTTTCAATTTTACATGTGTTCCGTGTGCTCCAGAATAGCAGTTGAACCTTCTTTTCACAATACGGTCTTACAAATTTTGTGCGCATAACCATGACAATTGTGTAGAAATTTCCCAAAATAACTCTATGACATCAGTACAGTCTTTCAACACGGCAGGTCTACATGTACGAGCGCCGCTTCTAGACACAACGGTAAAGGTAGGTAAAATGCTACAGGAACGTTTGGGACAAAGTAAAGTGGATACGTTTAAACACATTCTATTTGTTGTTGTTATTATTGTTGTTATCGTGGTTTGTTGTACTTTTCTTGTCATCACACCTATATTTTGTGTTATAACTTCGTGCTTCACAACACGTGTAGAAGGCTTATTATAATCCTAGTGCAATTTAGAACACTGTATGCCTGCTACATATAAGGCCTATCTCTGTGTATGTATTTTGGCCGTGGGCCGAGTCTCCTTTTTATTCAATTTCGTAAAAAGTTTGCCGTGATTTTGTTTCCATATTTTGGCACAAATAGGCTAATATAAATATAGACTAACAAACAGCATAATTTCGAATGACATTTCTACACGCACGGTCTGCTTACAATTCTACGAGCCGCTTGGTTTTCACCCACGTATAGTGGTATACACCCGCCCTGAACGCGATGCGCGCAAGCTACACTCACAACATGTACAGCCCCCTGATTGATCAAGGAGCGCGATACACCTACCCCGATTGGGACTGCAAAATATACGGAGAATATTTGTATATTATAATGAAATTCTCTTGTATTAAAGTGACGCCCACTCCTGATAATTTTTGAATATCCCAGAATATCCTCAAGATAGTCCAAATAGATTAAGAAAAAACAGCGTGTTTGTCAAACTGAAATAGCTAGCAGACATGTGTTTAAACTGTTCAGCCTAGCTGTATACACGGATATTACGAAGTATGACAGAGTTAAGAATAATAAATACCGAACACCATTGATCTTGACGAATTTAATTAACTTCTATCACTCAAAAGGCATTGTGTGGCCAAAATACATAACGATACCTCCCTTTTACTAAAAGAAAGTGTCCACTACCTTTTGCCTTAAAATATTTCCCAAAGTTTAGCAAACAATATTCGTATGGGGAATAAAATTGTATGGTTTTGAAATAGGTTTTCGCCAAACGGACTGTAAGCTAACGTCCTGGTAAAGGTTTTTCACGTTCCCCTTCTTTTACCAACCGAGAACGATACCTCTATATACTACAAGCTTTTGTAAATCAAGATGTCAGTAAGTGTTGGAGAATTTTTGATTTACTCTTCGTTTAACTACAATATGGCTTATACATAATTGCACTCGTATTTCAGAGGGTATTGATCATGAGAAGATTTATTGTTCGCTGTTTGTTGGTCGCAATGCTGTTGCCCTTGGTTTGTCGGGCGTGACGTTATGCGAGCTTGCAGCGCGAGCCTACCTTTGTTTAGCCTTTTGACAAGGCCTCGTGACTCTGGCTATTTTCCACCCAAATCAGCGGCTGAGATGAATCTAGAGACCCAAGGTGAACGCGCGATGGAGTGGCAGTAGCTGCGCTACTCGCTCTGGCGTTCACTCGGGTTTTCGCGATTAGTCTCTTTTTAGTCGCTCGGCGTCTATCAGACATGCGGCCTTGTTTAAAGGCTAACCTTTGTTGGAAAACTAGGCGTTGTGGCGTGCGCCTGTAATCAAGCTAACAATAGAAGTTACAAACTGATTCAGCCGAGGACGAAGGCTCGAAACTGATTCGCGTCTTTCGGATGGTGACGTTTAAAGGTCGGTCCCCAGACGTAAATAATCATATCTGATTGATACACGTCAGTAAAAAACCCATTACAGACACACACACACTTACCCGGGAAGTCAGGAATGCCATGCCAACTATCACGAAGTTCGTATATGTATTCGCATATATGTCCTGTTTCATCTTAACTCAACGGTGAATGGACCGGATTGATTGTCTCCTTGAGCTCTAAAAGGATGTACCCACTATATCGTAAATTTATTGTGAGATATTTTAAATATTTATGTAGGTACCTGTACCATACCTGGTCCAAAGTGTATTTAAAATGATAGAACCGTTGCACTTTTTCCAGTTTTGCAAAGTTACTAGAAAGATTCATGTACAACAATCTTGCACAATATGAAATTTGAATCCTGGTTTTTGGTAGAATTATTCTACTTCTCTGTTAAAAAATGTTCTGTTCTACTCTACATGGAATTGACGGAGGCATTTTTTTTTTGTTATGGCATCTTTAAAGACCTTTCAAGAACCTTGACACCATCGACCACCCAGCTTTTCTAAAACAATAAAAACTTGTATGGAAAACGAGGCTAACCCTAAGAAAGTGGTTCCATAGTCGTATACAAAACAGAATGCGGTGGTCGATGGTCTGGAGCTCCCGGATGCTCGTGAGTTTTTGCAATTCAAGATAGTCATCAATAAGGGATAGACACTGTAATACGTGCATTACAATTTGCACAACCACTATTGCTTTATTTCTTGGGATATCAGTTCTCTCTCTCTCTCTCACACAGACCATTCCAAGGACAATCTTATAAAACAAAGACTTGTCTTGGATTATGTTCAGAAGAACTACTTCTTTCTTAAAGGATTGGGTCCAGGGCTCCGCCGATGGACACCTGCCAGTTCATAAGAAATAATATAATTGTTTTCCAACTGTTCTACCTTTGTCCGAATCCTTCGTTGGATTAAGCTGTGCCACAGATCAACAATGCAATCTGTATTGGTACATTGAAGTTTCATGTGTTTTTTTTTTTTTTTTTTTCTTTTTCTGACTGTCTCTTCATCCATTTGCTGTTCCTTTGCCTTCTTTTCTCTTTCTTTTCTTCCTTTCTTCCGTCGCGCTCTCTCTCTATTTCCTGTTTAACGCTGCCAGAAAAGAGGGCCGGGCCGATTTGCGACCTGATCCGCAACTGATCTGTACATCTAAATGTATTCACGCATTTAATACGCAAGGCTTGAAATGGGATGGTTAGCCATCCCATCTGATATGTTGCCGACCCGTTTCTCGAGAGAGCAGTATCTATTTATACATTTCTATCTCTCTCTATCTCTCTCCCTTTTTCATTCTTTTAATCTGTTACATATAATTTGGTCTTTCTCTTCTTTTTTTCTTCCGTTGCTCTTTCTTTCCCCATTTTATTTAGCCCAGCAAGAGGGGTGAGCAGCCGAAACGGCCCTTCTTGGATCCGCCATTGATGGATCGATTATTTAAGTCTATAACAATGTTTTCTTTTCTAAATTGTTTCGTAGAACTGTATATCAATGTAGGCATGGCAGAAAAAGAAGAACCAAGTGTCCCCGAGGCGATTGAAGGCAAGCAAATCCGTGATTCTTTCATTATTAATAAAATTATAAAAGTACTAACAATAAGATTGGAAAATAAAAACAGAAAAGAAAGAACAGGAAAACACGGGAAAAAAACAAAACTTTAAACCACCTGAAACAAAACAAGAAGGAAAAAGGAGAAGAAAACAAAGAGGAGATGAAAAAGGAAAAGCAAAAGAGGAGAGAGGGGGGGGGGGGGGGGAAGGAGGAGGAGAAGTAATTATAACAATAGTAATAATAGTAATTATCATCATAATGATAATAATTATACTGATAAAAATAATAAGGGCACACTTTTTCAAAAACGTTGAGATTAACTTTGTCACAGTTTGAATTTCTTATCCTTTTACGGATTTGAGATGTATATGATCTATTTTTTTTAATTCATAATTGGTGTTATGGTTATAGATCATTTAATATTCGTAAGTATCCGTTTGATAAGATACAAATTTGAGATGTTTTTTATTTATTTATTTATTTATAATTGGTTTTATGGTTATATATCATTGAATATTCGTCAGTGTCCTTTTTTAAGATACATAGTTAAATGTGTGCATGTAATATATTATAATATTTGTCTTATTTCTCTATTTTCAATGCGCTAATTTTACGCTTGCAGAAGGTAAGTATACAACTTTGTCCAATCATGGTTATTTCTTATAACAATGGTGGTCATCTATGTGATATTTCTCTCCTTTAAGTTATATATTTGCTTCATTGCTTCATTGGAACTAGGCACGATGTCTATTGATATATTGAAATAGATAAAAGTATCATGAATAGGCAATGTAGAGTAATACAAAACACAAACCTTATACTGATATTGGATTTAAAATTTTGTGTTTACAGTTAGTATTAGAATCCATCAGGAATCCATGCAGTCAGGAGTGTAATCCCAACTATCACGAAATTCGTTCATGTATTCGCATAATTATGTCCTGTTTCATCAAAAGTGCAAAGGCGAATGGACCAGATTGTTAGTCTTCCTGAGTTCTAATAGGATGTATCTACTATATCGTAAACTCATTGTGAGATATTTTAAATATGTATGTACGTACCGGTACATTACCTGGTCTATAGTGTATTTAAGTGATAGAACCGTTGCACCTTTTCCATTTTTGCTAAGTTACTCGACAGATTAATGTACAACAAACTCTATGAAATCTTTCAAAATTTGAATCCTGGTTTTCGCAAAAATTATTCTATTTCTCTGTGTGTAATAATTTGTGTTCTACTCTACATGAAATTATCAGAGGCAATTTTATTCGTTATGGGATCTTCAAGGACCTTTCACAAACATTTGACACCATCGACCACCCAGTTCTTCTAAAACAATTACACTTCTATGGAATACGAGGCTAATCCTAATACAGTGGTTCCATAGTTGTATACAAAACATAATGTGGTGGTCGATGGTCTGGAGCCTCCGGATGATCGTGAGTTTTGACAATTCAGAACCTTCAAGATAGTCATCTTAAGGGATATATACTGTAATACGTGCGTTATAATTTGCACAACCCGTATTGCTTTATTTCGTGGGATATCAGTTCTCTTTCTCTCTCTCTCTCTCTCTAACATACACATACACAGTCTATTCAAAGGAAAATCTTACAGAACAAAGATTTGTCTTGGATTATGTTAAGAGGAACTACTTCTTTCTTAAATGAATGGGTCCAGGGGTCCGCCGATGGACCCCTGCCAGTTACTTAGAAAAAGAAAAAAATCCTACTGTTCTACCTTCATCCGAATGATTCGTTGGAATATCCACTGCCAACAGATCGACACTGCAATTTTGTACATTTAAGTTTCATGTTTTTCTTTTTATATATTTTTTTCTCTCTGTCTCTTCATCCATTTTCTGTTTTTTGCCTTCTTTTCTCTTTCTCTTCTCGCTATTTTGTTCTGTCACTTTCTCTGTGTGTCCCTTTTCCTCCGTTTAAAGGCTGCCAAAGAAAGAGGACCGCGGCCGATTCCTGCCCTGATCCGCAACTCATCTGTACATGTTAATGTATACAGCCATTAAAGTGACTTGGTAACATTGTTAAAGGTTGATGAAAAAAATTGCTTAATTTTGGTATAAAATGTTACTTACTATATTCCTTCTACTGTACTAATCCTCTGACAGGCAAAACATCCTGAAAAAATTCTCAAACCACGAATATATCTATGGTTTTCTTTGAAGGCGTCGATGTGAGGCACCCTCTAACAGTGATTAACAGTAAATTCTCCCAACCATTTTTGAATTTTCCCAACCATTTTTCCATGAAAAAAAAGGCACAAAACAGGTTATAAAAAAATCTGTCAACATTTAAATGTCTGGAACGGAATGTAAAGCCATTTTATTGCTTTGTGAGATTCCCATTCACCTAAAATGTAATTAAATTGTTCTATAGATCTAGATCTAGACCTAGTTGGGAGAATTAAGGAATCGATCACATCAGTTTTTCCCAATTTGTACCATGAATAATGGTCCGTTTTCACTCAAATTTTCAGATTATCTTTAATTGTACATCTAGCATTGAAGTTACTACCTTAGAATCACTATCTCTCATCTGAACAATGTTACCAAGTCCCTTTAAGCAAAGTTGGGTTTCCATTCCATCATATACGTTGCCGATTCGTTTCTCGAGACAGCAGAATATATGTATACATTTTTATCTTTCTCTATTTCTCTCTCTTCTTCTTTTAATCTGTTACATACGATTCTTTTTATCTTTTTTTCTTCCGTTGTTCTTTCTTTCCCCATTTTAGGAGGGGGGGGGGGGGAGCCGATTCGGGCTCTCTTGGATCCGCCATTGGTGGATTGGTTATTTAAGTCTATAACAATGTCATTCTTTCTAAATTGTTTCGTTGAACTGCACATCAATTTAGGCATGGCAGGAAAAGAAGAGCCAAGTGTTCCCGAGGCGATTGAAGGTAAGCGAATTCGTGATTTTTTCATTTTTACTAAAATTACTAACAATAAGATTAATTCAAAAAGGAAAGAAAAGGAAAACACGGGAAAAATAACAAAACAGGATGTGGTGGTCGATGGTCTGGAGCCTCCGGATGCTCGTGAGTTTTGGCAATTCAGAACTTTCAAGATAGTCGTCTTAAGGGATAGACACTGTAATACGTGCATTACAATTAGCAAAACCCGTATTGCTTTATTTCGTGGGATATATCAATTCTCTCCCTCTCTCTCACACACACATTCTATTCCAAGGACAATCTTATAGAACAAAGGTTTGTCTTGGATTA
Source organism: Strongylocentrotus purpuratus (assembly GCF_000002235.5). Classification (NCBI taxonomy): domain Eukaryota; kingdom Metazoa; phylum Echinodermata; class Echinoidea; order Camarodonta; family Strongylocentrotidae; genus Strongylocentrotus; species Strongylocentrotus purpuratus. The sequence continues at coordinate 15,468,792 of NW_022145606.1, forward strand.
TTTTCAGAGGAACAACTTCTTTCTTAAAGGATTGGGTCCAGGGCTCCGCCGATGGACCCCTGCCAGTTCATTAGAAATAATATAATTGTTTTCCTACTGTTCTACATTCGTCCGAATGCTTCGTTCGAATATGCTGTGCCACAGAGCGACACTGCACTCTGTATTTGTACAATTAAGTTTCATGTTTTTTTTTTCTGACTATCTCTTCATCCATTTTCTGTTCCTTTGCCTTCTTTCTCTTTCTGTTCTTTCTTTCTTCCGTCGCTCTCTCTCTCTCTCTCTATTTTTTCCTTTTCCCCTGTTTAACGCTGCTAAAAAGAGGGCCGCGGCCGATTTGCGCCCTGATCCACAACTGATCTGTACATCTAAATGTATTCATGCATTTAATACGCAAGGCTTGAAATGGGATGGGTAGCCATCCCATCTAATATGTTGCCGACCCGTTTCTCAAGAGAGCAGTATCTATTTTATACATTTATATCTCTATCTATCTCTCTATCTCTCTCCTTTTTCTTTCTTTTAATCTGATACATACTTTTCTTTTTCTCTCTTTTTTTTCTTCTGTTGCTCTTTCTTTCCCCATTTTATTCAAGCCAGCTAGAGGAGGGAGCAGCCGAATCGGCCCCTCTTGGATCCGCCACTGATGGATCGGTTATTTAAGTCTAACAATGTTTTCCTTTCTAAATTGTTTCGTTGAACTACTCATCATTGTAGGCATGGCAGAAAAAGAACAACCAAGTGTCCCCGAGGCGATTGAAGGCAAGCAAATGCGTGATTTTGTCATTTTTACTATAATTACTAACAATAACAGTGGAAATAAAAACAGAAAGGAAGTAAAACGAAAACACGGGTGTTAATGCCATATGGCCCTGTGGGAATACTTGTAGTTGGGTCTAAATAATATCTGACATAGTCATAGACAGTGACTAGTCTTCATCCTAGACTACTGTAGTGTATTACTGTGTAGGTTATGTCGTCTGCTACTGTGTAAATTCATTTTACACCTTTCTATCACTGTCACTCATCACTTCAGTGTAACTGCTTAACTTCGTTAGACTAGGCTACTCGTTCCAAACACTCCACATGCAGCTCTTCTTTGCTTTCTTCATCGCTCTTTCAAGTCTCTGCTCATTTAATGTGCACACATACTTAATGACATACCTATGCCATCCCCAGGCGCGGATCCAGGATTTTCCAATAGGGGGGGCCGGAAATTTGAAAATTGCGCAGACCGTTTTTCAACTCAACATACCAATACTGACGAGGTCATATTAGAAGCACCATCATACCGGTAATTTTTTTGACCTTTCCATCGGGGGGGGGGGGGGGGGGGGCTGAAGCCTCTTGCCCGAAAAAGTAATTTTCTGGTTTCACAATTCGGCTAGTGAGCGAAGCGAGCGAGCAAAAATTTGAGGATAATATGTATTTTGTTATTGTGTTATTTTATCACCAAAATATACGAGAAAAGATATAACAAATTCATATTCGGGCAGCTCCCTGTTCCCCTCCCCCCCCCCCATTACGCGCGAAGCGCAGAAGCTTTAATAGAGAAAGAAGAGGATTCGTTGAACCATTCTCGACTCCTACCCTTGTCTGAATTTAGTTCCTCCCCCCCCCCCCTACTCTCCCGCGCGAAGCGCGGAAGTTTTGACGTTTCATTAAATCATTAGAGAAAGAGTACCGTTCTCGACTCTTAATCCTTGTCTGAATTCAGTTTTTCCCCTCCCGCGCGAAGCGCTGAAGCATTGACCTCATAGTTTAATGAAATTATTAGAGAAAGAAGATAATTCGTTGTTCCATTCTCGACCCTCAATTCTTCTCTGAATTCAGATCCCCCTCCAGCGCAAAGCGCAGAAGCTTAACGTTTCATTAAATTATTAGAGAAAGAAGACGATTCGTTGTACCGTTCACGATTCTTAATCATTGTCTGAATTCAGTTTCCATACCCCCTCCTGCGCGAAGCGCGGAAGCTTTTACGTTTCATTAAATCATTAGAGAAAGAGTACCGTTCTCGACTCTTAATCCTTGTCTGAGTTGAATCCCCCCCCCCCCTCTCCCGCGCGAAGCGCGGAAGTTTTGACGATTCGTTGTACCGTTCTCGATTCTTAATCATTGTCTGAATTCAGTTTCCATACCCCCTCCCGCGCGAAGCGCGGAAGCTTTGACTTTTCATTAAATTATTAGAGAAAGAAGACGATTTGTTGTACCATTCCCGACTCTTATTCCTTGTCTGAATTCAGTTTTCCCCCTCCCGCGCGAATTGCGGAAGCTTTGACCTTTCATAGTTTATTGAAATTATTAGAGAAAGAAGATAATTCGTTGTTCCATTCTCGACCCTCAATCCTTCTCTAAATTCAGATTACCCCCTCCAGCGCAAAGCGCAGAAGCTTAACGTTTCATTAAATTATTACAGAAAGAAGACGATTCGTTGTACCGTTCTCGATTCTTAATCATTGTCTGAATTCAGTTTCTATACCCCCTCCCGCGCGAAGCGCGGAAGCTTTGACGTTTCATTGAATTATTAGAGAAAGAAGATGATTCGTTGTTCCATTCTCGACTCTAAATCCTTGTCTAAATTCAGTTTTCCTCCTCCCGCGCGTAGCGCGTAAGCTTCTGACGCTTCATTAAATTATGAGAGAAAGAAGATGATTCGTTGTCCCATTCTCGATTCTTAATCCTTGTTTGAATTCATTTTCCCTCTTCCGCGCGAGGCGCGGAAGCTTTGACCTTTCATAGTTTAATGAAATTATTAGAGAAAGAATATAATTCGTTGTTCTATTCCCGACTCTTAATCCTTCTCTGAATTCAGTTTCCCCCTCCAGCGCAAAGCGCTGAAGCTTAACGTTTCATTAAGTTAATAGAGAAAGAAGATGATTTGTTGTACCGTTTTAGACTTGTCAAAAATGTTTCTTTGTCTGCTCCTTTTTTCGTCCTATGTCCCCTTACTGCCCCTACCGCCCCTAGCTACGCATGCTTTAAAGGGAAAATGAAACAATCATGATTGTGATAGCATACAATTAGGTCAGTAGAAATGAAAGGGGAAAAAAAAAACTTTTTATATACCAACCATGAAATAATCGCGACCGGGAGCGTCATATCTTAGTTTTGTGTTATCGGGCGAGGGCCGGGGCGTAGCGACCAAGCGAGATTTTGCAATGTAGAATGCTGAAACTATGCATTCTAGAAAATCCTTTAGTCCAATATGTACGTTCTTTCCGCTACATGTATATTTCTTTCTAGCTATGTATCTAAATTTTCGGGGGGACGTGTCCCTCTATCGGGCCCTGGATCGCCGCCGCTGTCCATTATCACTACCGGGATCACTACCAACATGAGTTCAAATATAAGCACAAGCGAGTTGGTATGAGCTGAATCCAAATGAAGGGCAAAATAAGAGTTGTGAAGCGGCCCTACCGTTAATTTAAAATTTGGCTGCTTAGTATATAGCTTCTATTTGAAAGACATCCAAAATATTGTGCCCTTTTCAATTTTTTTCAAAAAGCAGGGGCTGTTTGTAACGTTTAACTTTGAATCCGTGGCTCGAGATTTTATGCGGCCGGCCCGGCCCCCTCTATTCAATAACGTTCCCCAAGCCTTCTGGAATGACCCCAAATCTCCCTATTACAGTTTTTCCCTTATTCGTTGTTACTGTCACTTAGCGCCATTTCCTTGTCTTTCCCCCTTTCTCACCCGACTTTTCTCTTCCCCCCCCCCACCCACTCAGTGTTATCTAGGGTACGCGCATGTATGTTCCCTCTCTTAGTTTGAAAGCACCCCTTTATCTTCGGTGTGTAAAGTCAGTGCGGGCCGGATTTGTGTGTATTACGGGCCGGACTTTGTTGCGTGAAAAGTAACCCTTTATCAGAAATTTTGGAAACACAAAATCGGTCCCTCCGACCCCGGGTGGGAGTGAGGTGGGGGGGGGGGGGGTATCTTCTTCTTTTTTTCTTTCTCTCTCTCTTCTTTCTTTTCTCTTCTCTTCTCTTTTCTTTTCTCTTCTCCCTTCTTTTCTCTTCCCCTTTTTTTCTTCTCTTCTTTCTTTTTTTTTCTCTTTTTTTTTTGCGCCGCCAATAGGGGGGGCCGCGGCCGTTTCGGCCCCCCCCTGGATCCGCCACTGCATCCCTTGCAATGATCTCGATGCGATTGTCATCACACATGTTCCACATACCGACATTCGTGTAGCACAAATTGACTCAGTCTGAAAATGTCCAATTGTTTCCATTATAGTTATAATATCATAATCACATGAAGACTTCCGATGAACATATTCAAGCGATGATTAACAGAGGTCATAGTATAGAGTTCACTTTCTGCCTGTTATGGAGCTTATAAGCTTATGAAGGAGGTTGAAAACTGGTAGGCCTTCCGACATTCTTCCAACAACTACAAATACATTTCCCTAGCTACCACGTTCTTCTAACCTGCCGCAGAGGGCCTAAATTCAATTTCTGCCAATAACATCCCGGCCCCTTAATTGTATTTCTTGATACAATTACAATCCACACTTATGCATACATGCACCTTTAATAGTGTAGCTTACCGGATACCACCAACAACTGAGTTACATACGTGCACCTAAATATGAAACAGATTTCCTATCAAACTGACTACAACCTTGTAATCCTTACATAACTGCATTTCCTTTATCATTACGCATATGTAGCTGTTAATGCCCGAGGGCGACACAATTTCTATACCCTGTTTGCTCACTTACATAAAGCTATGCTGTCCAAAATTTACCTGAACCTCTAGCGTTTGAGCTAATCTGTCACATTGATCAGACATTCTGTTAAAATAAACTACAACCTCCATTTGCAAGTTACCTGTACACGATGAACCTGAATTAGAATATGCCTGCTTCTGTCCATTTTGATTTTTTAAACAACAAAGCAAATTAACATTATAACAACCAACTGGCTGTAACAAAAAACTCAAAACCTTTGTCTTATCATCAAACAAACATATTTCAAAGTAATACACTGTATTCTTTGATAGCCCACACTTTATCGTTTCTATTTGTTTACATTATAAACTCCTTTGAGCTAATGCAACTTCCTGTAAAAGGCAAACTAATCGAATCAAAGATGAATGACTCTTGTCATCAATCTGTTTAACCAAAAACTGCTTCATATAAAATGTGTTTGCTAGAAATCATCACTCAACATCTTCATAAAACCTACCGGTATAAACAATCTAATAATGTACACATACAGTGGATTCTTGCTACACCTGCATATGAGTTCCAATCAACAAACAATAATTTGCATTTTAATCCAATATCAGGTCTCCTTTTCCTGTGCATTTTAAAATAGATTAACACTAAATTAGTTTTGACCTTGCAAGTTGCATACTGATTCCACTGTAGGTCTGTGTTATAACCCTAACTCTTTTGACCTTCAAATAAACATAATGGCAAGCAATATTTTTATAATAGCAACTAAACAAACATTAGTCAGCTATATTTACTTATTAACCTACTCGTTACTTATGCAAATTTTCCCTTGAAACGTTATAAATACAAGCTTTGCACTCATCAAACCAATGCTATACTTTGCCATTGGTAGTTCTTCAAACAACAACATGTAACTGTGTCTCAAAACCAAAACCTGATTTCTTTACAACTGCATTCCAGTCAAATTAACAAACATTCAATTAACCATGCAATATCTTCATAATTAACAATAAGATACGAGTCTTGGAGTTATCATAATCTTTGTTTACTCCCTAACTATTAGAAACATTAACCAATTAACCCAAAGTATCAGTTTTTAACCTGAAACTGAAATCAATAATACCTTACAAAGCCATTCAAAACCATGAGCCTTTGATCATAATAAACATAATACATAAACTCCCATGGCTATAATAATGTGTTCTGATCCCAGTGTTTGCTTAAACAGGGATTGACGGTACTTTCGTCATTATATTCTCAACTCTTTCTTTGTTCACATGGTACTGTATACAAACTACCGTATGATGTAATGTCAACAAACATTATGCTGAGCAAACTATGACTTTAAAACAAACTCATCATTTAAGAAATCTTTGTTATTAAAGTTCGTACAATTATTAATTGATATACAATCTGTGTTACAAATGTTTGAAAAACATATGACAATGTCTTTTTGTCAGGTATTCAAAAATATAACAATCTAACGATAATTCACATCACCAAAATTTACATGTATGTGCACTTCTTTCTAGTGATTACTTTAATGGTCTTTTTATCCCAACGAATTCACAAAACAAGTTCAACTTTATCCAGCTTTGGTGTGACATGGAATCCAACCTACATTAGAGCGTCATGTACATATATTGTCTTGTATTAGAGCGTCATGTACATATATTGTCTTGTATTACAACCTGTAAGTAACACTAATTCGAATTGAACAATTCAGCCATTGTTCCTGCACAAAATGCATATCTACCTTTGGAAATCTAAAACTGTCTCCAAACTGATAATTCCAAATCTGAATTATATAAATTCTTTGCCTATGAAATCGAGGTGGCTGATCAAACAAATAGTGTCACTGCACCACTTGTGCTTTAATACCTGCCAAAATACAAAACATAATTTTGCAATTTTATCAAACGTTTAAAAACATTGTTTAGCCTGACAAAACATCAAATAAAAAACTTATTCAATTTCACAAAATCTTAAATACTCATGCAATGCAAACATTTAATATAATGTCCTCCTGTCTTGTTGCTATTCTCTGAAAGTCTGAAAGTTTATGGAACATGGACATCACAAATTGTTCTTCATATGTCTTGTTTTTTGTTCGAAGTTTGCAGTTAGTGAGATTCTTCTGAAATTACTTTATCAGCTGATCATTTATCACGCTTCAAACACTTGAATCTGCATCCAACTTGTTTATCTGATGGAGTAAATTATTCTCCATCACAGAAGAAACTCGACTCGCGATTTATGAATTGCTTTCAACACACGGTGCTTTAATGTTGCTGGAAATGCTCTTGATCCAAAATAAATTGACGTTGATCACAAAATAATTTTCATTGGCGGCGCTTGGCTCGCACCAATTTTACAAAGGTATTTTATCACAATCCAAATCATTCTCTGTCACGGAAGAAACTCGACTCGCGATTTATGAATTGCTTTTAACACTCGGTGCTTCATAGTTGCTGAAAATGCTCTTGATCCAAATTAAATTCACAGTGATCGATCCAAACTTCACAAAAAACATGCTATCACATTCCAAATGATACGAGTTGAGCACTATTCTGCTTCCAGGAGTGAACACAGCTTTATCACTGGCCTCGTGAGTGTTGTGGATTTTGTCTTTATCCTTGCACTGCGAACTAGACCATCTTTACCCGGATATACTTCCTCCACTCGTCCCATCTGCCAGGAACATCTAGGCGCGTCCTTATCAGCAATCAAGACGACGTCTCCCACTTGTAGACTGCGATTTGGTTGGGCCCACTTCTGCCGTTGCTGCAAGGTAGGAAGGTACTCACGCACCCATCTCCGCCAGAAGGTATCTGCTAGTAACTGCATCTGCCGCCATCTTTTCTTAGAGTATACATCCTTCTCTGAGAAGCGCCCTGGGGGTGGACTTGTAGTCATCTTGGCCTGTAGTAGATGATTAGGTGTAATGACATCCAGGTCACTGGGGTCATTTGAAGCTCTGGTTAGGGGCCGACTGTTTATAACTGCCTCTATCTCACACATTAAGGTGTGAAGCTGTTCATCACTCTGGGCAGTTTTCAAGTACTGCTCATGTAGTATGGCATGAAGGATTTTTCTGATAGTTCTTATTTGTCGTTCCCATACTCCTCCAAAATGTGATGCAGCAGGTGGATTGAAATTCCACTGAATTCCACGATTACAGCAAAAGTTCATGATCTGCTCCTGACTCCATTCCTGTAGAGCCTGCTTCAATGCACTACAGGCACCCACCAAATTTGTGCCATTGTCTGAATACATTGTCTTGACAGAACCTCTTCGACTAACAAATCGTCTTATGGCATCTATGGCAGAACTGGTGTCCAAGCTACTTGCCACTTCTATGTGTATCGCTCGGCTGGTCATACAGGTGAACACAACACCATAACGTTTCTGCATGCTTCGACCACGCCTCGTCTCGAAAGGTCCGAAATAGTCCATGCCTGTATATGTGAAGGGTGGTTCACATGCTGCAACCCTAGGCCTTGGAAGATCTGCCATCTTTTGTGTGTTTGTTTTGGCTTGGTACCTTCTGCATGTAACACATTTTTTGATGATTGTCTTTGTCAGCACACCTGCTCCAATTATCCAATACTTCTGAAGAAGTTCTGCTAGCACATGGTTTTGACCTTGGTGTGCTACACTTTGATGAACATGTCTTACTATCAAGGTAGACACATGGTGCTTTTTGGGCAAGATCACCTGATGTTTTGCATTTCCATCAATCTCGGCATTCCTTAGTCGTCCGCCAACCCTCAGTACATTGTCATGCATTTCATCTAGCTTTATGATGCTGCTGCTCTTGCGTATGGCCTTTCCTGGCTGATTTCCTTTCTGATTCAAGGCTTCTACTTCTTCTTGGAAGGACTCAGATTGCACCCACCGAACGATAGCCAATTCTGCACCATTCACTTCTGCTACTGTAAGGGTGTCAGAACACACTTTATCCGAGGACAACTTGGCCCTTTCTTTCAGTTTTCCTTTGAGCCTTAGCCACCAAGCAACAGCCCTTCGTAACCTTGTCCAATCTGAGAAATATGTGATCAACTTGTGTACTGTTGAAACTTCTCCTCCAGGCCTTGTTAAACCCACCATGCAGGTTTTCTTGATCTCAAGCTGCTCATCCTTTCCATCACGAGACATGTCAGGTGTCTTAGGCCATTCTTCTTCAGACTTCAGAAGAAACTCTGGGCCACTTTTCCATTCTTCATTCAACAGTAATTCTTGTACTTTCAACCCCCTTGAGCCTGCGTCTGCTGGATTGAGACTTGATTTGACATAATGCCACTGGTCCGGACTAGAGCCATCTTGAATCACTGCTAGCCTATTAGCTACGAATGTCTGGAATCTTGCTGTTGAGTTGTGAATGTAGCGCAATACAGTCTGGCTGTCGGTCCAAAAGTAGGTCCTCTTGACTGGTATCTCTAACTCCCTTTTGATCACCTGATCTATCTTCACCGCCACGCTTGCAGCAGTCAATTCCATTCTCGGGATAGATACTTGCTTAAGGGGTGCTACTCTTGATTTACTCAGCAGGAATGAACACCTGGTCTCTCCTTCACTATTTTCCATTCTGAGGTAGGAGACCGTCCCATATCCAACCTCGCTGGCATCTGCAAAATGATGGAGGGAGATAGATTCTGCTTGCTCATATGAGGCTGGCCTCAGACATCTTTCTATCTTGTACTCTGACAACATCGGAAGTTCCTCTAACCAGCCTTGCCACAATTTCATCTGTTTGGCTGGTATCTCATCATCCCATCCTATCTTGAGTCTACATAGGTCTTGTAGTAGTTGTTTTGCTGTTAAGATCACAGGAGACACAAAACCCAATGGGTCATACACTGAACTGATGATTGATAGCATGCCCCTTTTTGTTGGCGGCCGATCCTTGATCTTGATGCTGTAGCCGAATGAGTCTGTTTCAGCATTCCAAAGTATCCCAAGAGCTCTTTCCTGTGGAAGCTTGTCCTTTTCAAAGTTTAGCTGTTGAACGCTGCTGGCTCTCTCGTCCTTTGGTATTGCGTGCAAAACTGCCCTATGGTTACTGTTCCATTTGGTGAGGTGGAAACCTCCTCTTCCACATGTGGCTTGTAGCCCTTTTGAGAGCTCTACAGCCTTCTCAACAGTAGAGGATGAGTATAGACAATCGTCTACATAGAAGTTGTGTTGTATGATATGTGCAACTTCTTCGTGTTCACACTGTTCTGCTGTCTGTTTCAAAGCATAGTTGGCACACGCTGGTGAGGAGGTGGCCCCAAATACATGGACATTCATGCGATACTCCTTGATTGGTCGTTCGATATTGCCATCAGGCCACCACAAAAACCTGTGGAGATCCTTGTCTTCTTTCCGTAGTCTTACTTGAGAAAACATCGCCTCAATATCTGCCATGACTGCAATGTGGTCTTGACGGAATCTGGTCAGAACACCCAACAGGCTATTTGTCAGGTCCGGCCCCTGTAGAAGATTTTGGTTTAGGGACTGCCCCCTGTAGGCAGCTGCACAGTCATATACAACTCGTAGTTTCCTTTTCTGAGGATGGTAGACACCATGGTGTGGGATGTACCAGACTTCACCATTCTTTTTCTGAAGTTCCTTGTCTGGCACCATTTCAGCATAGTTCTTATCTATTACCTTGTGCATGAAGTCCTTGTATTCTCTGTGAAATTGTGGCTGACGCATGAACTTCCTCTGTAGATGTGCTAAACGCTGTTCAGCCTGAGGTTTATTGTTAGGCATCTTCATACTTTGGCTTTTTAGAGGCAGACCAATCTCATAATGCCCATCTACATGCTGAATAGATCCTTCAACTGAGTCTATAAACTGCCTATCCTGTCTTGACTTCTCAGGTTTATCATTTATCACCCTTTCACTGAAGTCTTGGTTGAACATATCTACCAGCTGCTGATTAATATCTGCTTGGACCGAAACATGATGAGCGGAGATCCTTTGTGACTCGTCAGACTTAGATAAACCACACACTGCCCAACCTAACAAGGTTCTAAATGCAAAAGGACCATCATGTTCACTGTGGATAACTTCCAGCGGTTCTGACGCTTTTGGAATGTTATTTCCAATTAGTATGCCCACATCCTCATCAATTTCTGGCAACTGAATATGGTGGAGGTATGGAAACTGCCTCAACTTGGCTTGTGTTGGAACTTCCTCTTTCCCGACTGGAATAGACTGCTGGACAAATGCTTCTCTGATTTGAAGGTTGTTCTCCTGCTTTAAGTCTAGAACCTCTATATCGTTGATTACTTCACAGTTTACGGCCTTACTCTGTGTCAAGGTTTGCAATTGTATGTTTTTCCTTTTTCCAGATAGCTGGAGCCTGTCCTTCATGTCTTGGCTAACAAAAACTGCATTGCTTCCATTGTCCAGAAATGCATATGTCTGTATTTGCTTTCCACTTTCCTTTGAGCGCACCACTACAGGAATCACAACAGGGAGGCTGCCGGATCCACTGCTGAAACTTGACAATGTGCGTTTTACACCATTCTCTGATTTGTCTGTAGCGGGGGTTCCACTGTTAGTAGAAGTAGCATCAGTGTCTTCATGTACTGTGTCCTTATGTACTGGAACTTCTTTCTGAGACTTTGGAACACCATCTTGGTTTGGAATTGAGGTTCCCTTTTGAAATTGTCTGTGCAGTACTGATGGATGCGTCCTTTGGCACAATGTACACTTCAGCCTACTCTTGCACTCCTTTGCAAAATGTGATGCTTTCTTGAGACAGGAGAAACATAAGCCCTGTGATCTGCAAAACTCGATGCGTTCTTCATGTGGCTTGGCTCCCAAATTTCTACAAGTCTCCAAATCGTGCGTTGATACCCTGCAATAAAGACAGTATTTGTCAGAACTTGACCTTTCTTGCCTTTGACTAGAAATGCTTGTAGCAAAGCCTTGTCTTTCATTCCTTTTTCCGGGCTGGCTAACATTGGAATGCGTAGTGTCACTTCTTCTTTGTGGCCCTTTAATGTCTCCGTACACAGGGTTAGATATCACACGAGCTGCCTTGGCCACAAACGTCACCACATCTTCAAACTGGATACACTTTCCCTTTTCTTCCTGAATGTAATCAGCAGTATGGCGCCATTTTTCCCTTAGGCGATATGGCAACTTGGAGATAGCTATCTTGACATTGTTAGAATGATCTATCTCATTGCACTGTTTCAAGTCCTTGTCAGTGTTCAGGAGCTCGGTCAAGCAATGCGAAAAGTTATTGAGCTTCTCTGCATCATCGGTCTTGATTTCTGACCACTCCTCCATACGCTTGATTATGGCATTTGTAATCCTGTATTTGTTGCCATAATTCTTCTGAAGAACTTCCTTGGCCTGCTTGTAGGCTATCTCAGGATCTGCATTGTACATGCAACTTCGGACCATAGTGTTAGCTTCACCCCTCGTGAATTGTTCTAAATAACATAACTTGTCTCTAGGATTCAAAGTCTTCTCCTCAACACTATGTTGAAATGCTCTCATAAAGGAATTGTATTGCAACGGGTCTCCATTGAATGGTGACAAAGTTCTCTGAGGCAATGATGCTCTTTGGTGGCATTCCACTAGAACCTTGGTGAGGTCATTTTGTCTTTGAATTACATTAGTTTGTTGCATTAAATATGCTGAAAGGTCAAACACTGGCTGGTTCTCACCTGGTACATTATTAGCACGTTGAGTTGTTCTCTCATGAGCTACAGATGAAGGAGGAATGTATCCTGGCTGTCTTTGTGAAGTTTCACTTGCAAGCTGTCTTTGAACTTGACCTTGACCTTGGTATTGTGAAGCTTCCACCTGTTGAATAGCTTCCAATCTTGCACTTGCTGCAGCTACTTCTGCTTCTAATTCTAACTGCTCCTTCCTTCTCTGCAGTAATTGTATCTCACTTTCTAGTTCATGTTTCTTTCTGAGAACTTCTGCCTTTACTTTGAGTTCTGCATGGCTTGCTGCTGCTTCGACTTTAGCCCGAGATGCAGCACTCCAGTTGCTTGCCCCACTGACAACCGAGTGTGACCCATAACTCTTCATCTTGGGTGTAAATCTTGGTGCACCAACATTTGAAATACTATCACTTGGTTCAATTAGTGGTACATTCCCAACATCATCTTTAGTACCTCTGGCTTCTTCCAGATCCAATCCAAATTCAAATAGTCCCTGGTCATCATCCAGATTACCACTAAATAGTGGATCATACGTCGCACTATTCATGACTGACTTAATTCAAGTTCTGCACTTCTGAAGTGAAGCAATAACTATATGGCTAGTATTCTTCATAAACTAAAGCCTCAGTTTTCAACTAATGTTAATGCCATATGGCCCTGTGGGAATACTTGTAGTTGGGTCTAAATAATATCTGACATAGTCATAGACAGTGACTAGTCTTCATCCTAGACTACTGTAGTGTATTACTGTGTAGGTTATGTCGTCTGCTACTGTGTAAATTCATTTTACACCTTTCTATCACTGTCACTCATCACTTCAGTGTAACTGCTTAACTTCGTTAGACTAGGCTACTCGTTCCAAACACTCCACATGCAGCTCTTCTTTGCTTTCTTCATCGCTCTTTCAAGTCTCTGCTCATTTAATGTGCACACATACTTAATGACATACCTATGCCATCCCTTGCAATGATCTCGATGCGATTGTCATCACACATGTTCCACATACCGACATTCGTGTAGCACAAATTGACTCAGTCTGAAAATGTCCAATTGTTTCCATTATAGTTATAATATCATAATCACATGAAGACTTCCGATGAACATATTCAAGCGATGATTAACAGAGGTCATAGTATAGAGTTCACTTTCTGCCTGTTATGGAGCTTATAAGCTTATGAAGGAGGTTGAAAACTGGTAGGCCTTCCGACATTCTTCCAACAACTACAAATACATTTCCCTAGCTACCACGTTCTTCTAACCTGCCGCAGAGGGCCTAAATTCAATTTCTGCCAATAACAACGGGGAAAATAACAAAACTTTAAACCACCTGAAACAAAACAAGAAGGAAAAAAAAAAAAAGAACACAAAGAAAAGGAGAAGCAAAAGAGGGGGGGGGGGGAGGAAGGGGAGAAATAATGATAATATGGTAATAATAATCATCATCATAACAATAATAATTATAATGATACAAATAATAAGGGGCACACTTTTTCAAAAACTTTGAGATTACCTTTGTCACAGTTTGAATGTCTTATCTTCCTACGGGTTTGAGATGTATATGATCTATTTATTTATTCATAATCGGTGTTATGGTCCTAGATCAATGAATATTCGTCAGTATCCGTTTGATAAGATACAGAGTTAAATATGTGCGTGTAATAAAATATAGTATTAATGACTGCTTTGAGAGAAATAGTTGTTTTTATACGCTCAAGGGAAGGTTACAACAATTGTGCTATTGCCCTCGGCACGCCTCGGGCAATAGCACAATTGCAACTTTCCCTTGAGCGTATAAAAACAACTATTTCTTGAATATTAAAGCAGTCGTTAATACTTTTATATACCGAAGAGTCAACTTACCAATCAACTGGTAGAACAGGTAGAACTTCTTAACTCGAATGGTAGAACAGGTAGAACTCCGTAGAAAATAACTCAACTGGTAGAACTCCGTAGAAAATAACTTTATTTGTTAAAAATGTTTAAAGTACAGTTGTTAAAATGATATGTGGGGGCTTCCACCTGCTGACTAGAAACATGGGCATGGCTACTTGTAGTGATGTTGCATGTGCGTGGGAAGTTCTCTGGGTTATTTGTGATCTCATTGATAATGTAATTTAGTTCCCGCAGTTCCTGGCTTTCACTATGCTGACCACCAGTAGATGTCGATGACGATGGTACTGATTTCAGATCAACAGCTGCTTCGATACCATGACTTATGTTCGATGACGATGGTACTGATTTCGGATCAACAGCTGCCGCGATACCATCACCTATATTCGATGACGATGGTACTGATTTCGGATCAACGGCTGCCGCGATAGCATGACTCATGTTTTCTTTTGCTGTACTGCTGGTCATAGCATAGTGTTTGAGACTGGTCTCCGCCTTGTGTCCGGAGACACTCATGATCTCTCTGTCTCTGAACCCAGCATTTTGTAGAGTTGTTTTCAATTGTTTTCATTTTGTCTCCGATGCTGCTTTCCCTAGGGGTGCCTTACAGTACCATTGATCAGAAGAAGATGGATTGGATTTCAACTCACGCTTGGCCTGTGCATTTGCCGGTCTCTGCCAAAAACTCTTACATTTTGGATTCAATTTATCTTTGTAGCGTAAGAAGGAGGCAACAGGACATCGTGGACCATTAGTTGGAATCATGACACCACCTTGGCTTTTCTCTAGTTTATATGCACGGTTGTTTTTTGTGAGTGTATCTTTCAGAGTTATTGAGCATTTCCCCCTTCATCACAAATGTCAAAGCTGTCAAGTGTCATTTCACGCAAATTCTCTCTACCTCTATTAAACATATACAACATGACGTCCATAAATACCTTGTCTTGTAGACCCATAGGATCAACCAAATCAAGCGAACCTTGGATTTTGTCCATGTCTTCTGCTGAGACAGCTGGTTTGTGAGTTACAACTCCCTTTCCTTCCTGCTTAAGCATTGCTGAAAAATACTCAAAAAGTCTCGTCGAGTCGGAAAAATCTTCATGCTTGATGATATCTATCTTGTTACAATTGAGGAAATGACGCTGAAGTCCGAATCTAATAGCTAACATTGACTTCTTCATGTAATAACTTCCGTTCTTCCGTCTAGTACCAGCGTAAAATTTTTGCAGTACGTTGTCCAGCTCCGAATTTGAAAGTTTGTTTACGCTGTCGAGGTCTGTGTTGATAACTTGCAAGAAGTCTTCGAATAATTTCATGGAGAATTTAACTGAATTTTTCGTGTTCTTGCTGTCAGCAGAATCAATCAAGTCTCGCATTTGATCATCATCAAGAAGCTGAAATATTGGGAGCATTTCTTCAGCCATTTTGGACTAGTACAGTCGGTCGTCTGCGCTGGCCGCTACTAGGGAGTCGGGCTAACTCGCCCCACGGGACATCTCGCCCCAGCAAGATATCCCGACATGATTTATCGATCGAGAGATACTAGTAGTCTGTAGTTTGTAATTTACGGCCAGGACGAAAGAATGTGAACAAACATCAGCCATCTCATCTAAAATGTACACTGAGCAGTAACATATACACATTGGTATCTGTCGATCGATGAATCGTGTCGGGACATCTCGCCCCAGTCTTTGAGGCTGGGGCGAGATGTCCCGTGGGGCGAGTTAGCCCGGATTCAATATTCCAAACCCATGTAATAGTTCTAAAAAATGGTTCTAAAATCCCAGTAACCATGGTTACCGGGGAAATAGTTCAGTCTTTGTGAAATACCTATATGTTTACATGTTAAAAATGGTTTGAGCGATTGCGGATACCGTACGTGTGAATTGGTCGCTATATTTTACCAATTTTGTAATACAACTAGCAGCAAATATATAGCGACCAATTCACACGTACGGTATCCGCAATCGCTCAAACCATTTTTTAGAACTATTACATGGGTTTGGAATATTACCGAGAATTTTACAGGAATAGTTTATGAATGCAATTTCGACCAATCAGATGGCTGGATTTCTTAAGTGAGGTAATTATTCAACTTTGTCCAATCATGGTTATTTCATATAATAATTGTAGTCATCCATATGATAAATTAACCACAAGATGGTACCTCATTTAATAGGTTTCGTGATGATTTGCATTTATACACATTTGAGGAAAAAACGTGATTAAAAAAAAAAAAAAATTGTAACAATTTTTTTCAAAAATACCTAGGAAGTCAGGAATGCAATCCCAACTATCACGAAATTCGTTCATGTATTCGCATAATTATGTCCTGTTTCATCCAAACTGCAAAGGTGAATGGATCGAATTGTTTGTCTCCCTGAGTTCTAATAGGATGTACCCATTATATCGTAAATTTATTGTGAGATAATTTAAATATGTATGTTCGTACCGGTACTGTATCTGGTCTAAAGTGTATTTAAGTGATAGAACTGTTGCAACTTTTCCATTTTAGCTAAGTTACTCGACAGATTAATGTACAACAAACTCTATGAAATCTTGCAGAATAGGAAATTTGAATCCTGGTTTTCGCAAAAATTATTTTACTTCTCTGTGTGTAATAATTTGTGTTCTCCTCTACATGGAATTATCAGAGGCAATTTGATTTGTTATGTGATCTTTAAGGACCTTTCACAAACATTCGACACCATTGACCACCCAGTTCTTCTAAAACAATTACAGTTCTATTAAATACGAGGCTAGCCCTAATACAGTGGTTCCATAGTTGTATACAAAACAGAATGTGGTGGTCGATGGTCTGGAGCCCCCGGATGCTCTTGAGTTTTGGCAATGCAGAACCTTCAAGATAGTCACTATTAAGGGATAGACACTTCAATACGTGCATTACAATTTGCACAACCCGTATTGCTTTATTTCGTGTGATATCAGCTTTCTCTCTCTTTCTGTCTCTCTCTCTCTCTCTCACACACACACACACACACATTCTATTCCAAGGACAATCTTATAGAACAAAGATTTGTCTTGGATTATGTTCAGAGGAACTACTTCTTTCTTAAATTTTTGGGTCCAGGGCTCCGCCGATTGACACCTGCCAGTTACTTAGAAATAAAAAATAATATTCCTACTGTTCTACCGTCGTCCGAATGCTTCGTTGGAATATGCTGTGCCAACAGATCGATACTGTATTCTGTATTTGTATATTTAAGTTTCATGTTTTTCTGTTTGTTTCTCTCTCTGTCTCGACATCCATTTTCTGTTCTTTTGCCTTCTTTTCTCTTTATGTTCTTCCTTTTTTCCGTCGCTCTCTCTCTCTCTCTCTCTCTCTCTCTATTTTCCTTTCCCCTGTTTTACGCTGCCAAAAAAGAGGGCAACGGCCGATTTGCACCCTGATCCGCAGCTGATCTGTACATCTAAACGTATACAGGCATTAAATACACAAAGCTTGAAATGGAATGGGTAGCCATCCAATCTAATATGTTGCCGACCCGTTTCTCGAGAGAGCAGTATCTATTTATACATTTTTATCTCTCTCTATCTCTCTCCTTAAAACAAAATTGTTACATACTTTTCTCTTTCTCTTCTTTTTTTAATTTATCTTTCTTTTTCTTCTTTCGTTGGTCTTTTCCCCCATTTTATTCAGGTCAACAAAAGGGGGGAGCAGCTGATTCGGCCCCACTTGGATCCGCAATTGGTGGATCGGTTATTTAAGTCTATAACAATTTTTTTCCTTTCTAAATCGTTTCGTTTAATACGCCAGTTTCGGCGGTTACGTAATGCGCGGTTACTGTAACCAAGCCCGACAAGCTTTGTCAAATCGCCATTTTGAATCTGTGCATTGTGTATTAGACTGTCGGTTCTTGCCGTTAAATTGCATTCATATCTTTCTATCAAAACTGCGTGTATATATATGAATTTCTGTTTTGGCCGGAAATATCTTCCGACTTGCCATTCATCAAGCTAAGTTTCAGGCAGCTGCAATATTTTCTAAGAAAAAGAGGAGTTTCGACTACGGTATACACCCGAGAAAAGACTCGTTAAATTAGCGTCCGCAGTAGCGGACTAGCCTGCCCGTTGCCCCTGACCTACGGGGTCCGTGTCACTCAGTCAGGATTTTCGTTAAGTGAACTAGTTACATATACCTCCCTTAAGTTTGACGATATTCCTGACTTTGGACCTATGACGTATTCAATTATCTAGTAGAGAATATGGCGGACCATGCATGTATGATCGTCGAAAACTGAAGGCTTTTAAGAGTTTTGAAGACTTTCGATTGATATTTCCCGATGGCCATAGATTATGTGGCCTGGAGAAGCTCGAGTACAATCCCCCCTCTAGTTAGCTCTCGGCAGCTCATGATAGCGACTTGTGACTAGGTTATACAGGTCAAACCGACGCAAAAAGACAGAACATACCAACTTGAACAAAAAGAAAAAATATATAAATAATAAACAAATAAAAAGTAGAAGTCTAGACTAGATCTAATAAATGTAATAACAATTTTATTTTTTAAATGTTTTTTTTTTTAAATAACAATAATTTCTTCTTGAAGGTCCGGCATAATTGCAGTTTAATACTATTAACTTTTATTTTATGAAAATCAAACTTAATTCCTAATCTTATTCTAAACAATAAAATTATTCATCATCCTGATTCTTCTTCCTTGCCATCATAAGGTTTTTTTATTATTACTTTCATTATTCCCCTTTTCCATTGCTCTATCATTCTTTTTCCTTGTTCATTGTTTTTCTTCATTTTTTCCGTTCAAAATTATTTGTTTATCATTATTCATCATTCTTATTCTAGCTCTCTAGCTGTCATCGGACGATATTATTTTATAAATATTATTTTAATAATTATTACCTTTATTGTCATTATTTCTCGTTGCTTTTGTTAATAATATTGATTCTGCGGTCAGTGCTTGCTTCTCGTTAGCCGTTTCTTGTCCGCCTTGAAATAGTCCGTATCGAGGCGTTTCACAAACATTTTTTAATCCGTAAAATTGCATTTCATTTTGAAAATGTGAATCGCGCCTACACGAACACGAACACGTGGTACGCGCGCACGCTTCTGCAAGCAGAGGTGACTGTGTGTGCGAACGCCGAGTGGAAAATAGTTCATCACTTCTTTCATTTCTACGTCCAAATTTGTACTCAGATTCAAGCTAAGGTAAATGCAAAATTGAATGGAAATTACCGATATCGGCTAGCTAACTTATATTTTGGTGCTTCGCTTTCTGTTTCATCACTGGCTTTCAAGCCAATGTCGCTTGTATCATCGACCTCGTTTTTCTTCTTTTTGAGGGGGTATCGTGCGCTGCCTGTACCGGGGACTTGGCCGAACAGGTTTAGCTGCAAGATGTGAATCGCTAGTTCTGTACCAGCAATGCTTTTCTATTATTCTTGCCTAAGACTCAGCGATTTTAAAGATCAAATATATGAAGAACAAAATCACATCTCAAAGATATTTAGTATTCAAGTTTGAAACTGCCTCCTTTTTCTTCTCTCTCTCTCTCTCTCAAAATAGCGAAAACAAACGATACAATCACACTTAGCGAACACAGTCAAGTATGGTATGCACGCAAAGTGTAGTCTGCTACGCACCGCGAGTTCTGCTTGTCCGACCCTCCGATTACGTAATGCGATTTAAAGGTCTCTGAATACATTACGAAACTGGCCTATTACACATACATGTAGGCATGGCAGAAAAAGAAGAAACAAGTGATTCCGAGTGGACTGATGAAGGCAAGCAAATCCCTGATTCTTTTATTTTTAATAAAAATAATAACAATAAGATTGGAAAACAAAAAGGAAAAAAAAAGGAAAACACGGGAAAAATAACAAAACTTTAAACCAAACCACCTGGAACAAGACAAGAAGGAAAAAAGAGAAGAAAACAAAGAGGAGATGAAAAATAAGAAGCAAAAGAAGGGGGGGGGGCGGAGGAACAGAACTAATGATAACAAAAGTAATAACAATAATTATCATCAAAACAATAATAATTATAATGATACAATAATAAGGGCACACTATTTCAAAAACTTTGAGATTTCTTTTATTACAGTTTGAATGTATTATCTTCCTACGGATTTGAGATGAATATGATGTATTTATTTATTGATCATTGAATATTTGTCAGTATCCTTTTGATAAGATACATAGTTAAATGTTAGATGTATATGATCTATTTTTTTTATTATTAATTGGTGTTATGGTTATAGATTATACAAATAACGCACGGCCCAGAGTGCAATAGCGGTGAATGCAGTACGCGCGAGGTTTCTTTGGATTGGTGCCGCTCTGTGCAACGAGCCGCTTGCGGCGAGTTGACAGTGCGAACCATCTGAAGAAACCGAGCGAACACTGCATTTACGTATCGCACAACAGGGTCAAGTGCGTTATTTGTTTTATAAAATAGCGACACAAACAGCAACAAACAAAAGTTTAGATCTTAAGTATACGAGAGTTCGATCTAGATCTAGAGTTAGTCTATGTTGGTTCTACTAGATCTAGTAGACTAGACCTAGTAGATTCTACTAGACTAAAATGAGGGTCTAAAAGTAAAACCTTGCAGGCTTACCGAAAAGTCCACGGGATTCATTGTTTGATTAAAAATAAAATGCATAGGGTGTCTAGAGACGAGTCTACATCAGACAGCTGAAATTCTTGGCTTCATTATAAAATCCAAAAGTCAAAACGGGTCTAAATCCAAGGCAAAAGTAACATAAAAATTTGCTTTCTAATAATACCCCGCTCTAGCTAGAGCTAAGCTAGCTACGCGTACGCTGCGCTAGGGATCATGGTGGAGCGTACAATATTAGCTACGCGTAGCCTATAGCCTACAATGCACTCGAGGGAGCGTACTAGTACTACGCGTACGCGGGCGCACTGGATCTCCATGGTCACGTACGCGCCGTGCAATATAACTTTTTGTTGCGCTTTTTGTCAATGTCATGTGACGCGTATTGACCAATCACGATGCTTAAAATACTAGAGCCATTTTATAACATTTAATATTCGTAAGTATCCGTTTGATAAGATACATAGTTAAATGTTTGCATGTAATATATCCTAATATTTGTCCTATTTCTCTATTTTCAATGCGCTAATTTCACGCTTTGCAGAAGGTGGGTATACAATTTTGTCCAATCATGGTTATTTCATATAATAATTGTTATCATCCATGTGATATTTCTCTCCTTTCATTTACATATTTGCTTCATTGCTTCATTGGAACTAGGCACGATGTCTATTGATATATTGAAATAGATATAAGTATCATGAATAGGCAATGTAGAGTAATACAAAACACAAACCTTATACTGATATTAGATTTCAAACTTTGTGTTTACAGTTAGTATTAGAATCCATCAGGAATCCATGCAGTCAGGAATGTAATCCCAACTATCACGAAATTCGTTCATGTATTCGCATAATTATGTCCTGTTTCATCAAAAGTGCAAAGGCGAATGGACCAGATTGTTAGTCTTCCTGAGTTCTAATAGGATGTATCCACTATATCGTAAACTCATTGTGAGATATTTTAAATATGTATGTACGTACCGGTACATTACCTGGTCTATAGTGTATTTAAGTGATAGAACCGTTGCACCTTTTCCATTTTTGCTAAGTTACTAGACAGATTAATGTACAACAAACTCTATGAATCTTTCAAAATTTGAATCCTGGTTTTCGCAAAAAATATTCTATTTCTCTGTGTGTAATGATTTGTGTTCTACTCTACATGAAATTATCAGAGGCAATTTTATTCGTTATGGGATCTTCAAGGACCTTTCACAAACATTTGACACCATCGACCACCCAGTTCTTCTAAAACAATTACACTTCTATGGAATACGAGGCTAACCCTAATACAGTGGTGCCATAGTTGTATACCAAAAAGAATGTGGTGGTCGATGGTCTAGAGCCCCCGGATGATCGTGAGTTTTGGCAATTCAGAACCTTCATGATATTCACTGTAATACGTGCCTTACAATTTGCACAACCCCTATTGCGTTATTTCGTGGAATATCAGGGTTTTTTTCTCTCTCTCTCTCTCTCTCTCACACACACACACACACACAGTCTATCCCAAGCTCAATCTTATAGAACAAAGATTTGTCTGGGATTATGTTCATAGGAACTAATTCTTTCTTAAAGGATTGGGTCCAGGGGTTCGCCGATGGACCCCTGCCAGTTCATTAGAAATATTGTTTTCTTACTGTTCTACCTTCGTCCGAATGCTTCGTTGGATTGGTTATTTAAGTCTATAACAATGTTTTCCTTTCTAAATTGTTTCGTTGAACTACACATCAATGTAGGCATGGCAGAAAAAAAAGACCCAAGTGGCCCCAAGAAAGGTAAGCAAATCCGCTATTCTTTCAATTTTACTCAAACTACTAACAATAAGATTGGAAAATAAAAACAGAAAGGAAAGAAAAGGAAAACACGGGGAAAATAAAACAACTTTAAACCACCTGAAACAAAACAAAAAGGAAAAAAGAGAAGAAAACAAAGAAGAGAAGAAAAAGGAGAAGTCAAAGAGGGGGGGGGGGGGTATTAAGGAGAAGGAGAAATAATGATAACAATAGTAATAATAATATTCATCATCAAAATAATAATAATTATAATGATACAAATAATAGAAGCATACTTTTTCAAAAACTTTGAGATTACCTTTGTCACAGTTTGAATGTCTTATCTTCCTACGAATTTTAGATGTATATGATCTATTTATTTAGTAATAATTGGTGTTATGGTTATAGATTATTGAATATTCGTATACTCGTCAGTATCCGTTCGGTAAGATACATAGTTAAATGTGTGCATGTAATAATATAGTATTAATGACTGCTTTGAGAGAAATAGTTGTTTTTATACGCTCAAGGGAAGGCTAGAATTGTGCTATTGCCCGAGGCGTGCCGAGGGCAATAGCCCAATTGTAACCTTCCCGAGAGCGTAACCTTCCCGAAACCCCCCCCCCCCCTTTGAAAAAATCCTGCGTACGCGCCTGGTCTGTGGTAAGAAATACATATAATTTAAAATCATGGATAACGTAAATTACTTGTGAGGTCATGCAAATCAGTAAAGTTAGTTCGCTATAAAGAGATGTCTAGTTATTACACAAAACTGGTAATAAAATAAAGAGGCACCTTATACCCGGGGGCACAGCAGGTTCTTGAGACATTGCATGTTGTAAAAGGTTGTTGGGTATTAGTATGTTCAGGGGACCTTCCTGCACATTTTCCAGTTGGCCAACCTTTGCAATATGCTGCTGGAAAAACCTTGGCCGCCATGTATAACTACTGTTGAACAATTTTGGGGATTACTTTTTAAAAGCACCTCATTTTAACATGTGTAAGGTGTCATATGAAAGACAATTAAATAATCACAAGATGATACCTCATTCAATAGGTTTCTTGATGATTTGCATTACAAGTTTGAGCCAAAAATGTGATTTTTTTTAATTTTTTTTTAGTTCACAATTTTTTTCAAAAATACCCGGGAAGTCAGGAATGCCATGCCAACTATCACGAAGTTCGGGTATATATTCGGATATATCATCCTGTTTTATAAAAACTGCAAAGGCGAATGGACCGGATTATTTTACTCCCTGACCTCTAAAATGATGTATCCACTATATCATACATTCATTGTGAGATATTTTAAATATGTATGTAGGTACTTGTACAGTACCTGGTCCAAAGTGTATTAAAAATAATAGAACTGTTTCACTTTTTCCATTTTTGCAAAGTTACTAGAAAGATTACGTTCGACAAACTCTATGTACTCTTTGCAAAATAAGATATTCTAAATCTTGGTTTTGGGTAGAATTATTCTACTTCTCTGTGTGTAATACATGTTGTGTTCTAATCTACATGGAATTATCAGAGGCAATTATATTTGTTATGGGATCTTTAAGGACCTTTCACAAACATTTGACACCATCGACCATCCAGTCCTACCAAAATAATACATTTGCATGAAATAAGAGGGTAACCCTTACAGTGGTTTCATAGTTAAATTACAACAAAAGAAGAAGGTGGTGGTCGATGGTCTGGAGCCCTCGGATGCTCTAGAGTTTTGCAATTCAGAACCTTCAAGGTAGTGATCTTAAGGGATAAACACTGTAATACGTGTCTTACAATTTGCACAATCCCTATTGCTTTATTTCTTGGGATATAAGTTCTCTCTCTCTCTCTCTCTCACACACACACACAGTCCATTCCAAGGACAATCTTATAGAACAAAGATTTGTCTAGGATTATGTTCAGAGGGAACTACTTCTTTCTTCAAGGATTGGGTCCAGGGGTCCGCCGACGGACCCCTGCCAGTTCATTAGAAATAATTCTTTTTTCTACTGTTCTACCTTTGTCCGAATGCTTCATTGGAAGATGCTGTGCCAACAGATCGACACTGCAATTTAAGTTTCATGTTTTTCTTTTTGTATTTTTTTCTCTCTGTCTCTTCATCCACTTTCTGTTCTTCTGCATTCTTTTCTCTTTCTGTTCTCCCTTTATTCCGTCGCTCTCTCTCGCTATTTACTTTTCCCCCTGTTTAACGCTGCCAAAGAGGGCCGCGGCCGATTTGAGCCCTGACCCGCAGCTGACCTATTCATGTAAATGTATACAGGCATTTAATACTCAAAGCTTGAAATGGGATGGGTTACCATCAAATCTTATATGCTGCCGACCCGTTTCCCGAGAGAGCAGTATATATGTATACATTTCTCTCTCTCTCTCTCTCCCCTTTTCTTTATTTTAATCTGTTACATACTCTTCTCTTTTTTTCTTCTTCAGTTGCTCTTTCTTTCCCCATTTTACGGGAGGCGGGGGGGGGGGGGGACCGTTTCGGTCCCTCTTGGATCCGCCATTGGTGGATTGGTTTTTAAGTCTATATTTGTTTTCTTTCTAAATTGTTTTGTTGAACTACACATCAATGTAGGCATGGCAGAAAAAGAAGAACCAAATGTCCCCGAGGCGATTGAAGGCAAGCAAATCCCTGATTCTTTCATGTTTACTTAAATTACTAACAATAAGATTGCAACAAAAACACAGAAAGGAACAAAAAGGAAAACACGGGAAAAGTAACAAAACTTTAAACCACCTGAAACAAAACTAGAAGGAAAAAGGAGAAGAAAACAAAGAGGAGAAGAAAAAGGAGAAGCAAAATAGGGGGGGGGGGGGTAAGGAGGAGGAGAAATAATTATAACAGTAATAATAATAATCATCATCAAAATAATAATAATTATAATGATACAAATAATAACAAGTTTTCAAAAACTTTGAGATTACCTTTGTCACAGTTTGAATGTCTTATCTTCCTACGGATCCTACTATCACGCAGTTCGTATATGCATTCGCATATATATATCATCCTGTTTCATCAATACTGCAAAGGTGAATGGACAGGATTGTTGGTCTCCCTGAGATCTAAAAGGATGTACCCACTATATCGTAAATTCATTGTGAGATATTTCAAATATGTGTGCAGGTACTGGTACAGTATTTGGTCCAGAGTGTATTACAAATGATGGAACTGTTGCACTTTTTCCATTTTTGCAAAATTTATAGAAAGATTACAGGACAAGTCCACTCGAAAAATAATTTACTTTCAATAAAAGCAGAAAAATCAGACAAACCAATCAAAACAAGTTTGAGCAAAATCGGATTATTAATAAGAAAGTTATGCATTATTTGCAAAATAAGATATTTTAAATCCTGGTTTTTGGTAGAATTATTCTACTTCTCTGTGTGTAATAAAGTTGTGTTCTACTCTACAATGTTTTTCTTTCTAAATTGTGTCGTTGAACTGTACATCCATGTAGGCATGGCAGAAAAAGAAGAACCAAGTGTTCCCGAGGCGATTGAAGGCAAGCAAATCCCTGATTCTTTCATTTTTATTTAAATTACCAACAAATAAGATTGAAAATGATAGCAAAAAGAAAGGAAATGAAAACAAGGGGAAGAAAGGAAAGAAAAGTAAAAGAGAATTAGGAAAAATAATGAAAACAATAATAATAATGATAATTATAATTATACTAATGCTCAGTTTCTCAAATGATAACCTTTATCATGTTTTGAATATCTTAACTTCTTACGCAATTGAGATGTAAATGATCTATTTATTTATTCATAATTAGTGTTATAGATCATTGAATATTTGTCAGTGTCCGTTTGATAAGATATATAGTTTAATGTGTGCATGTAATATATTCTAATATTTGTCCTATTTCTCTATTTTCAATGCACTAATTTTACGCTTTGCAGAAGGTAAGTATGCAACTTTGTCCAATCATGGGTATTTCATATAATAGTTGTGGTCATCCATCTGACATTTCTCTCCTTTCATTTACATATTTGCTTCATTGCTTCATTGGAACTAGGCACGAGGTCATTTGATGTATTGAAAAATACATAAGTATCATGTTAAGGCAATGTAGAGTAATACAAAACACAAACCTGGATAACGTAAATTACTTGTGAGGTTATGCAAATCAGTAAAGTTCGATATAAAGAGATGCCCTGTTATTACACAAAACTGATAATAAAATAAAGAGGCACCTTATACCCAGGGGGCACAGCAGGTTCTTGAAAATTGAATGTTGTAAAAGTTTGTTGTGTATTAATGTGTTCAGGGGACCTTCCTGCACATTTTTTAGGTGACCAACCTTTGCAATATGCTGCTGGGAAGAAAAAAAAATGGCCGCCATTTATAACTATTGTTGAACAATTTTGGGGATTACTTGTTAAAAGCACCTCATTTTACCATGTGTAAGGTGTCATATGAAAGGCAATTTAATTAAGTACAAGATGATACCTCATTCAATAAGTTTCGTGATGATTTGCATTACAAATTTGAGCAAAATATGTGTTTTTGTTTTTGTTTTTTTGTACATTTTTTTTCAAAAATCCCCGGGAAGTCAGTACTCTTTGCAAAAAAAGATTTTTGAAAACCTGGTTTTAGGTAGAATTATTCTACTTCTCTGTTTGTAATACATGTTGTGTTCTACTCTACATGAAATTGACAGAGGCAATTTCTTTTGTTATGGCATCTTTAATGACCTTTCAAAAACCTTGACACCATCGACCATCAAGTTCTTCTAAAAAAAAAAACTTGTATGGAATACGAGGCTAATCCTAATACAGTGATTCCATAGTTGTATACAAAACAGAATGTGGTGGTTGATGGTCTGGAGCCCCCGGATGCTCGTGAGTTTTGGCAATTCGGAACCTTCCAGATATTCATCAATAAGGGATAGACACTGTAATACGTGCCCAAACCTTACTGCTTTATTTCGTGAGATATCAGTTCTCTCTCCCTCTCTCATACACACAGTCTATCCCAAGGACAATCTTCTTGGATTATGTTCAGAGGAACTACTTTTTTCTTTAATGATTGGGTCCAGGGGTCCGCCGATGGACCCCTGACAGTTCATTAGAAACATTTTTTCCCTACTGTTTTACCTTCGTCCGAATGTTTCGTTGGAATATGCTGTGCCAAGAGATAGACACTGCATTCTCTATTTGTACATTTCAGTTTCATGTTTTTTTTTTTCTTTCTTTCTTCTGTCTCTTCACCCATTTTCTGTTATTTTTGCCTTCTTTTCTCTTTCTCTTCTCGCTATTTTGTTCCGTCGCTTTCTCTCTCTGTCCCTTTTCCCCTGTTTCTATCTATCTATCTATCAGGCTTTAGTTTATCCAGACGTTGGACAAAGCCCTCAACATAACATTTCCATTCTCTTATGTCTCTAGCTGTCCTAGTCCAAGCGGCCGTTCCCATCTATGATGTTAGGTCATCTCTCCATCTTCTCATCTGTCTTCCCCCTTCTTCTCTTTCCCATCCTTGGTTGCCATTATGTTAAACGATTTGTCCATCTATTGTCCTGAAGTCTTGCTACGTGCCCAGCCCATCTATACTTTGATTCTCTGACTTTCTTCATTATGTCTTTAACCTTTGTTTTCTTGCGTATGACTTTGTGATTTATTTTGTCTCGCAGAGATAAATGCGACATCTTTCTCTCCATACCTCGTTGAGCAGTCACAAGCTTCTGTTCTAGATCATTTGTCAATGACCATGTTTCTGATCCATATGTCATTGTTGTTAGAATGCATTGGTTGAACATTTTTCTTCTTAGTGACATGGGTATGTTTTTATCGGTCAACATGTCTTTGTATCTTCCAAAGGTCATCCATCCTGTTTTTACTCTCATCATAACTTTTTCTTTTGTGGTGTCTTCCATTTTCAAAGTTTTTTCCAGATACTTGTTACTGCTCACTCTCTCTAACGTTCGATCTTCTATCTCGATGTTTTCATCTGTGTCATATTTAGTCATATATTTAGTTTTCTCTTTGTGCATAGTTAGGCCAATACGTTTGCTCTCTCTGTTGAGACCTGTCAGCTGGTCTTCCAAGTCTTTGGTTGATGTTGAGATTAAGGCCACGTCATCAGCGCATCTGAGATCAGTAAGTGTTTCCCCATCAATGTTTACTCCTCCATTTAAATGCGACTTTTAAAATACTTCCTCTATAGTGGCTGTGAATATCTTTGAAGATAATGTGTCTCCCTGTCGGACTCCCCTCTGGATCTTGACCTCCCTTGATACATCATTGTCAAAGTGAATTCTGGCTACTGCGTTGGAGTAAATATCTTCCAGGATGCTCACATACCCTTCTTCAATGTTAATCTTTCGTAGGGCATCAAACATGTCTGTGTGTTCGATGGAATCTAACGCCTTCTGGTAGTCTACAAATCCGAGGCATAGTTGAAGTTGGTACTCATTTGCCTTCTCAATGAGTTGATTTATATATAGCTTGTAGGTGGTCTGTTGTTGAGAGGCCAGCTCTAAACCATGCTTGTTCTCTGGGTTGATTTGTGTCCAATATATCTTCGATCCTATTTTGGATTACTTTGGTGAAGATCTTGTACAGATGAGATAGAAGGCTGATTGGGCGATAGTTTTTCACAACAGCTTTGTCACCTTTCTTGTATAAAAAAAAATCTTTCTCCTCTTTCCAAGTGGTTGGAATATGTAGCTTTTCCAATATCTGGTTAAATAGTTTCAGTAACTGTGTAATTGTCTCCTCCCCTCCCTGTTTGATAATATCACTTGTTATTTCGTCATTTCCCGGTGCCTTGTTGTCCTTCATACTGTTTACAGCTTCCTCAACTTCTCTCTGTAGTATTGGCGGTATGTTTCAGTTTCTGGATGATATATCTATATGATCCTTCTGTTGCTCTTTCTTGTCGCTGTTTAAAGGCTGCCAAAGAAAGAGGACCGCGGCCGATTCGCGCCCTGATCCGCAACTCATCTATACATGTTAATGTATACAGCCATTACGCAAAGATGGGTTACCATCCCATCTTATATGTTGCCGACCCGTTTCTCGAGACAGCAGTATATATGTTTACATTTTTATCTCTCTCTATTTCTCTCTATTTTTTTCTTCTTTTAATCTGTTACATATTTTTCTCTTTCTCTTTTTTTTCTTCTTCCGTTGCTCCTTCTTTCCCTCATTTCAGGGGGGGGGGGCAATTTTGTCCCTCTTGGATCTGCCATTGGTTGATGGGCTATTTAATGCTATAACAATGTTTTCCTTTCTAAATTGTTTCGTTGAACTACACATCAATGTAGGCATGGCAGAAAAAGAAGAATCAAGTGTCCCCAAGAAAGGTAAGCAAATCCGCTATTCTTTCATTTTTTTTACTAAAACTACTAAAACTATGATTGGAAATGATAACAAAAGGAAAAGAAAACAAATCGAAAAATAACAAAATGTTAAAGCAGCTAAGAAAAACAAGAAGGAAAGAAAGAGAAGAAATCAAGGAGAAGAAGAAGAAGAAGATGATGAAGAAGAAGAAGAAGAAGAAGAAGAAGCAAAAGAGGAGGAGGCCGAACAGGAGGAGAAATAATGATGATAATTAAAGGGATCTGGTAACTTTGTCTCAGATTCTGAAAACATATTCTGGATTTAGCTCATGATGCAATGATAATTATAAACCTTTAGGTCAGTCAGGAACCCCGTGACTTTTACAAGCCGATCGCCTGTCTGATTATCAAGATATTTATGATTGGAATTACAAATTTTGAAAACCGTTCGCCTGACGGTTTGCATAATACTACAGTCTATTGGCGAAAACGAGTATGGTAAAACAGGTCACTCAAAGATTTTTACTTTTTTGAGGCACTTCTTGATCATTTTGAAGCGCAATTTTTGTAGGGCTTCAATATTACATCATATCACAGACACTGATAACACGTAGGGCCGTGTATCTCAGATTTAACATTGTTAAACGATCCCTTTAAAAGGAATCAAATAATAAGTGCACAATTTGTCAAAAACCTTTAGATTACCTTTATCATAATTGTAATATATTAACTTCTTACGGATTCGAGATGTATATAGTCTATTCATTTATTCATTATAGTTTATATGGTTATTGATCATTGAATATCAGTGTGATATGATAATTATTCACGGCTGATAAATGAGGAAACGACAAACCGTTCGAATTATGCATTTTTGTGGCTTTTTATTTAACATGGGATTCTGTCGTTTCTACATGTATTATTTTACCATGGCGGTACCTGAATTCACGCCAATATTATAATTGCATTACGCACATATTTGAGTATCCAACCCAATTACAGAACTAGTGCTGGCATGTATGCTGAAAATGAGGAATCGTGTGAATAAATGTAATCTGCACCCCATACATGAACCTTAAAATCAAAATATATAAAATTCAATCATGTAGCCAGAGAAGGGTTAAACCACGGCTAGAAACCCCTGCTCGTAAACGAATGTCCCCTCTGCATTGCCACGAGCACCCCTTGATAGCCGTCAAGAATGCCCGATCAGACGGGAAAGATGTTTATGTAACCCGGATGCACCACCCATTCCCAGCTCTCATCAACGATTCCGGCAAAAGTGCATTGCACAAATTTGAGAATCCAACCCGATTACAGAACTAGTGCGGGAATAAATGCTGAAAATAATGTATCAAATCAAATTTAGATTACAAATTAATAGTATTTAGTTATCCCAGAGTTTGGTCACGGGACCTACAGACTGTTCTCCTACTAACATGCCAGGTATACAAAAATGTTATGCAAATTGTCTGTGATGCTTCCTCCTGATGATCAACTTCTTCCACATGAAGAAAACTGAATGAAAACGATGAGTATCGTACATGTATATAAAAGTGTATTATAATATTTATATTTTTGTATTTGTTTAAACACTTGCTCTCTAACCATAGAAAGTAAGTATGCATACCAATCCAACTGTAACTTCTTGTATGTTTTGTTCATCTTTCTGCATACGTTTTCCTTGTATTCACATTGTATGCTTCAATGAAAGGTTAAATCTAGTTTTTAACTCATAAATAAATCATAAATATATTGAAGAACAGAAAATTACAAAATTAGGAAATATCGAGTTTGAAAAATCTCATATTTCTTTTCTGATTTTGAAATGTTGGTTATGCAGTTTGCATTTAGAGCTATCTTAGGTGATACTTAAATATAGGATTGTTTTAATTACCCGCACAGACATTTCGTGTGATTATTTCATTGAACGAGTATTACATTAATTTAGTCAGGATAAATGTTACATGGTAAGCCTACTGTATATGATAATTATTACTGAATTTGTTATACTGCGAAAAAGTACGATCAAGTTTAGTTCTGCCGTTTTTTTCTTCAAGATAATAGTTTAACAGTATAGTTTATCAGTAATTTCGGGCCTTTCACATCATATTTTAGAATGGGGTGACATATTGGTTCTTTTTATCATAGTTTCCAAATATAAGTTTAGAATATCACAATTACATCTTTTCCAAAGTAATGATTGTATTTTGTATCTTATGTATTGGTCTTACTCCAATCAACTGTTTTTTTTTAATCCTTCGGTAAGCAGTCATATTCGTGCACAATGTAAAATGTACGTTTGCTAAATGAATATAAACATACATAGAGGAGACCAGTCCCTAGGTCCCGTGACCAAACTCTTGGAACACCGGTTTGAAAGTGTTTTTGTGTTCCCTGAGGAATACCGAACAATTTTGACTTGGGCTGCCCCCTTGAAAATCGGACAATGTTAACTGTGTTGGTGAATTCGACCAACCTCAAAAGTGCGTTGACCTTTCAACATTTTGACCATAGCGCTTGTCATTAAAAGGGATCGTTTAACAATGTTATATCTGAGATGCACGTTCCTACTTGGTATCAGTGTTCGTGATATGGTGTTATATTGAAACTCTAAACAAATTGCGCTTCAAAATGATCAAGAAGTTCCTCAAAAAAGTAAAAACCTTCGATTTTCCCAATAGATTTTCCAAATGTAAACGATTGTTATAACAGGTACCTTGAAATTGTCGATGATGTATACAACCTGTATATTCCGATCTGTATTTCATTGCGTTCTAATTGCAAAAACAAGTTCCCAGACTGCCCTGGGTCACTAAATCTCTTTTGAAGTGTAATAACGGTAACAGAAAATTGTTCTACAAATATAAAGTAAAAGATACTGAGGGCTCTAAACTGAAATACAGTAGATATCGTAATATTCTTACATCTTCATTGAGACAGGTTAAAAAAGATTATTATTCTTCACAATTCAATTTATATAAAAATGATGTAAAAAATACGTGGAAGATTATTAATAATGTCCTGAAAAGTAAAACTAAGACTATACACATTGAGAGTGTGATTGATGATGGTGTGAAGATTCAAGACTCTTGTGATTTAGCTGAATCTATTATTTTTTGTTGTTGTTCAAATAAGGCCAAAGCTAGCTGAGAAAATACCACATCTGGTAGACCCTTTCATTCATTTCTCACAAATTCCAACCTTAGTTCATTATTTTTAGGTCCAACAGACTGTTCTGAATTAATTAATATTGTCAATAATTTTAAGAATAACAAAAGTGCAGGTGCTGATGGCATATTAACTAATTTTCTTTTAAAAAAGGTAATCGGTGTGATTGCCCATCCTCTTGCTCATATTTTAAATTTATTTTTACTATATGGTATTGTACCTCAAACAATGAAAATTGCTAAGGTGGTTCCTATATTTAAATCTGGTAGTGAAGATGACTTGGGTAATTATCGCCCAATTTCCTTGCTTTCGTCGTTTTCAAAAATCTTAGAAAAGCTTTTACACTGTTGGTCATAATGGTGGAATAATTATTTGTATCCCAATTTATTGAATGATTTTGACAATGATTTATTCCTAATAGATCTAGATAATAGTATACATTCTCAGATTGTATTGAATGGCAATAGGGGAGTGTTTTTTTGCGTGACTGCTGAAGCATGTGTGTGCTACTATGCTAATCAACTAGGGGACCTACGTCATTAAGTCATAACTGACAGTAACGGGGATTAATGCCTCGTAAAAGGGCACTTATATAGCACATCGACACTGTTTTGATCCTGGGGACTCACAGTAACGAGACCATTGCTTAGCCAATGAATCATGACTGTACGCAGCGGGCGCTAGGGTATGTCGACGCCCCCACAAAAACAAAAAACAAAGAAAATGCAATAAATTTTCAATAATTCATTGCATTTTGCCCCGACCCCCAACATAAACAATCTTCTATGTGGGCATGCCTTGAAATATAATGCATGGCCCTACAGAAGAATTTTTCCTGTTGGGGACTGGGGGAAAATGCAATCACATTCAAACATCTTATTTTCAACAATAACCTTTTACATGTGTCTGATATATTTCTCTATAATTTGGGTATTTGTATGTATCAACTTACAACAAACGAATTGCCGGATTCTATTGCTTCTCTTTTCACTAAGAACTTGGATATTCATGCATACCCTACCAGGAAAAGGAATGATTTTCACATCCCCCGTTTACGCACTTCGTTTTCTCAAAGAACAATTGTGTATACTGGTCCGTCTTTTTTGGAACAATCTTCATCCTGATTTACTTCACCCTTCTTCTATTCATCAATTTAAATATAAACTCAAGTTACATTTGTTGAATGCATACAATAATAACCATGATTAAACATTTCATGTTTAATGTTCTTTTTTCTTATAACGTGTACCATTTTACAATTCATTTGCAATTTTAGGCGTTCTTTTGCCTGTGTGACATAAGTGAATTTTAACAGGAAAGGAATGAATAGTACAAATAGGTGCATACTCTGCTATTTATTGGCTCGTTACTCCTTTTCGTTTTAATGTATTTCTTGTTCTTCTTTTTTCTGTATTGTATTGTATTGAACTCGCAAACAATTATTGGTCAAATAACTGCCGTCTTGATTTTAATTGTGTACCTCTCTCTACAGTAAACATTTCCCGCCCCTTTCATTTTCTAGTCTCCCAGGAACCCTTCTTTACAAGCTCTGCTTTTCTTAAGGTTCCTGCACATTTCACAGTTTGTAATTTTATCTGGGTTTCCTTTAAATGATATTAGTTGTCAAACAAATGTGATGATTACCTTGTCAATTACTATAATCATTTTATAATCACAATATGTCTGTTATGTATACTTTGTTAACTGTATTATTTCTGCATGTGAAAATCAATAAACTCAAACTCAAACTCAAGACTGCAGTGTTATGAAAGCAGTTTGGCAAACGCAAAATTCGATTTCGATTTTCAATCATATATATCTTGATAATCAGACAGGCGATCGGCTTCTTAAAGTCATTGGGTTTCTGACTGACCTAACGATTTATAATTATCATTACAGAATGAGCTAAAGCAAGGACTTTTTAAAAGGATCTAAGACAAAGTTACCGGATACCTTTAAGGTCAGGGGTATATCAAATTATACATTTGTTGATGCCTCATAACTAGACGAATAATCTGATATGCATATCGACACGATAGGAATATATTTGAATTTTGAACACTTTGATCACTTTGTTGACCCCTCTCGGAAATGCCCGGAACTTTTAAGGGGGCAGCCCAAGTCAAAATTGTTCGGTAATTATCAGGGAACACAAAAACACTTTCAAACCTTTGATCCCAGAGTTAGGTCATGGGACCTGACAGGCTGGTCTCCTACTTACATGCCAGGTATACACAAATTTCATGCAAATTGTCTGTAAGGCTTCCTCCTTATCATCAACTTCTTCCACATGAAGAAAACTGAATGAAAACGCGGAGTATTATGTGTATATAAAAGTGTATTTTAATATTTATACTTTTGTATTTTCTTTTACACTTGCTCTCTGTCCATAGCAAGTTAGTATGAATATCAATCCAACTGTAACTTCTTGTATGTTCTGTTCATGTTTCTGCATAAGTTGTCTTTGCATTCACATTTCATGCTTCAATGAAAGGTTAAATCCAGGTTATAAGTCATAAATATATTAATGAACAAACAAATTAGAAAATTAGAAAATATCGAGTTTGAAAAATGTCATATTTGTTTTTTTGATTTGAAAGGTTGTGTATGCAGTTGGCATTACAGCTATCTTGTAATGGGTGATACTTATCTTTAGGATGTCTTTAAATGAATGTGCTGTTTTTAAGGGCATTATCATTATTTACGATTTTGAATGAAAGAGCCTATTTGCACTGTAAATTATACATTTTCTTTAAAACTTTTCTACTTTCCCCTGTATTCGTTCCCGGTTGGTAATTTGTGAATGGGATCGAATTATGAATATTCGATAAGTTTCCTAATTATTTGGGATTTGTGTCCTTTTTTATGATTTTTCCCCCGATCTTGGTTAACAGTGCATTGATAGGCACCTTAGATTATATTATGAATATCTGCTATGATATTGGATTTTTCGGGGTTCTTCTCATTAATTTAGTAATGTGTATTATCGAAACCTTTTGACTGAGTAAACGTTTATGATTTTGTCCGGCTAACCACGATTGACTGATTGGTGTTTTAAAAATGCTACCACCTTTGCATGATGTCTTCCAACCATCGGTTTTGAATTTTAACATGTTAATATTTTATGAGGTCAATTATTGTATTTTGTATCTTATGTTTTAATCTTACTTTAATAAACTGGTATTGTAGTCGTTTGGTAACCAAGCATGTTCGCGCACAATGGAAATATTCATTTGCCTAACATTTGTAAACAGACATGCAAGGCATTTAGATTGTCTGTAAGGCTTCCAACTTATGATCCCCTAATTCCTCCTGAGGAAAGAAAATGAAACAAATATAGTATAATTCGTATATAAATGTGTATTCCTTATATTTATCTTGATTTGTTTCTCCTCTATCCGTTGGCTTCGTTCATAGGACGTAAGTATGCATCGTAATGTATTTATAACTTAGTATAATTTTTTATATTCTTGTCACGTTTCTGAATATTTGTCCTTGTAGTCACATTCCATGCTTCGTTGAAAAGTTTAATCCAGGTTAGTCATCAATGTATTTATAATACAAAAAGTTTATGAAACTAGGGAATGTAGAGTTAAAAAACCAAACATTTCTTATTTGATTTCTAATCGCGTATTAAGAGTTAGCATGTACATCTATCTTCTAATGGTTGATACTTATGTAAAGGATTACTTTTAAAAATAATTTAATAGGCCTGTCATGTACTTTAATAATATAATGGGTAATGAATAAATATATAGTCTGGAAACATGTAACATGTCAATGATTGCTGAAGTCATTAAAATGAGAAAAAGTCCGATGAAAAGAAATGACTCCTTGCTACACGAGACTGAAAAAGGAGAGGAACAGCTTGCCTGTAAAATATGAAATGGAAAAATAGTTCATTAACACATGAAATCCTAGTTCTGCCATTGAATATAAAAGTAATAGTTTATCAGTAAAGTTAGGCCTCTCAAATGATATTTCAGAAAGAGGTAACATTTTCCTTTTTTTTCTTCTACTCAGGAATATATAACATGTAATGAACCGTCGTGGATTGCATTAACCAAAATAATGTAAAAGCGCTGCATAAAAGGGCATTATTATTATTCACGATTTAGAACGAAAGACCCTATTTTCAATCTATATTCATAATTTCTGTATCTCTTCTCTGCTTTCCCTGATCTTCGTTCCTAGTCCATAAGTATGCGAATTCGATCAAATTATGAATATCCGATATGTTTCATAATTTGGGGGAATCTGTGTCATTTTTATCTCACCCCCCCTTCTATATTCGTTAAAAGTACATACATATGCAACTTGGATCTAATGATGAATATCTGACATGTTTCATGAAAGTTGGGTATTATTTTGTTTTTCCCATTATTTTCGTTTTGTTTATTATTGTAAACTTTTATCTGAGTAAACGTTTATGATTTTTTGGCCAGCTAATCAAAAATTGATGTCTTAAGTGTTGTCAAAAAGTTACCACCTGTTCATGATAATTTCCAAATATAGGTTTAGAACTTCACAATTACATCTTTTATGAAATAAAGATTGTATTTTGTATCTATTGATCTTACTTTAATAAACTATTTTTTTAGTTCTTGGGTAAGAAATCATATTTGTGCTCAATGGTAGATATATGTCTGCTAAGTGATTGTTAATATTCATGCCAGGTACAACAAAATGTCAAGAAAGTTGTCTGTATGGTTTTCTCCTAGTAATAATCTTCTTCCACTTGAAGAAAACTGAATGTGTATATAAAAGTGTATTCTAATATTTATACTTTTGTATTTTCTTTTACACTTGCTCTCTGTCCATAGGAAGTAAGTATGAATATCAATCCAACTGTAACTTCTTGTATGTTCTGTTCATGTTTCTGCATAAGTTGTCTTTGTATTCACATTTCATGCTTAAATGAAGAGTTAAATGTAGGTTATAAGTCACAAATAAGTCATAAATATATTTATGAACAGAACATTTATAACATTAGGAAATATCGAGTTTGAAAAATGTAATATTTATTTGTTGGATTTGAAATGTTGTGTATGCAGTTGGCATTACAGCTATCTTGTAATTGGTGATACTTATTCATAGTTTTATTTTATTTTACCTTTTTAGTACTTTTATAGACATGTCGTGTAATAAATTCATTGAATGGGTAACACATTTATATAATCTGGATACATGTTACATGTTAAGCCATACCGAATATGATAATTTTTACTGAATTGATTAAAATGAAAAAAAGTACGAAAAAGCTTAGTTCTGCCGTTTTTTTCTTCAAAGTAATAGTTTATCAGTAATGTTCGACCTTTTACATGATATTTTAAAATGAGATGACATATTAGTTATTTTATCATGAATATAATACATAAAATATACCGTCGTACAGTGCATTGAGAACCACAACCAAAGTCATTCCGCCGTGTAATAGGGATGTATCATTATTCAGGATTTTGAACGAAAGAGCCTCTTGGCACTTTGTACTTTTTGTAATCTTCTTTATCTCTTCTCTGCTTTTCCCCATTTTCGTTCACAGTGTGTAAGTATGCACCATAGATATTTAATTATGCATATCCGATTTTGTGTAAACAAAAATTGGGATTTGTCTCCTTTTCTGTTCATTAATTTCCTTTGTGTATCAAAGTAAACCTTTATCTGAGTAATGGTTTATGATATTTTTTTGGTCCAGCTACCCAGACATTGATGTTTTAGGTTTTGTCGAAATGCTACCACCTATTCATTATAGCTTCCAAATATAGGTTTACAATTTCACAATTACATCTTTTTATAAAGTAATGATTGTATTTTGTATCTATTGATCTTACTTTAATCTACTGGTTTTTGTAGTCTTTCGATAAGCAGATACATTCTTGCAAAATGGTAAATATGTGTCTGCTAAACGATAGTAAACATACATGCCAGGTATACAAAAATGGCATAAAATTGTCTGTAAGGCTTCCTCCTGATGATGAATTTCTTCCACATGAAGAAAACTGAATGAAAACGCGGAGTATTATGTGTATATAAAAGTGTATTCTAATATTTATACTTTTGTATTTTCTTTTACACTTGCTCTCTGTCCATAGCAAGTAAGTATGAATATCAATCAAACTGTAACTTCTTGTATGTTCTGTTCATGTTTCTGCATAAGTTGTCTTTGTATTCACATTTCATGCTTCAATGAAAGGTTAAATCCAGGTTATAAGTCACAGATAAGTCATAAATATATTAATGAACAGAACATTTAGAAAATTAGAAAATATCGAGTTTGAAAAATGTCATATTTGTTTTTTTTTATTTGAAAGGTTGTGTATGCAGTTGGCATTACAGCTATCTTGTAATGGGTGATACTTATTTATAGTTTTATTTTATTTTACCTTTTTAGTACTTTTATAGACATGTCGTGTAATAAATTCATTGAATGGGTAACACATTTATATAATCTGAATACATGTTACATGTTAAGCCATACCGAATATGATAATTTTTACTGAATTGATTAAAATGAAAAAAAGTACGAAAAAGCTTAGTTCTGCCGTTTTTTTCTTCAAAGTAATAGTTTATCAGTAATGTTCGACCTTTTACATGATATTTTAAAATGAGATGACATATTAGTTATTTTATCATGAATATAATACATACAATATACCGTCGTACAGTGCATTAAGAACCACAAACTAAGTAATTCCGCCGTGTAATAGGGATGTATCATTATTCAGGATTTTGAACGAAAGAGCCTCTTTGCACTGTGTACTTTTTGTAATCTTCTTTATCTCTTCTCTGCTTTTCCCCATTTTCGTTCACAGTGTGTAAGTATGCACCATAGATATTTAATTATGCATATCCGATTTTGTGTAAAAAAAAATTGGGATTTTGTCTCCTTTTTTGTTCATTAATTTCCTTTGTGTATTAAAGTAAACCTTTATCTGAGTAATGGTTTATGATATTTTTTTGGTCCAGCTACCCAGACATTGATGTCTTAGGTTTTGTCGAAATGCTACCACCTATTCATTATAGCTTCCAAATATAGGTTTACAATTTCACAATTACATCTTTTATAAAGTAATGATTGTATTTTGTATCTATTGATCTTACTTTAATCTACTGGTTTTTGTAGTCTTTCGATATTAGCAGATACATTCTTGCAAAATGGTAAATATATGTCTGCTAAACGATGGTAAACATACATGCCAGGTATACAAAAATGGCATAAAATTGTCTGTAAGGCCTCCTCGTGATGATGAAATTCTTCCACATGAAGAAAACTGAATGAAAACGGGGAGTATTATCTGTATATAAAAGTGTATTCTAATATTTATACTTTTGTATTTTCTTTTACACTTGCTCTCTGTCCATAGCAGGTAAGTATGAATATCAATCCAACTGTAACTTCTTGTATGTTCTGTTCATGTTTCTGCATAAGTTGTCTTTGTATTCACATTTCATGCTTCAAAGAAAGGTTAAATCCAGGTTATAAGTCACAGATAAGTCATAAATATATTAATGAACAGAACATTTAGAAAATTAGAAAATATCGAGTTTGAAAAATGTCATATTTGTTTTTTTGATTTGAAAGGTTGTGTATGCAGTTGGCATTACAGCTATCTTGTAATGGGTGATACTTATCTTTAGGATGTCTTTTATTTAATGTGCTGTTTTTAAGGGCATTATTATTATTTACGATTTTGAATGAAAGAGCCTATTTGCACTGTAAATGATACATTTTCTTTAAAACTTTTCTGCTTTCCCCTGTATTCGTTCCCGGTTGGTAATTTGTGAATGGGATCGAATTATGAATATCCGATAGGTTTTCTAATTATTTGGGATTTGTGTCCTTTTTTATGATTTTTTTCCCCCGATCTTGGTTAACAGTCCATTGATAGGCACCTTAGATTATATTATGAATATCTGATATGATATTGGATTTTTCGGGGTTTTTCTCATTAACTTAGTAATGTGTATTATCGAAACCTTTTGACTGAGTAAACGTTCATGATTTTGTCCGGCTAACCACGATTGACTGCTTGGTGGTGTAAAAATGCTACCACCTTTGCATGATGTCTTCCAAACATCGGTTTTGAATTTTAACATGTTAATATTTTATGAGGTCAATTATTGTATTGTGTATCTTATGTTTTAATCTTACTTGAATAAACTGGTATTGTAGTCGTTCGGTAACCAAGCATGTTCGCGCACAATGGAAATATTCATTTGCCTAACATTTGTAAACAGACATGCAAGGCATTTAGATTGTCTGTAAGGCTTCCAACTTATGATCCCCTAATTCCTCCTGAGGAAAGAAAATGAAACAAATATAGTATAATTCGTATATAAATGTGTATTCCTTATATTTATCTTGATTTGTTTCTCCTCTATCCGTTGGTTTCGTTCATAGGACGTAAGTATGCATCGTAATGTATTTATAACTTAGTATAATTTTTTATTTTCTTGTCACGTTTCTGAATATTTGTCCTTGTACTCACATTCCATGCTTCATTGAAAAGTTTAATCAAGGTTAGTCATCAATGTATTTATAATACAAAAAGTTTATGAAACTAGGGAATGTAGAGTTAAAAAACCAAAAATTTCTTATTTGATTTCTAATCGCGTATTTAGAGTGAGCATGTACATCTATCTTCTAATAGTTGATACTTATGTAAAGAATTACTTTTAAAAATAATGTTATAGGCCTGTCATGTACTTTAATAATATAATGGGTAATGAATAAATATATAGTCTGGAAACATGTAACATGTCAATGATTGCTGAAGTCATTAAAATGAGAAAAAGTCCGATGAAAAGAAATGACTCATTGCTACACGAGACTGAAAAGGAGAGGAACAGCTTGCCTGTAAAATATGAAATGGAAAAATAGTTCATTAACACATAAGATCTTAGTTCTGCCATTGAATATAAAAGTAATAGTTTATCAGTAAAGTTAGGCCTCTCACATGATATTTCAGAAAGAGGTGACATTTTCCTTTTTTTTCTTCTACTCAGGAATATATAACATGTAATGAACCTTCGTGGATTGCATTAACCAAAATAATGTAAAAGCGCTGCATAAAAGGGCATTATTATTATTCACGATTTAGAACGAAAGACCCTATTTTCAATCTATATTCATAATTTCTGTATCTCTTCTCTGCTTTCCCTGATCTTCGTTCCTAGTCCATAAGTATGCGAATTCGATCAAATTATGAATATCCGATATGTTTCATAATTTGGGGGAATCTGTCTCATTTTTATCTGACCCCCCCCCCCTCTATATTCGTTAAAAGTACATACATATGCAACTTGGATCTAATGATGAATATCTGACATGTTTCATGAAAGTTGGGTATTATTTTGTTTTTCCCATTATTTTCGTTTTGTTTATTATTGTAGAATTTTATCTGAGTAAACGTTTATGATTTTTTGGCCAGCTAATCAAAAATTGATGTCTTAAGTGTTGTCAAAAAGTTACCACCTGTTCATGATAATTTCCAAATATAGGTTTAGAACTTCACAATTACATCTTTTATAAAATAAAGATTGTATTTTGTATCTATTGATCTCACTTTAATAAACTTTTTTTTTTAGTTCTTGGGTAACGAATCATATTTGTGCACAACAGTAGATATATGTCTGCTACGTGATTGTTAACATTCATGCCAGGTACAACAAAATGTCAAGAAAGTTGTCTGTATGGTTTTCTCCTAGTAATAATCTTCTTCCACTTGAAGAAAACTGAATGTGTATATCCAAGTGTATTCTAATATTTATACTTTTGTATTTTCTTTTACACTTGCTCTCCGTCCATAGGAAGTAAGTATGAATATCAATCCAACTGTAACTTCTTGTATGTTCTGTTCATGTTTCTGCATAAGTTGTCTTTGTATTCACATTTCATGCTTCAAAGAAAGGTTAAATCCAGTTTATAAGTCACAGATAAGTCATAAATATATTAATGAACAGAACATTTATAACATTAGGAAATATCGAGTTTGAAAAATATAATATTTGTTTTTTGGATTTGAAATTGTGTGTATGTAGTTGGCATTACAGCTATCTTGTAATGGGTGATACTTATCTTTAGGATGTCTTTTATTTAATGTGCTGTTTTTAAGGGCATTATTATTATTTACGATTTTGAATGAAAGAGCCTATTTGCACTGTAAATGATACATTTTCTTTAAAACTTTTCTGCTTTCCCCTGTATTCGTTCCCGGTTGGTAATTTGTGAATGGGATCGAATTATGAATATCCGATATGTTTCCTAATTATTTGGGATTTGTGTCCTTTTTTATGATTTTTTCCCCCGATCTTGGCTAACAGTCCATTGATAGGCACCTTAGATTATATTATGAATATCTGATATGATATTGGATTTTTCGGGGTTTTTCTCATTAACTTAGTAATGTGTATTATCGAAACTTTTTGACTGAGTAAACGTTCATGATTTTGTCCGGCTAACCACGATTGACTGCTTGGTGGTGTAAAAATGCTACCACCTTTGCATGATGTCTTCCAAACATCGGTTTTGAATTTTAACATGTTAATATTTTATGAGGTCAATTATTGTATTTTGTATCTTATGTTTTAATCTTACTTGAATAAACTGGTATTGTAGTCGTTCGGTAACCAAGCATGTTCGCGCACAATGGAAATATTCATTTGCCTAACATTTGTAAACAGACATGCAAGGCATTTAGATTGTCTGTAAGGCTTCCAACTTATGATCCCCTAATTCCTCCTGAGGAAAGAAAATGAAACAAATATAGTATAATTCGTATATAAATGTGTATTCCT
The DNA here is from genome assembly GCF_000002235.5 of Strongylocentrotus purpuratus. Classification (NCBI taxonomy): domain Eukaryota; kingdom Metazoa; phylum Echinodermata; class Echinoidea; order Camarodonta; family Strongylocentrotidae; genus Strongylocentrotus; species Strongylocentrotus purpuratus. The sequence continues at coordinate 15,512,667 of NW_022145606.1, forward strand.
TATATTTATCTCGATTTGTTTCTCCTCTATCCGTTGGTTTCGTTCATAGGACGTAAGTATGCATCGTAATGTATTTATAACTTAGTATAATTTTTTATTTTCTTGTCACGTTTCTGAATATTTGTCCTTGTACTCACATTCCATGCTTCATTGAAAAGTTTAATCGAGGTTAGTCATCAATGTATTTATAATACAAAAAGTTTATGAAACTAGGGAATGTAGAGTTAAAAAACAAAAAATTTCTTATTTGATTTCTAATCGCGTATTTAGAGTGAGCATGTACATCTATCTTCTAATAGTTGATACTTATGTAAAGAATTACTTTTAAAAATAATGTTATAGGCCTGTCATGTACTTTAATAATATAATGGGTAATGAATAAATATATAGTCTGGAAACATGTAACGTGTCAATGATTGCTGAAGTCTTTAAAATGAGAAAAAGTCCGATGAAAAGAAATGACTCATTGCTACACGAGACTGAAAAGGAGAGGAACAGCTTGCCTGTAAAATATGAAATGGAAAAATAGTTCATTAACACATAAGATCTTAGTTCTGCCATTGAAAATAAAAGTAATAGTTTATCAGTAAAGTTAGGCCTCTCACATGATATTTCAGAAAGAGGTGACATTTTCCTTTTTTTTCTTCTACCCAGGAATATATAACATGTAATGAACCGTCGTGGATTGCATTAACCAAAATAATGTAAAAGCGCTGCATAAAAGGGCATTATTATTATTCACGATTTAGAACGAAAGACCCTATTTTTAATCTATATTCATAATTTCTGTATCTCTTCTCTGCTTTCCCTGATCTTCGTTCCTAGTCCATAAGTATGCGAATTCGATCAAATTATGAATATCCGATATGTTTCATAATTTGGGGGAATCTGTCTCATTTTTATCTGACCCCCCCCCCTCTATATTCGTTAAAAGTACATACATATGCAACTTGGATCTAATGATGAATATCTGACATGTTTCATGAAAGTTGGGTATTATTTTGTTTTTCCCATTATTTTCGTTTTGTTTATTATTGTAAACTTTTATCTGAGTAAACGTTTATGATTTTTTGGCCAGCTAATCAAAAATTGATGTCTTAAGTGTTGTCAAAAAGTTACCACCTGTTCATGATAATTTCCAAATATAGGTTTAGAACTTCACAATTACATCTTTTATAAAATAAAGATTGTATTTTGTATCTATTGATCTCACTTTAATAAACTTTTTTTTTTAGTTCTTGGGTAACGAATCATATTTGTGCACAACAGTAGATATATGTCTGCTACGTGATTGTTAACATTCATGCCAGGTACAACAAAATGTCAAGAAAGTTGTCTGTATGGTTTTCTCCTAGTAATAATCTTCTTCCACTTGAAGAAAACTGAATGTGTATATCCAAGTGTATTCTAATATTTATACTTTTGTATTTTCTTTTACACTTGCTCTCCGTCCATAGGAAGTAAGTATGAATATCAATCCAACTGTAACTTGTATGTTTTGTTCATCTTTCTGCATACGTTTTCTTTGCATTCACATTTCATGCTTAAATGAAAGGTTAAATCTAGATTATAAGTCACAAATAAGTCATAAATATATTTATGAACAGAACATTTATAACATTAGGAAATATCGAGTTTGAAAAATGTAATATTTGTTTTTTGGATTTGAAATTTTGTGTATGCAGTTGGCATTACAGCTATCTTGTAATTGGTGATACTTATATATAGTTTTATTTTATTTTACCTTTTTAGTACTTTTATAGACATGTCGTGTAATAAATTCATTGAATGGGTAACACATTTATATAATCTGGATACATGTTACATGTTAAGCCATACCGAATATGATAATTTTTACTGAATTGATTAAAATGAGAAAAAGTACGAAAAAGCTTAGTTCTGCCGTTTTTTTCTTCAAAGTAATAGTTTATCAGTAATGTTCGACCTTTTACATGATATTTTAGAATGAGGTGACATATTAGTTATTTTATCATGAATATAATACATACAATATACCGTCGTACAGTGTATTAAGAACCACAAACTAAGTAATTCCGCCGTGTAATAGGGATGTATCATTATTCAGGATTTTGAACGAAAGAGCCTCTTGGCACTTTGTACTTTTTGTAATCTTCTTTATCTCTTCTCTGCTTTTCCCCATTTTCGTTCACAGTGTGTAAGTATGCACCAAAGATATTTAATTATGCATATCCGATTTTGTGTAAAAAAAAATTGGGATTTTGTCTCCTTTTTTGTTCATTAATTTCCTTTGTGTATTAAAGTAAACCTTTATCTGAGTAATGGTCTATGATATTTTTTTGGTCCAGCTACCCAGACATTGATGTCTTAGGTTTTGTCGAAATGCTACCACCTATTCATTATAGCTTCCAAATATAGGTTTACAATTTCACAATTACATCTTTTATAAAGTAATGATTGTATTTTGTATCTATTGATCTTACTTTAATCTACTGGTTTTTGTAGTCTTTCGATAAGCAGATACATTTTTGCAAAATGGTAAATATATGTCTGCTTAACGATGGTAAACATACATGCCAGGTATACAAAAATGGCATAAAATTGTCTGTAAGGCTTCCTCCTGATGATGAATTTCTTCCACATAAGGAAACTTAAATGATAAAGATTAGTATCATTTGTATATAAAAGTGTTTTGTAATTTTGTTTTTCTATTTTCTGTTACCCATGCTCTCCGTCCATAGGGAGTAAGTATGCATATCATCCAATTGCAGCTTCTGATATATTCTGGTAATCTTTCTGCATACGTTTTCCTTGCATTTACATTCCATGCGTCAATGAAAGATTAAATCCAGGTTATAAGTCACAAATAAGTCATAAATATATTCATGAACAAAAAAGTTATACAACTAGGAAATCTCGAGTTTGAAAAATGTCATATTTCTTTTTTGATTTGAATTTTTTGTGTATGCAGTTGGCATTTACACCTATTTTGAACTTGGTGATATTAATATATAGTTTTATTTTATTTTACTATTTTAGTACTTTTATAGACATGTCATGTAATAAATTCATTAAATGGGTAACACTTTATTATAATCTGGATACATGTTACATGTTAAGCCTATACTGAATACGATACTTATTACTGAATTGATTAAAGTGAGAAAAAATACGAACAAGTTTAGTTTTTCCGTTTTTTTCTTCAAAGTAATATTTTATCAGTAATGTTCGACCTTGTACATGATATTTTAAAATGAGGTGACATATTAATTCTTTTATCATGAATATACTACATATCATGTACCGGCGTGCAGGGCATTAAGAACCACAAACTAAGTAATTCCGCCGTGTAATAGGGATGTATCATTATTCAGGATTTTGAACGAAAGAGCCTCTTTGCACTGTGTACTTTTTGTAATCTTCTTTATCTCTTCTCTGCTTTTCTCGATTTTCATTCACAGTGTGTAAGTATGCACTATAGATTTTATTATGCATATCCGATTTTGTGTAAAAACCAAATTGGGATTCGTCTCCTTTTTTGCTCATTAATTTCCTTTGTTTATGATAGAAAACTTTTATCTGAGTAAAGGTTTCATATGGATTTTACCCATACACTTAAGCGTCAACCTCTTCAATTACACCGCGCACCGCCGTGAAAAGCTTTAAAATTGTGCCAAAATCCCCCCTTTTCAACAAAATCTTTTGATCCGATCGGCCTCGTTCACCACTGGAAAAAGCATTAGAAAATTTTACTTTTCTTCTTCATGGTGATGTAAAAATCACGATATTTTGTTGTTCCATCGCACCGTCATTTATTGATCATTTTTCATCAATTGGTCAAAATGTATATGGTATCGAGCTTTTTGACTGAACACTCCTGGCGATTTCTTGCCGGGAGAGGACTTTTTTTTACCACCGGAAAAAAATTCATGTCACTCAGTTTATTCTGAACAATTTGATATATAAATGATTCTCATTGGATGAAAAAAAAACACCGTCAAAAAATTAAACAAATCGGTATCTCCGTCTGATTTTGGGAACTTTCCGCATTCGATCACTTTTACTCCATTGATTTACGTAGGTAGCCAGCGGACCGGGTCGTACCATTCTTGCTCGGGAAAAATGACGCCGTGGAAATAAGAGTGTAATATATTTTTATTAAATAATCACGTAGGAAAATCGCAAGAGTGAATTGTATCTCAGATTCCTTGACAAGATAAGAAGAAACATGCTGAGTGATCCAATCAGAGCCAATCACATTCAACCGCACAGCTGCGCGGACATTGTACGCGTAGTCGGTTCTGTGCGCGCACAGCTGAGCCGGGCTGATTAAAAGCTTCAAATTAGGTGAAAGAAACCGGGGGTCAAAAATTCATATGATGATTTTTTTTTCCCTGCTAAACGATGGTAAACATACATGCCAGGTATACAAAAATGGCGTGAACATTTTCTGTAAAGCTTCCTCCTGATGATCATCTTCTTCCACATGAAGAAAACTGAATGAAAACAATGAGTATGATGTGTATATAAAAGTGTATTCTAATATTTATAATTTTGTATTTCCTTTTACACTTGCTCTCTGTCCATAGCAAGTAAGTATGCATATCAATCCAATTGTAACTTCATATATGTTTAGTTTATTTATTTTTTGCATACGTTTTCCTTGCATTCAAATTTCATGCGTCAATAAAAGGTTAAATCCAGGTTATAAGTCACAAATAAGTCATAATTATATTCATGAACAGAAAAGTTATAAGATTAGGAAATATCGAGTTAAAAAATGTCATAGTTTATCAGTAATGTTGGGCCTTTCACATCATATTTTAAAATGAGGTGACTAATTAGTTCTTTTTATCATGAATATAATACAAAAAAATGTACGGTCCAGAGGCGGCCCTCCCGGGGGGGGGGGGGGGGGGGGGGAGGGGGGCACAGTTCCCCCCCTTCCACTTTTTTCAAGCACCCATAAAGTGCCCCTTTTTACATAGGAAAAGTGCCCCTTTAACTTTGTAAGAAGTGCCCCTTTTTTACATCGGAATAGTGCCCCTTTTACTTTGAAAAGTGCTCTTTTAATTTGTAAAAGTGCCCTTTCCCCTTTTTACTTCTGGTAAGTGCCCTTTTATTTTCACACGTGCCCCTTTTCCTTCGACAAGTTCCCATTTTCCTTTGCAAAAAGTGTCCATTTTCTATTCGCATAAGTGCCTTTCTTAATCACTACAGTAAGTGCCCCTTTTTCAGGTACGAGAAGTGCCCTTTTTCACATTAATACGTGCCCCCTTCACCTTTGATAAGTGCCCCATTTAAATCTGAGAGATGCCTCTTTTACTGTGACAAGTGCCCCTTTTCCTTTGTAAGAAGTGCCCCTTCCCCTTTTAATGACTACCCCCATTCTTACTCGGATAAGCGCACCTTTTATTTTCACATGTGTCCCTTTACCCTTCTAATGAGTGCCCAGTTTCGTAATGAAAAGTGCCCCCATTAATAAAAGAGCCCCTTTCCCTTCTCATAAATGCCCTTTTCATCTCTGGTAAATGACTTTTTTCAGGTTCGAGAAGTTACTCCTTTCCACTTCAGATAAGTTCCCCCTTCACCTCCGATAAATGCCCCTTTAAAATCTGATCGGTGCCCATTTTCTTTCAACAAATGCACATTTGCCTTTATTATAAGTGCCCCTTTTTCATTCACATAAGTGCCCTTTTCATATCTGTTCGTTAATTTCCCTTGTAACAATGATACATGCCCCTTTTCTTTCAAATACTGTACCTTACCCCTTTTCAAAAATGCCACTTTCGCCTCTTATCAAAATCGGATGGGGGCCCCTTTTCCATCAACAAATGCTCATTTCCTATTCTCATGACTGACTTTTTTCATCCCTGGTGAGTGCATCTTTTTGCAGATGTAATAAGTGCCCCATTTTCACCTCTGATAATTACTCTTTGTACTTTGACACGTGCTCCTTTCCTTTTCTGATAAGTGTCCCATTTTCCTCTCATCATTAAACGCGCCCCTAACTTCACGCGACTAAGAGCAATTTCCCCCAAAGCCCGCTCGCTACGCTCTCACGCATTTATAAATGATACACTTATGTTACTTATCAAAAGTCTTTTCAGTCTTCCGTTAAGAGAATGTGCTTATAACCCTATCAGGATTGGTTTTTTTCCTCTTTATAAGATGTAATTTTTCAAACTGCGACCTCACATATCTTTGAATCTTTCCTCGCTCACTTCGCTCGCTCGCAAATATATTTTTAGACCATCACACCCAGCTGCAAACTATGATGCTTTTAAGCAATATCTTGTATGGTGTGTAAAGTGGAACGAATATTTAGTAATCACTAAAAATGTAATCACAATGTAGGTGTATATACCAACGTTTAAAAAAGAGAGCATATTTCCGCTTTAAGATTTTGTTTTGACCAAGTAAACAATGTTTTCCAACTCAACACGATGGATTACTTGGGTGTAATAGAAATGCTACCATGTATCCATAATACCTTGCAACTATCGGTTTTAATTAAACATTTATATCTGTTATGATGTCAATGTTAGTATTTCTCTTGAATATCAAGTGGATTTTTTTTTGATTTTTTTTTTGTCTACATTTTCTGCTCTTGGTCTTAAATCACAAAGCCTACGTATCGATCTTGAACAAATTATAATGTTGTGTATATATTCTGACACTTTTTCTTTCTCCTTGATTTCACATTTCATGCTTCATCCAAAAGTTAAATCCAGGTTATAACTTAAAAATAAGTAAATTTATAAACAGAAGGATTATCATAACTAGGCAATTTAGAGTTGTAAGAACCTAATATTTCTTATTTGATTCATAATCTCGTGTTTACAGTTGGTATTAAGATCTATCAGTCTTCTAATAGGTGATAATTGTGTGTAATGTTGCGTTACTTTACTTGTATAGACCTGTCTTATAGTGCATTTTGTAAACGGTAATAATTAAATGTAGTCTTGAATTATGTAACATGCTAAGTATAACTGAAGTCAATTCAAATAAAAAAAAGCACGATGAAAAGAAAAGAGTCATTGTGACACAAAACTGAAAAATGTCGAAAAAGAAATTGCCTGAAAAATATTAAATGAAAAACGTAATTTCTCACGAATAGATTTTTAGTTCTGCCGTTGCAAAATAAAAGTTTATCAGTAACGTTGTAAGGCCTCTTGCACGATATTTCAGATTAAGATGATATTTGTTTTCCTCATGAATATAATACAAATTATCACCGTCGTAAAGTGCGTTAAAAAAAAAAAACACATAAAAGGGCGGAAAAATAGGGTATTCATTTTTTTTTAACGATTTTGAACGAAAGAGCCTATTTGCACTCGTTATTTGGGCTTATGCCGAAAGGGTGGGTAGTGTCGCATCGCGTCGCGTTGACTTGAACACGACCATTTGTCCAAAGCCCCCCCCCCCCCTCCCCCTCCAGTTTTTGCCGAAAGGATGCGTTGACAAGTCTTCCACATCAGTCGTTTGTTATGATATTCAAATATTATATTTTTCTGTTTTCTTCTGCCCGTTTTCTCTGTATACAGCATGTAAATATGCATCTTAAACTGGTTATAACTTCTAAAAAATTATTTTTAAGGCTTCCTCTTGATGATAAACTTCTTCCACTTGAAGAAAAATAAGTTAAAAGATGATTTTAATTTCCATATAAAAGGTTATTCTAATATTTATATCTTTCTGTTTTCTTCTGCCCGTTTTCTCTGTCTATAGCACGTAAGTATGCCTCTTAAATTGATCATAACTTCTTAACAATTCTGTTCTTTTTTTTGCATATCTTTTACTTGTGTTCGTATTTTTTGTCATGGTTTATTGAAGGGATATCCAAGTTATAAGTCATAAATAAGTCAGAAATATATTAATGAACAGAGAGGTTATCAAACTAGGTAATGTAGAGTTGGAAAAATCTCATATGTCATTCTTTATTTGTAATCTCAAAGAAAAAGTTTATCAATAATGTAAGCCGGTTCTCATAATATTTAAAAATGAGGTGACTTTTCAGTTCTTTCACCAATTAATCTAAATACATGTAATGTTTCGTTGTAAAGTGCATTAGGAAAAAAACTTATAAAGGCGCTGTTTAAAAGGGCGTTATCATTATTCAGGGTATTGAAAAAAGTACCTTTTTGCACTGTACATTGATGTCTTAGGTGTTGTCGAAATGCTACCACCTATTCATTATAGCTTCCAAATATAGGTTTACAATTTCACAATTACATCTTTTATAAAGTAATAATTGAATTTTGTATCTATTGATCTTACTTTAATCTACTGGTTTTTGTAGTCTTTCGGTAAGCAGACACATTCTTGCACAATGGTAAATATATATCTGCTAAACGATGGTAAACATACATGCCAGGTATACAAAAATGGCGTGAACATTGTCTGTAAAGCTTCCTCCTGATGATCAACTTCTTCCACATGAAGAAAACAATGAGTATCATGTGTATATAAAAGTGTATTCTAATATTTATACTTTTGTATTTTCTTTTACACTTGCTCTCTGTCCATAGCAAGTAAGTATGCATATCAATCCAATTGTAACTTCTTATATGTTTAGTTTATTTATTTTTTGCATACGTTTTCCTTGCAATCAAATTTCATGCGTCAATAAAAGGTTAAATCCAGGTTATAAGTCACAAATAAGTCATAATTATATTCATGAACAGAAAAGTTATAAGATTAGGAAATATCGAGTTAAAAAATGTCATAGTTTATCAGTAATGTTGGGCCTTTCACATCATCTTTTAAAATGAGGTGACTAATTAGTTCTTTTTATCATGAATATAATACATCAAAATGTACGGTCCAGAGGCGGCCCTCCGGGGGGGGGGGGAGGCAGAGGGGGCACAGTTCCCCCCACTTTTTCAAGCACCCATAAAGTGCCCCTTTTTACATAGGAAAAGTGCCCCTTTAACTTTGCAAGAAGTGCCCCTTTTTTACATCGGAATAGTGCCCCTTTTACTTTGAAAAGTGCCCTTTTAATTTTTAAAAGTGCCCTTTCCCCTTTTCACTTCTGGTAAGTGCCCTTTTATTTTCACACGTGCCCCTTTTCCTTCGACAAGTTCCCATTTTCCTTTGCAAAAAGTGTCCATTTTCTATTCTCATAAGTGCCTTTCTTAATCACTACAGTAAGTGCCCCTTTTTCAGGTACGAGAAGTGCCCTTTTTCACTTTAATAAGTGCCCCCTTCACCTTTGATAATTGCCCCATTTAAATCTGAGAGATGCCTCTTTTACTGTGACAAGTGCCCCTTTTCCTTTGTAAGAAGTGCCCCTTCCCCTATTAATGACTACCCCCATTCTAACTCGGATAAGCGCACCTTTTATTTTCACATGTGTCCCTTTACCCTTCTAGTGAGTGCCCAGTTTCGTATTGAAAAGTGCCCCCATTAATAAAAAGAGCCCCTTTCCCTTCTCATAAATGCCCTTTTCATCTCTGGTAAATGACTCTTTTCAGGTTCGAGAATATACTCCTTTTCACTTCAGATAAGTGCCCTCTTCACCTCCGATAAATGCCCCTTTAAAATCTGATCGGTGTCCATTTTCTTTCAACAAATGCACATTTGCCTTTATTATAAGTGCCCCTTTTTCAAGTCAGTTGGTGAACCTCCAGATATTGAAAGGGTTCTACACTTTCTCTGTTTCAATTTTAAGCCAAGCGATGAAGTTCGACTAGAAATTGTATTCATGAGTCGTTGATGGGTTCTCTTATTACCTGTTATTAAACAAAAAATCATCTGCAAATGGTGCAGTGATGAGCTTTTGGCCAATCTAGCTCGTATCCAAATCGGCTGTTTTCCGACAGAACTTCAATTATTGGATTGAAGCAAAGGAGAAAAATTATCCTTTGCAAAAAGTGTCCATTTTCTATTCTCATAAGTGCCTTTCTTAATCACTACAGTAAGTGCCCCTTTTTCAGGTACGAGAAGCGCCCTTTTTCACTTTAATAAGTGCCCCCTTCACCTTTGATAATTGCCCCATTTAAATCTGAGAGATGCCTCTTTTACTGTGACAAGTGCCCCTTTTCCTTTGTAAGAAGTGCCTCTTCCCCTTTTAATGACTACCCCCATTCTTACTCGGATAAGCGCACCTTTTATTTTCACATGTGTCCCTTTACCCTTCTAATGAGTGCCCAGTTTCGTAATGAAAAGTGCCCCCATTAATAAAAGAGCCCCTTTCCCTTCTCATAAATGCCCTTTTCATCTCTGGTAAATGACTTTTTTCAGGTTCGAGAATATACTCCTTTTCACTCTTTATAAGATGTAATTTTTCATACTGCGACCTCACATATCTTTGAATTTTTCCTCGCTCACTTCGCTCGCTCGCAAATATATTTTTAGACCATCACACCCAGCTGCAAATTATGATGCTTTTAAGCAATATCTTGTATGGTGTGTAAAGTGGAACGAATATTGAAATAATCACTAAAAATGTAATCACAATGTAGGGGTATATACCAACGTTTAAAAAAGAGAGCATATTTCCGCTTTAAGATTTTTGTTTGACCAAGTAAACAATGTTTTCCAACTCAACACGATGGATTACTTGGGTGTAATAGAAATGCTACCATGTATCCATATTACCTTGCAACTACCGGTTTTAATTAAACATTTATATCTGTTATGATGTCAATGTTAGTATTTCTCTTGTATATCAAGTGGAATTTTTTTGTTTTTTTTTTTGTCTACATTTTCTGCTCTTGGTCTTAAATCACAAAGCCTACGTATCGATCTTGAACAAATTATAATGTTGTGTATATATTCTGACACTTTTTCTTTCTCCTTGATTTCACATTTCATGCTTCATCCAAAAGTTAAATCCAGGTTATAACTTAAATATAAAACAAATTATAAACAGAAGGATTATCATAACTAGGCAATTTAGATTTGTAAGAACCTAATATTTCTTATTTGATTCATAATCTCGTGTTTACAGTTGGTATTAAGATCTATCAGTCTTCTAATAGGTGATAATTGTGTGTAATGTTGCGTTACTTTACTTGTATAGACCTGTCTTATAGTGCATTTTGTAAGCGGTAATAATTGAATGTAGTCTTGAATCATGTAACATGTTAAGTATAACTGAAGTCAATTCAAATGAGAAAAAGCACGATGAGGAGAAAAGAGTCATTGTGACACAAAACTGAAAATGTCGAAAAAGAAATTGCCTGAAAAATATTAAATGGAAAACGTAATTTCTCACGAATAGATTTTTAGTTCTACCGTTGCAAAATAAAAGTTTATCAGTAACATTGTAAGGCCTCTTGCACGATATTTCAGATTAAGATGAGATTTTTTTCCTCATGAATATAATACAAATTATCACTGTCGTAAAGTGCGTTAAGAAAAAAAAAAAAAAAAAAGGGCGGAAAAAGAGGGTATTCATTTTTTTTACGATTTTGAACGAAAGAGCCTATTTGCACTCGTTATTTGGGCTTATGCCGAAAGGGTGGGTAACGTCGCGTCGCGTTGACTTGAACGCGACCATTTGTCCAGAGCCCCCCCCCCCTCTCCCTCTAGTTTTTGCCGAAAGGATGCGTTGACAAGTCTTCCACATCAGTCGTTTGTTATGATCGTTCTCCCGATCTTCGTTAAAAGTCCATAAATAGGCAACTTGGATCTTATTATGAATATTGTAACACCGACTTCAATCATTGATTTGACATACTGATATTTATCATCTGATGAGTTGTCATACGATACAAGTGAACCTAGAAATTTGAACTCTTCCGTTTTGAGTGTTTCAAGTTCGATATTATCTTAGTGAAATTTCAAGTCAGTTGGTGAACCTCCAGATATTGAAAGGGTTCTACACTTTCTCTGTTTCAATTTTAAGCCAAGCGATGAAGTTCGACTAGAGATTGTATTCATGAGTCGTTGATGGGTTATCTTATTACCTGTTATTAAACAAAAATCATCTGCAAATGGTGCAGTGGTGAGCTTTTGGCCATCTAGCTCGTATCCAAATCGGCTGTTTTCCGACAAAACTTCAATTGTTTTCAATTCAAAGTTTTAAAACGAAACTGTTGTGAGTTTAATTCTTTAGACAAAACAAAACCATTAAGGGAAGATTACAGGTTCATGACATAATCAACAATCGGTCTAGGAATATTATTACGATTAAGGCTGTATTCAATAAGATCATGCGGTACTGATCCGAAAGCATCTTCAAGATCAAACCAAGTAAAGTGTACCGTTCTACGGGACTTTTTCGTGTGTTTAATAATTTCATGAACCACTGTATTGTGGTCAAGACAACCAGAAATACCATGCAAGAATCCCTTCTGGACAGTGCGATCTACAAAATCATTATCAGTGACAAAAGTTTCAATTCTATTAGCAAGTATTTGGTGAAATATCTTGCCAGTCGTACTTGATAATGCTATCATTCGAAAATTCTCAGGTTGGCTTGTATCATCCTTTTTATGAATTAACGATACTCTACTCCGAGCCCAAGATTGTGGGGGAACTGGGTTGCTTAATAGTTTACTGTAAAGTGTTGCAAGAAAATGATGGGTATATGGCAGTTTTTTAAGCAAACTGTAATAGATACCATCAGGACCTGGGGAAGAATGGGAACTTTCCTTTGGAGAACATTTTTAACGTCCTTTGGTCTAATGGGATCTTTATTAAAGTCCCAAATTGGGTTCTTGAGCAGAGGAATCCAAGAAGGGTAAACACTCGACGGCGACTCGTAACGTGATTTGAAGTAGTCATTGGCGGTATCTGCACTGCAAGTGGGCGTGGCACTACGAGACTATAACGAGTCTTTCACGATCTTTTTGCTGTAGTCCCAAAAGTTTCTTTTGAAACACCGTTCTTCATGCTGCGCGTTTCGCTCACAGGTTTGCTCATCGCGTCTTTTCTTAAGGTGAGTGTAGGTTGCGAGAGCTGCATGAAACATGTCTCTATCTTCTTTCGAGCTGGACCGCCTGAATGCACGGCGGCGAAGACGATTCTTTATCTTCCGTGCCTCATCCAGAAGCTTTGGTTCACGACGGGCGAACGATCTCTGTTCATTCTGATTGTTGACAAAGTCAGGACTGGTATTTCAGCGAAGAAATCTTGAAGAATAGATTCGAAGTAAGAACCCGCTTCAGCTGGCGTGAACGTGTCTGTTGCTAGGTCATTATGCAATAGGCGTAGACGGTCCGCGAGTCTGGTATTCAGAGAATTCCATTCTGCACCTGGCAACTGGGGTAGTGAGAACTTAATAACTGTTGCCAAAAGGCAGGCAGTTTCAAGGATAGGTATCATGACTCTAACTCTAATAGATGGAAATGCAATCTTGAATGCATACAATTCACAAGTCACAGCTCATAAAGTAATTCAATATCTACCAAAAACTAGTAAATACAAAGCAACCTAAATATAAATGACAACTCACCAGTTACATGGTTCCAAAGTAAATCCAATAAAATCCTAAAATGAACCTAAAGTAAAATGCCAATATGGCATGCAAATTGTCTGTAAGGCTGTCCTCCTGAAAATCAACTTCTTCCTCCTGATGATCAACTTCTTCCACTTGGAGAATATCAAGTTAGAAAGATGAGTTTTATTCCCATATAAAAGAGTATTCTAATATTCAAATATTTCTGTTTTCTTCTGCCCGTTTTCTCTGTCTATAGCATGTAAGTATGCATCTTAAATCGATTATAACTTTTGTTAATTTTTTTTTATCTTAATGCATACCTTTTTCTTGTGTTCATAATTTTTGTCATGGTTCATTGAAAGGTTATTTCCAAAATATTAGTCATAAAAAAATCACAAATATATTGATAAACAGAAAGGCTATCAAACCTGGGAATACAAAGTTAGAAAAGTCCATATTTCTTTCTTCCTTTGTTTATCAATAATGTAAGGCCTTTATCATAATATTTAAATATGGGGTGACTTTTCAGTTCTTTTACTCTATTACTTTTTGCATTAGGAAAAAAACTTGTAAAAGTGCTGTGTAAAATGGCGTTATCATTATTCAGGATTGTTAAAAAAGAGCCTATTTGCACTGTATATTTGTAATTCTCTTCATCTCTGTTCTACTTTCCGCGATTTTCGTTCCTATTCCGTAAATATGTAAATTCAATCGAATTATGAATATCCGATATGTTTCATAATTGTTTGGGATTTGTCTCTTTTTTCTGATTCTCTATCCGATCTTCGATAATGCTCCTTACATATGCAACTTAAATCTAATTATGAATATCCGATATTTGTCATCAATGTTAGGTATTTGTCTCTAATTTTTCCTTTTAATGTCCTTTTGTATATCATTGAAAACTTTTGACTATGTTAAAGGTAATACAAAGTTTTGGGAAATTTTGAAAATTTGATAGAAGTGATTCTTTACAATTTTGATGTATTTGGATGCCCCTGTGGATGTATTATAAGCACAAGAAAATTTAGCCCCTAAAACACTTCTGCTTTCGAGAAAAATTGAATACAAAAATTTACCGGTGCTCCCGGTAAATTTTGATAAATTTCAAATAGCGCCTACGGCCGTACAATCGTAGATGCGACCATGAAAATCTCAGAGTATGTAATTGTGATATATAATTTCCAAATGGGAATAGCTAATCGGTCGATTTTAGTTAAGAAACACTGTGTTATAGCTTAATTAATATCTTGACCGTGAGAGGGAGCTATACAACATAAAGAGGTTATTATTTACAATTTCATAACTTTAGATTCGATTTCAACCGCGACAACGCTTACTGAATATTGTACGATCGCATATGCTTCCAATATGTTCATTTGAACCAAATTCATGAACCCATACCAAAACTTTGTATTACCTTTAACGTTCATGACTGTCTTCCAGCTAACGACGATAAGATGGTTGGGTTTTGTAGAAACACTACCACCTATTCTTATATATTTACTCAGAATCTTGAACGAAAGAGCCTATTTGCACTATTTTTTTCTTCTTTTATCTCTTCTTCTGCTTCCCCCCGATCTTCGTTCCTAGACGGTAAGTATACGAAAGAGATCGAATTATGAATATCCGATATCTTTTAGAAAACTTAAGAATATGTCTCCCATTTTTATTTTTTATTTAATTTTGTGTATTCTTAAAAAGGTTTGACTAGGTAAACGTTCATGAATGTTTTCCAGATAACATTGATAAAATGCTTGGGCGTTTTAAAAATGCTACCACCTATCCATGATAACTTCGAAATATCGGTTTTGATTTAACCTTTTCTAAAACCTTCGGTAAGCATGCATCTTCGTGCACGATGGTAAATCTATGTTTGCTAAACAATTGTAAACATACATGACAGGTTAAAAACAAAATGGCATACAAATTGTCTGTAAGGCTTCCTCCTGATGATCAACTTCTTCGACTTGAAGAAAAATAAGTTAAAAAGATGAGTTTCATTTCCATATTAAAGTGTATTCTAATTTGTATATCTTTCTGTTTTCTTCTGCCCGTTTTCTCTGTCTGTAGCATGTAAGTATGCATCTTAAACCCATTATAACTTCTTAAAAGATTTCTTCATCCTTTTGCATACCTATTTCTTGTGTTTATATTTTTGTCATGGTTCATTGAAAAGTTAATTCCAGGTTATAAGTCATAAATAAGTCAGGAATATATAAATGAACAGATAGGTTATCAAACTAGGGAGTGTAGAGTTGATAACAAATACCATATTTCTTTCTTTATTTGTAATCTTATAGAAAAAGTTCTTTAGTAATGTAAGCCCTTTGTCATAATATTTAAAAATGAGGTGACTTTTCAGTTCTTTAACCATATAATCTAATACATGTAAAGTTTTCGTCGTAAAGTGCATTAGGAAACAAACTTGTATAAGCACTGTATAAAGGGCATTATCATTATTCAGGATTATTGAACAAAAATGCCTTTTTGCACTTTATATTTGTAGTTTTATTTATCTCTTTTCTGCTTTCCCCGATCTTCGTTTCCAATCCGTAATTATGCGAATTCAATCGAATAATGAATATCTGATATGTTTCATAACTGTTGGGGATTTGTCTTCTTTTTTTCCTTTTACTGTCCTTTTGTGTATCATTGAACAAACTCTTGACTATTAAAGTAAACGTTCATGAATGTCTTTCAGCTATAAACCACGATAAAATGTTTGGGTGTTGTAGAAATGCTACCACCTATCCATATATATATTTATTTAGGATTTTGAACGAAAGAGCATATTTGCACTGTATATTTTTAAATTTCTTTATCTCTTCTCTGCCTTTCCCGAACTTCGTTCCTATAGGCCGTAAGAATACGAAAGGGATCGAATTATGAATATCCGATATCTTTCATGAATATTAGTGATTTTTTTCTCAAAATTCTTCCTCTGAGTTTCGTTAGTAGTCCGTTAATATCCAACTTGGATCTAATTATGAATATCCGATAGCTTTTAGAAAACTTAGGGATTTGTCGCCGATTTTTCTTTTAAATTTAATTTTGTGTATTATTTTATTGTTTTGACTTGGTAAACGTTCATGGATGTTTTCCAGCTAACATTGATAAAATGCTTGGGCGTTTTAAAAATGCTACCACCTATCCATGATAACTTCGAAATATCGGTTTTGATATAACCTTTTCTAAAAACCTTCGGTAAGCATGCATCTTCGTGCACGATGGTAAATCTATGTTTGCTAAACAATTGTAAACATACATAACAGGTTAAAAACAAAATGGCATACAAATTGTCTGTAAGGCTTCCTCCTGATGATCAACTTCTTCGACTTGAAGAAAAATAAGTTAAAAAGATGAGTTTCATTTCCATATTAAAGTGTATTCTAATTTGTATATCTTTCTGTTTTCTTCTGCCCGTTTTCTCTGTCTGTAGCATGTAAGTATGCATCTTAAACCCATTATAACTTCTTAAAAGATTTCTTCATCATTTTGCATACCTATTTCTTGTGTTTATATTTTTGTCATGGTTCATTGAAAAGTTAATTCCAGGTTATAAGTCATAAATAAGTCAGGAATATATAAATGAACAGATAGGTTATCAAACTAGGGAGTGTAGAGTTGATAACAAATACCATATTTCTTTCTTTATTTGTAATCTTATAGAAAAAGTTCTTTAGTAATGTAAGCCCTTTGTCATAATATTTAAAAATGAGGTGACTTTTCAGTTCTTTAACCATATAATCTAATACATGTAAAGTTTTCGTCGTAAAGTGCATTAGGAAACAAACTTGTATAAGCACTGTATAAAGGGCATTATCATTATTCAGGATTATTGAACAAAAATGCCTTTTTGCACTTTATATTTGTAGTTTTATTTATCTCTTTTCTGCTTTCCCCGATCTTCGTTTCCAATCCGTAATTATGCGAATACAATCGAATAATGAATATCTGATATGTTTCATAACTGTTGGGGATTTGTCTTCTTTTTTTCCTTTTACTGTCCTTTTGTGTATCATTGAACAAACTCTTGACTATTAAAGTAAACGTTCATGAATGTCTTTCAGCTATAAACCACGATAAAATGTTTGGGTGTTGTAGAAATGCTACCACCTATCCATATATATATTTATTTAGGATTTTGAACGAAAGAGCATATTTGCACTGTATATTTTTAAATTTCTTTATCTCTTCTCTGCCTTTCCCGAACTTCGTTCCTATAGGCCGTAAGAATACGAAAGGGATCGAATTATGAATATCCGATATCTTTCATGAATATTAGTGATTTTTTTCTCAAAATTCTTCCTCTGAGTTTCGTTAGTAGTCCGTTAATATCCAACTTGGATCTAATTATGAATATCCGATAGCTTTTAGAAAACTTAGGGATTTGTCGCCGATTTTTCTTTTAAATTTAATTTTGTGTATTATTTTATTGTTTTGACTTGGTAAACGTTCATGGATGTTTTCCAGCTAACATTGATAAAATGCTTGGGCGTTTTAAAAATGCTACCACCTATCCATGATAACTTCGAAATATCGGTTTTGATTTAACCTTTTCTAAAAACCTTCGGTAAGCATGCATCTTCGTGCACGATGGTAAATCTATGTTTGCTAAACAATTGTAAACATACATAACAGGTTAAAAACAAAATGGCATACAAATTGTCTGTAAGGCTTCCTCCTGATGATCAACTTCTTCGACTTGAAGAAAAATAAGTTAAAAAGATGAGTTTCATTTCCATATTAAAGTGTATTCTAATTTGTATATCTTTCTGTTTTCTTCTGCCCGTTTTCTCTGTCTGTAGCATGTAAGTATGCATCTTAAACCCATTATAACTTCTTAAAAGATTTCTTCATCATTTTGCATACCTATTTCTTGTGTTTATATTTTTGTCATGGTTCATTGAAAAGTTAATTCCAGGTTATAAGTCATAAATAAGTCAGGAATATATAAATGAACAGATAGGTTATCAAACTAGGGAGTGTAGAGTTGATAACAAATACCATATTTCTTTCTTTATTTGTAATCTTATAGAAAAAGTTCTTTAGTAATGTAAGCCCTTTGTCATAATATTTAAAAATGAGGTGACTTTTCAGTTCTTTAACCATATAATCTAATACATGTAAAGTTTTCGTCGTAAAGTGCATTAGGAAACAAACTTGTATAAGCACTGTATAAAGGGCATTATCATTATTCAGGATTATTGAACAAAAATGCCTTTTTGCACTTTATATTTGTAGTTTTATTTATCTCTTTTCTGCTTTCCCCGATCTTCGTTTCCAATCCGTAATTATGCGAATACAATCGAATAACTAGACTTTAATTCGTCACTTAGACGAATTAGGTGATACGTATGATAATGGTTTACATAACGAATAATGCATTACACGATATTTTATTTTGTAAAATGCTTCTTCCATTTATATGCTTCTCCAATTATGATCTATTCATATGTCAAGATTAAATTGTGTCTCCTTGATCATCATGGATCTAGGGAAGATAGATTGAAACAATATATGACCTTTGACCCTGTGCAGTAACCAGTTACACATTTGACTCTAATTTACATCATGAAGAACACCTTTTGACGATTTTATCTTATTCAAAGAAATGAAAATGTAATTGATAAATGATTATCATCATTATGATAATGATGATCATGATCATCATGATCATGAGCGCGATCATGACATCTTATTACAAAAATGAGGGTTGATTTAGATAGCATATAGTCTCAGCTACAACATACTCAAAAATCAACAAAATCCTAGCCGAAATAACGGCAATATTGCTCGCAAAAGACAGGAATGTAGACTCCAGATTTTAGAAAAAGTCATCTCCCATAGGGATTACACGCAAAAAGTAATGGATTAAGTGAAAATAGGGTAATAATAAAGTAAAAAGGGTTATTTATGACATTATTTGCGAATCTACGTGTTTAAATAATCAAAGGAGATGGTACAGTGAAGGTCAAAAGGAAAAAAAGGGGGAAAAAAGTGTTGGAGACACCCGGACTCGAACCAGGGATCTCGAGGTTGGAAGTCAAGTGCGTTACCGATATACCAAAACATCTCCCATAGCGATTACACGTAAACGGGAAATGGAATTCAGAAATCCTACTTTGCAAGTGAAATATGAGCATGATCCCGGCATCTAATCGAAAAATAAAAGGCACACTATTGATAGCTCATTGTCTCAGCTACAACATATCCAAAGCTCAGCGAAAACAAAGCTAAAACAACGGAGATTTTGCTCGCGAAAGACAGGAGTGTAGAATCCAGTTTTGAGAAAAAGTCATGTCCCATAGAGAATACACGCAAAATGCGAAAAATTGACATGCCTCCTTTAATCGCAAAAATACACCATGATACTTTTGTCAAAAATAAAAATTGTGAATACTACATTTGTAGAAGATTGTCTCAGCTAGAACATATCAAAATTAAAAAGAAAATTGATTCATATTAACAGAGATACAATCAATTTTCCAAAAATATGCTGACGTCATAATATGCAAATTGAAATTTTGAGTCCGGAGGCCATTATGATGACATTATGAGTTAATTGAGAGTCAAATGAGACATGAAATCATATTTCCATTTCATAATCTATCCACATATAAAAGAATATTGGGAGTTTCAATCTTTTCTGAAGAGTTACAATGAATTTTGTATAGGCATGTTTTTGCCCATGTATTGTGGATAAAGATAACGCAAATCCGCGCGTGCTGTCAACTTTGACGGACGCTCATTGCGTTAATAAAAGGTGAACAAATTATCAAAATGCTTGGAAAAATGTACCGAATATGATGGCAGAAAAAAATCGGCGATTCTATGTTGCAAAATGCCAGTACGCGCGAAAACGCGCGCGCATGCGCGTGTGCGTAATTTTTTTATCAAATGCTCCATATGGCCTGAAACGTATGCAAAAAAAATTTGGGATGATTTAGAGCATTTTTAATTTTTGCGCGCGCGTAAACGCGCGGACGAGCGCGCACGCGCGCATTTACGCACGTTTATTGACCTCAACTTGACCGGACGGATATTGATCTTAATCATGATAAATATGAATGAAAAATTATTATTCGTTATAAAGATATGATCATTAGTTGATTTTCACAAAATGGCGCCTGGATGACGTCACGATGACTTTGAGTCTTTGAAAAGTCACGCAGTTCTAAGTTAGAGTAAGATCTATCATCATTGAAAGATTCATAACAATGGCTTCGTTCAGTCTTGAGATATCCTGCGAACAAATTCGAGGAAGAATAATAATAAATAAATAATAATAAAAATCTTGACGAAATCAAAAGGTGATACGTCTACGTACGTATCACCTAATGAATATCTGATATGTTTCATAACTGTTGGGGATTTGTCTTCTTTTTTTCCTTTTACTGTCCTTTTGTGTATCATTGAACAAACTCTTGACTATTAAAGTAAACGTTCATGAATGTCTTTCAGCTATAAACCACGATAAAATGTTTGGGTGTTGTAGAAATGCTACCACCTATCCATATATATATTTATTTAGGATTTTGAACGAAAGAGCATATTTGCACTGTATATTTTTAAATTTCTTTATCTCTTCTCTGCCTTTCCCGAACTTCGTTCCTATAGGCCGTAAGAATACGAAAGGGATCGAATTATGAATATCCGATATCTTTCATGAATATTAGTGATTTTTTTCTCAAAATTCTTCCTCTGAGTTTCGTTAGTAGTCCGTTAATATCCAACTTGGATCTAATTATGAATATCCGATAGCTTTTAGAAAACTTAGGGATTTGTCGCCGATTTTTCTTTTAAATTTAATTTTGTGTATTATTTTATTGTTTTGACTTGGTAAACGTTCATGGATGTTTTCCAGCTAACATTGATAAAATGCTTGGGCGTTTTAAAAATGCTACCACCTATCCATGATAACTTCGAAATATCGGTTTTGATTTAACCTTTTCTAAAAACCTTCGGTAAGCATGCATCTTCGTGCACGATGGTAAATCTATGTTTGCTAAACAATTGTAAACATACATAACAGGTTAAAAACAAAATGGCATACAAATTGTCTGTAAGGCTTCCTCCTGATGATCAACTTCTTCGACTTGAAGAAAAATAAGTTAAAAAGATGAGTTTCATTTCCATATTAAAGTGTATTCTAATTTGTATATCTTTCTGTTTTCTTCTGCCCGTTTTCTCTGTCTGTAGCATGTAAGTATGCATCTTAAACCCATTATAACTTCTTAAAAGATTTCTTCATCATTTTGCATACCTATTTCTTGTGTTTATATTTTTGTCATGGTTCATTGAAAAGTTAATTCCAGGTTATAAGTCATAAATAAGTCAGGAATATATAAATGAACAGATAGGTTATCAAACTAGGGAGTGTAGAGTTGATAACAAATACCATATTTCTTTCTTTATTTGTAATCTTATAGAAAAAGTTCTTTAGTAATGTAAGCCCTTTGTCATAATATTTAAAAATGAGGTGACTTTTCAGTTCTTTAACCATATAATCTAATACATGTAAAGTTTTCGTCGTAAAGTGCATTAGGAAACAAACTTGTATAAGCACTGTATAAAGGGCATTATCATTATTCAGGATTATTGAACAAAAATGCCTTTTTGCACTTTATATTTGTAGTTTTATTTATCTCTTTTCTGCTTTCCCCGATCTTCGTTTCCAATCCGTAATTATGCGAATTCAATCGAATAATGAATATCTGATATGTTTCATAACTGTTGGGGATTTGTCTTCTTTTTTTCCTTTTACTGTCCTTTTGTGTATCATTGAACAAACTCTTGACTATTAAAGTAAACGTTCATGAATGTCTTTCAGCTATAAACCACGATAAAATGTTTGGGTGTTGTAGAAATGCTACCACCTATCCATATATATATTTATTTAGGATTTTGAACGAAAGAGCATATTTGCACTGTATATTTTTAAATTTCTTTATCTCTTCTCTGCCTTTCCCGAACTTCGTTCCTATAGGCCGTAAGAATACGAAAGGGATCGAATTATGAATATCCGATATCTTTCATGAATATTAGTGATTTTTTTCTCAAAATTCTTCCTCTGAGTTTCGTTAGTAGTCCGTTAATATCCAACTTGGATCTAATTATGAATATCCGATAGCTTTTAGAAAACTTAGGGATTTGTCGCCGATTTTTCTTTTAAATTTAATTTTGTGTATTATTTTATTGTTTTGACTTGGTAAACGTTCATGGATGTTTTCCAGCTAACATTGATAAAATGCTTGGGCGTTTTAAAAATGCTACCACCTATCCATGATAACTTCGAAATATCGGTTTTGATTTAACCTTTTCTAAAAACCTTCGGTAAGCATGCATCTTCGTGCACGATGGTAAATCTATGTTTGCTAAACAATTGTAAACATACATAACAGGTTAAAAACAAAATGGCATACAAATTGTCTGTAAGGCTTCCTCCTGATGATCAACTTCTTCGACTTGAAGAAAAATAAGTTAAAAAAATGAGTTTCATTTCCATATTAAAGTGTATTCTAATTTGTATATCTTTCTGTTTTCTTCTGCCCGTTTTCTCTGTCTGTAGCATGTAAGTATGCATCTTAAACCCATTATAACTTCTTAAAAGATTTCTTCATCATTTTGCATACCTATTTCTTGTGTTTATATTTTTGTCATGGTTCATTGAAAAGTTAATTCCAGGTTATAAGTCATAAATAAGTCAGGAATATATAAATGAACAGATAGGTTATCAAACTAGGGAGTGTAGAGTTGATAACAAATACCATATTTCTTTCTTTATTTGTAATCTTATAGAAAAAGTTCTTTAGTAATGTAAGCCCTTTGTCATAATATTTAAAAATGAGGTGACTTTTCAGTTCTTTAACCATATAATCTAATACATGTAAAGTTTTCGTCGTAAAGTGCATTAGGAAACAAACTTGTATAAGCACTGTATAAAGGGCATTATCATTATTCAGGATTATTGAACAAAAATGCCTTTTTGCACTTTATATTTGTAGTTTTATTTATCTCTTTTCTGCTTTCCCCGATCTTCGTTTCCAATTAGTAATTATGCGAATTCAATCGAATTATGAATATCCGATATGTTTCATAACTGCTGGGAATTAGTCTCCTTTTTTTCCTTTTACTGTCCTTTTGTGTATCATTGAAAAACCTCTGGACTATTAAAGTAAACGTTCATGAATGTCCTTCAGCTATAAACCACGATAAAATATTTGGTTGTTGTAGAAATGCTACCACCTATCCATATATATATTTATTTAGGATTTTGAACGAAAGAGCATATTTGCACTGTATATTTTTAATTTTCTTTATCTCTTCTCTGCATTTCCCGAACTTCGTTCCTAGGCCGTAAGAATATGAAAGGGATCAAATTATGAATATCCGATATCTTTCATGAATATTAGTGATTTTTTTTCCTCAAAATTCTTCCACTGAGTTTCGTTAACAATCCGTTAATATCCAACTTGGATCTAAATATGAATATCCGATAGCTTTTAGAAAACTTAGGGATTTGTTGCCGATTTTTCTTTTAAATTTAATTTTGTGTATTATTTTTTTGTTTTGACTTGGTAAACGTTCATGAATGTTTTCCAGCAAACATTGATAAAATGCTTGGGCGTTTTAAAAATGCTACCACCTATCCATGATAACTTCGAAATATCGGTTTTGATTTAACCTTTTCTAAAACCTTTGGTAAGCATGCATCTTCGTGCACGATGGTAAATCTATGTTTGCTAAACAATTGTAAACATACATAACAGGTTTAAAGCAAAATGGCATACAAATTGTCTGTAAGGCTTCCTCCTGATGATCAACTTCTTCGACTTGAAGAAAAATAAGTTAAAAAAATGAGTTTCATTTCCATATTAAAGTGTATTCTAATTTGTATATCTTTCTGTTTTCTTCTGCCCGTTTTCTCTGTCTGTAGCATGTAAGTATGCATCTTAAACCCATTATAACTTCTTAAAAGATTTCTTCATCATTTTGCATACCTATTTCTTGTGTTTATATTTTTGTCATGGTTCATTGAAAAGTTAATTCCAGGTTATAAGTCATAAATAAGTCAGGAATATATAAATGAACAGATAGGTTATCAAACTAGGGAGTGTAGAGTTGATAACAAATACCATATTTCTTTCTTTGTTTGTAATCTCAAAGAAAAAGTTTAACAGTAATGTAAGGCCTTTATCATAATATTTAAAAATGAGATTACTTTTCAGTTCTTTTACTCATGAATAATATACATGTAGTGTTTCTTCGTAAAGTGCTTTGGGAAAAAAATTGTAAAAGCGCTGTAAAAGAGCCTATTTGCACTGGATATTTGTAATTCTCTTCATTTCTGTTCTGCTTTGCCCGATCTTCGTTCCTAGTCCATAAATATGCGAATTCAATCGAATTATGAATATCCGATATGTTTCATAATTTTTTGGGATTTGTCTCCTTTTTCTAATTCTCTATCCGATATTCGTTAACGCTCCTTAGATATGCAAATTGGATCTAATTATGAATATCCGACATTTGTCATAAATGTTTTGGATTTGTCTCCGATTTTTCCTTTTAATGTCCTTTTGTGTATCATTGAAAACTTTTGACTAGGTAAACGCTCATGACTGTCTTCCAGCTAACCACAATAGAATGGTTGGGTGTTATAAAAATACTACCACCTATTCTTATATATGTACTCAGAATCCTGAACGAAAGAGCCTTTTTGCACTGTATAATTTTTTTTATTTCTTTATCTCTTTTTCTGCTTCCCCCAATCTTTGTTTCTAGTCGGTAAGTATACGAAAGGGATCGAATTATGAGTATCAGATGTTTTTAAGAAAGCTTAGGGATTTGTCTCCATTTTCCTTTCTATTTTAATGTTGTGTATTATTGAAAACTTTTGACCACGTAAACGTTCTTGAATGTTTTACCGCTAACATCGATAGAATGCCTGGGTGTTTTAGAATTGCTACCACCCTTCCATGATAACTTCGAAATATCGGTTTTGATTTAACCCTTTTTTTTAACCTTCGGTAAGCATGCATATTCTTTCGCAATGGTAAATCAATGTGTGCTAAACAATTGTAAACATACATGTCAGGTTAAAAACAAAATGGCATGAAAAATGTTTGTAAGGCTTCCTCCCGATGATCAACTATTTTTTTTTTTTTTCCTTTTCTGCTTCCCCTGATCTTCGTTCTTAGGCCGCAAGCATACGAAAGGCATCGAATCATTAATATACGATATCTTTTAGAAAACTAAGGGATTTGTCTCCTCTTTTGATTTAATTTAATGTTGTGTGTTATTAAAAACTTCTGACTAAGTAAACGTTCATGAATGTTTTCCAGCTAACATTCATAATTCGCTTGGGCGTTTTAGAAATGCTAACACCTATCAACGATAACTTCAAAATATCGGTTTTGAATTTAACTTTTTTTTCACTTCGGTAAGCATGCATATTCGTTCGCAATGGTAAATCTATGTCTGCTAAACTATTGTAAACATACATGACAGGTTGAAAACAAAATGGGATGAATTTTTTTTTCAGGCTTCCTCCTAATTATCAACTTCTTCCACCTGAAGAAAAAAAGGTTAAAAAGGATGAGTTTCTTTTTCAAATTAAAGTGTATTCTAATATTATATTTTTCTGTTTTCTTCTGCCCGTTTTCTCTGTCTATAGCATGTAACTTTGCATCTTAAACTGGTTATAACTTCTCAAAAATTATTTGTAAGGCTTCCTCCTGATGATAAACTTCTTCCACTTGAAATAAAAATAAGTTAAAAGATGATTTTAATTTCCATATAAAAGTGTATTATAATAATTATATATTTCTGTTTTCTTCTGCCCGTTTTCTCTATCTATAGCACGTAAGTATGCCTCTTAAATTGATCTTAAATTTTTAATAATTCTGTTCCTCTTTCTGCATATCTTTTTCTTGTGTTCGTATTTTTTCCATGGTTTATTAAAGGGTAATCCAGGTTATAAGTCATAAATAAGTCAGAAATATATCATTGGACAGAGAGGTTATCAAACTAGGAAATGTAGAGTTGGAAAAATCCAACATTTCTTTCTTTCTTCCTTTGTAGTTTAACGAAGAAGTTTATCGGTAATGTAAGCCCTTTATCGTAATATTTAAAAATGAGGTGAATTTCTTGTTTTTTTTACTCATGAATATAAAACATGTAATGTTTCGTCGTAAAGTGCATTAGGAAAACAAACTTGTAAAATCGCTGTATGAAACGGCGTTATCATTATTCATGATTTTGAAGGAAAAAAAATGCCTTTTTGCACTGTTTATTTGTTGTTTTTTTTTTTTTTTTTTTTGCTCTGCTTTTCACGATTTTCGTTCCCAATCCTTAAATATGCGAATTAAATCGCATTATGAATATCCCGATATGTTTTATAATTGTTTGGGATTTGTCTCCTTTTTTCTATTCTCTATTCGACTTTCGTTAACACTCCTTAAATACGCAACTTGGATCTAATTATGAATATCCAATATGTTTCATAAATGTCTGGGATTTGTCTATGATTTTTCCTTTTAATGTCCTTTTGTGTATCATTGAAAACTTTTGACTAGGTAAACCTTCATGACTGTCTTCCAGCTAACTACGATAAAAATGGTTGGGTGTTGTAGAAATACTATCACCTATCTTTATATATATATATACTCAGAATCTTGAATGAAAGAGCCTATTCGCACTATTTTGTTAACTTTCTTTTATCTCTCTTTTTCTGCTTCCCCCGATATTCGTTCATAGACGGTAAGTATACAAAAGGAATCGAATCATGAATATCCGATATCTTTTAGAAAACTTAGGGATATGTCTCCATTTTCTTTTTTAATTTTGTGTATTATCAACAACTTTTGACTAGGTAAACGTTCATGACTGTCCTCAGCTTACAACGATAGAATATTTGGGTGTTGTAGAAATGTATATATTTATTCATGATTTTGAAAGAAAGTGCCTTTTTGCACTGTATATTTATAATTGTCTTTATCTCTTCTCTGCTTCCCCCGATCTTCGTTCCCAGCCCGTAAGTATGCGAAATGGATAAAATTATGAATATCCGATATCTTTCATAACTATTTGGGATTGTTGTCTCTTTTTCCCGATCCTTCCCCCGATCTTGGTTAACAGTCAATTAATAGGCAGCTTTGATTATAATATGAATATCTGATATGGTTCATGAATGTTGGGGATTTTTCGGTTCGTTCTTATTAATTTAGTAATGTGAATTATAAAAAACTTTTGACTGAGTAAACGTTCATGATTTTGTCCAACTTACGCGCATTTAGAGTTAGATGAATGTACATTTATCTTCTAATAGTTGATACCTATGTAAATAATTGCTTTTTAAAATAATGTTATAGGCCTGTCATGTACTATAATAATAAAATGGGTAATGAATTAATGTAGTCTGGAAAAACGTAACATGTCAATTGTTGCTGAAGTCATTAAAATGAGAACAAGTACGATACAAAGAAATGACTCACTGCTACACGAGACTGAAGAAAAGGAAAGAAACAGCTTGACTGTAAACTATGATTTGGAAAACGTAATTCATTAACACATAAGTTCTTAGTTCTGCCATTGAATATAAGGATAATAATTTATCAATAAAGTTAGGCCTCTCATATGATATTTTAGAATAAGGTGACATTTAGATCTTTTTCTCATGAATATAATACATGTAATGTACCTTCGTGAAATGTATTAAGAAAAGAAACCTAAAATTGCTGTAAAATAGGGCATTAATTTTATTTACGACGTTGAACGAAAGACCCTATTTTCAATCTATATTCGTAATGTTATGCATCTCTTCTCTGCTTCCCGCATATTCGTTTCCAGCCGGTAAGTATACGAATTGGATCGAATTATGATTATCCGATATATTATTTGGGAATTGTGTCCTTTTTTTTCTGATTTTTTACCCGATCTTGGTAAACAGTCCATTAATAGGCACCTAAGACTATATTATTAATATCTGATATGCACCTTAATAGTTCGGCTTCGAAATTGAACATTTTAATATTTTCATGAAGTCAATTATTGTATTTGTATCTTATGTTTTGATCTTACTTTAATAATAGTTGTGCGGTAACCAAGCATGTTCGCACACAATGGAAGTATTCATTAGCTTAACATTTGTAAAACAGACATGCAAGGTAAACATAAATGAATTTAAATTGTGTGTAAGGCTTCCAACTAATGATTCCCTAATTTCTACTGAAGAAAGAAAATGAAAAAAATTAGTATAATTTATATATAAAAGTGTGTTCTAATATTTATCTTGATTTTTTTCCTCTATCCAATGGCTTCGTTCATAGGACGTAAGCATGCATCGTAATCTAATCAAAACTTCATATATATTCTTGTCACGTTTCTGAATATTTGTCCTTGTATTCACATTCCATGCTTCATTGAAATGTTAAATTCAGGTTAGTCATGAATGTATTTACAAACAAAAAGTTTACCAAACAAAAGAATGTAAAGTTAAAAAACCTAACATTTCTTATTTGATTTCTAAACGCTTGTTTAGAGTTGGCATTTACATCTATCTTTTAATAGTTAATACTTATGTCATGAATTGTTTTACAAATAATGTTATTGGCCAGTCATTTACTATCATAATAATAATGATATGGGTAATGAATGAATATAGTCTGGAAACCTGTAACAAGAAAATGATTGCTCAAGTCATAGAAATAAGAACTAGTCCTTTGAAAAGAAAGGACTCACTGCTACACGAGACTGAAAAAGGAAGAGGAATAGCTTGCCTGTAAAATATGAAAAGGAAAACGTAACTATTTGACACATAAGTTAGTTGCCATTAAATGTAAGAGTTAAAGTTTATCAGTATAAAGTTAGGCCGCTCATTTGATATTTTAGAGAAAGAAGACATTTTAGATCTTGTTCTCATGAATATAATACCTGTAATGTACCGTCGTAAAAAGCATTAAGAAAAGAAACCTAAAAGTGCTGTATAATAGCACATATAATTTTATTTACGACTTTGAACGAAAGACCCTATTTGCAATATTTATTTGTAATGTTCTGTATTTCTTCTCTGCTTTCCTGCATATTTGTTTCCAGTCTGTAAGTATGCGAACTCGATCGAATTATGAATATCCGATATGTTCCATTATTATTTGGGATTTTTTTTTTTTTTCTGATTCTTCCCCTGATCTTGGTTAACAGTCCATTAATAGGCAACTAAGATTATATTATGAATATCTGTACATTTAATAAATTTTAGGGATTTTTCGGTTCGCTCTTATTAATTTAGTAATGTGAATTATCACAAAAAATTGACTAAGTAAACGTTCATGATTTTGTCCAACTTACGCGCATTTAGTGTTAGATTAATGTACATCTATCTTCGAATAGTTGATACCTACGTAAATAATTGCTTTGTAAAATAATGTTATAGGCCTGTCATGTACTTTTATAATATAATGGGTAATGAATGAATATAGTATGGAAACATGCAACATGTCAATTATTGCTGAAGTCATTAAAATGAGAACAAGTACGATACAAAGAAATGACTCACTGCTACACGAGACTGAAGAAAAGGAAAGAAACAGCTTGACTGTAAACTATGATTTGGAAAACGTAATTCATTAACACATAAGTTCTTAGTTCTGCCATTGAATATAAGGATAATATTTTATCAATAAAGTTAGGCCTGTCACATGATATTTTAGAATAAGGTGACATTTAGATCTTTTTCTCATGAATATAATACATGTAATGTACCTTTGTGAAATGTATTAAGAAAAGAAACCTAAAATTGCTGTAAAATAGGGCATTAATTTTATTTACGACGTTGAACGAAAGACCTTATTTTCAATCTATATTCGTAATGTTATGTATCTCTTCTCTGCTTCCCGCATATTCGTTTCCAGCCGGTAAGTATACGAATTGGATCGAATTATGATTATCCGATATATTATTTGGGAATTGTGTCCTTTTTTTCTGATTTTTTACCCGATCTTGGTAAACAGTCCATTAATAGGCACCTAAGACTATATTATTAATATCTGATATGCACCTTAATAGTTCGGCTTCGAAATTGAACATTTTAATATTTTCATGAAGTCAATTATTGTATTTGTATTTTATGTTTTGATCTTACTTTAATAATAGTTGTGCGGTAACCAAGCATGTTCGCACACAATGGAAGTATTCATTAGCTTAACATTTGTAAAACAGACATGCAAGGTAAACATAAAGGCATTTAAATTGTGTGTAAGGCTTCCAATTAATGATCCCCTAATTCCTCCTGAAGAAAGAAAATGAAAAAAATTAGTATAATTTGTATATTAAAGTGTGTTCTAATATTTATCTTGATTTTTTCCTCTATCCAATGGCTTCGTTCATAGGACGTAAGTATGCATCGTAATCTAATCAAAACTTCATATATATTCTTGTCACGTTTCTGAATATTTGTCCTTGTATTCACATTCCATGCTTCATTGAAATGTTAAATTTAGGTTAGTCATGAATGTATTTACAAACAAAAAGTTTACCAAACAAAATAATGTAAAGTTAAAAAAACCTAACATTTCTTATTGGATTTCTAAACGCTTGTTTAGAGATGGCATTTACATCTATCTTCTAATAGTTGATACTTATGTCATGAATTGTTTTACAAATAATGTTATTGGCCTGTCATGTACTATCATAATGATAATATATTGGGTAATGAATAAATATAGTCTGGAAACATGTAACAAGAAATGATTGCTCAAGTCATAGAAATAAGAACTAGTCCTTTGAAAAGAAAGGACTCACTGCTACACGAGACTGAAAAAGGAAGAGGAACAGCTTGCCTGTAAAATATGAAAAGGAAAACGTAACTCTTTGACACATGAGTTAGTTGCCATTAAATGTAAGAGTTAAAGTTTATCAGTATAAAGTTAGGCCGCTCATTTGATATTTTAGAGAAAGAAGACATTTTAGATCTTGTTCTCATGAATATAATACCTGTAATGTACCGTCGTAAAAAGCATTAAGAAAAGAAACCTAAAAGTGCTGTATAATAGCACATATAATTTTATTTACGACTTTGAACGAAAGACCCTATTTGCAATATTTATTTGTAATGTTCTGTATTTCTTCTCTGCTTTCCTGCATATTTGTTTCCAGTCTGTAAGTATGCGAACTCGATCGAATTATGAATATCCTATATGTTCCATTATTATTTGGGATTTGTGTCTTTTTTTCTGATTCTTCCCCTGATCTTGGTTAACAGTCCATTAATAGGCAACTAAGATTATTTTATGAATATCTGTACATTTAATGAATTTTGGGGATTTTTCGGTTCGCTCTTATTAATTTAGTAATGTGAATTATCACAAAAAATTGACTAAGTAAACGTTCATGATTTTGTCCAACTTACGCGCATTTAGAGTTAGATTAATGTACATCTATCTTCGAATAGTTGATACCTACGTAAATAATTGCTTTGTAAAATAATGTTATAGGCCTGTCATGTACTTTTATAATATAATGGGTAATGAATGAATATAGTATGGAAACATGCAACATGTCAATTATTGCTGAAGTCATTAAAATGAGAACAAGTACGATACAAAGAAATGACTCACTGCTACACGAGACTGAAGAAAAGGAAAGAAACAGCTTGACTGTAAACTATGATTTGGAAAACGTAATTCATTAACACATAAGTTCTTAGTTCTGCCATTGAATATAAGGATAATATTTTATCAATAAAGTTAGGCCTGTCACATGATATTTTAGAATAAGGTGACATTTAGATCTTTTTCTCATGAATATAATACATGTAATGTACCTTTGTGAAATGTATTAAGAAAAGAAACCTAAAATTGCTGTAAAATAGGGCATTAATTTTATTTACGACGTTGAACGAAAGACCCTATTTTCAATCTATATTCGTAATGTTATGTATCTCTTCTCTGCTTCCCGCATATTCGTTTCCAGCCGGTAAGTATACGAATTGGATCGAATTATGATTATCCGATATATTATTTGGGAATTGTGTCCTTTTTTCTGATTTTTTACCCGATCTTGGTAAACAGTCCATTAATAGGCACCTAAGACTATATTTTTAATATCTGATATGCACCTTCATAGTTCGGCTTCGAAATTGAACATTTTAATATTTTCAAGAAGTCAATTATTGTATTTGTATTTTATGTTTTGATCTTACTTTAATAATAGTTGTGCGGTAACCAAGCATGTTCGCACACAATGGAAGTATTTATTAGCTTAACATTTGTAAAACAGACATGCAAGGTAAACATAAAGGCATTTAAATTGTGTGTAAGGCTTCCAACTAATGATCCCCTAATTCCTCCTGAAGAAAGAAAATGAAAAAAATTAGTATAATTTGTATATAAAAGTGTGTTCTAATATTTATCTTGATTTTTTCCTCTATCCAATGGCTTCGTTTATAGGACTTAAGTATGCATCGTAATCAAATCAAAACTTCATATATATTCTTGTCACGTTTCTGAATATTTGTCCTTGTATTCACATTCCATGCTTCATTGAAATGTTAAATTCAGGTTAGTCATGAATGTATTTACAAACAAAAAGTTTACCAAACAAAAGAATGTAAAGTTAAAAAACCTAACATTTCTTATTTGATTTCTAAACGCTTGTTTAGAGGTGGCATTTACATCTAACTTCTAATAGTTGATACTTATGTCATGAATTGTTTTACAAATAATGTTATTAGCCTGTCATGTACTATCATAATGATAATATATTGGGTAATGAATAAATATAGTCTGGAAACATGTAACAAGAAAATGATTGCTCAAGTCATAGAAATAAGAACTAGTCCTTTGAAAAGAAAGGACTCACTGCTACACGAGACTGAAAAAGGAAGAGGAACAGCTTGCCTGTAAAATATGAAAAGGAAAACGTAACTCTTTGACACATGAGTTAGTTGCCATTAAATGTAAGAGTTAAAGTTTATCAGTATAAAGTTAGGCCGCTCATTTGATATTTTAGAGAAAGAAGACATTTTAGATCTTGTTCTCATGAATATAATACCTGTAATGTACCGTCGTAAAAAGCATTAAGAAAAGAAACCTAAAAGTGCTGTATAATAGCACATATAATTTTATTTACGACTTTGAACGAAAGACCCTATTTGCAATATTTATTTGTAATGTTCTGTATTTCTTCTCTGCTTTCCTGCATATTTGTTTCCAGTCTGTAAGTATGCGAACTCGATCGAATTATGAATATCCTATATGTTCCATTATTATTTGGGATTTGTGTCTTTTTTTTCTGATTCTTCCCCTGATCTTGGTTAACAGTCCATTAATAGGCAACTAAGATTATATTATGAATATCTGTACATTTAATGAATTTTGGGGATTTTTCGGTTCGCTCTTATTAATTTAGTAATGTGAATTATCACAAAAAATTGACTAAGTAAACGTTCATGATTTTGTCCAACTTACGCGCATTTAGTGTTAGATTAATGTACATCTATCTTCGAATAGTTGATACCTACGTAAATAATTGCTTTGTAAAATAATGTTATAGGCCTGTCATGTACTTTTATAATATAATGGGTAATGAATGAATATAGTATGGAAACATGCAACATGTCAATTATTGCTGAAGTCATTAAAATGAGAACAAGTACGATACAAAGAAATGACTCACTGCTACACGAGACTGAAGAAAAGGAAAGAAACAGCTTGACTGTAAACTATGATTTGGAAAACGTAATTCATTAACACATAAGTTCTTAGTTCTGCCATTGAATATAAGGATAATATTTTATCAATAAAGTTAGGCCTGTCACATGATATTTTAGAATAAGGTGACATTTAGATCTTTTTCTCATGAATATAATACATGTAATGTACCTTTGTGAAATGTATTAAGAAAAGAAACCTAAAATTGCTGTAAAATAGGGCATTAATTTTATTTACGACGTTGAACGAAAGACCCTATTTTCAATCTATATTCGTAATGTTATGTATCTCTTCTCTGCTTCCCGCATATTCGTTTCCAGCCGGTAAGTATACGAATTGGATCGAATTATGATTATCCGATATATTATTTGGGAATTGTGTCCTTTTTTTCTGATTTTTTACCCGATCTTGGTAAACAGTCCATTAATAGGCACCTAAGACTATATTATTAATATCTGATATGCACCTTAATAGTTCGGCTTCGAAATTGAACATTTTAATATTTTCAAGAAGTCAATTATTGTATTTGTATTTTATGTTTTGATCTTACTTTAATAATAGTTGTGCGGTAACCAAGCATGTTCGCACACAATGGAAGTATTTATTAGCTTAACATTTGTAAAACAGACATGCAAGGTAAACATAAAGGCATTTAAATTGTGTGTAAGGCTTCCAACTAATGATCCCCTAATTCCTCCTGAAGAAAGAAAATGAAAAAAATTAGTATAATTTGTATATAAAAGTGTGTTCTAATATTTATCTTGATTTTTTCCTCTATCCAATGGCTTCGTTTATAGGACGTAAGTATGCATCGTAATCAAATCAAAACTTCATATATATTCTTGTCACGTTTCTGAATATTTGTCCTTGTATTCACATTCCATGCTTCATTGAAATGTTAAATTCAGGTTAGTCATGAATGTATTTACAAACAAAAAGTTTACCAAACAAAAGAATGTAAAGTTAAAAAACCTAACATTTCTTATTTGATTTCTAAACGCTTGTTTAGAGGTGGCATTTACATCTATCTTCTAATAGTTGATACTTATGTCATGAATTGTTTTACAAATAATGTTATTGGCCTGTCATGTACTATCATAATGATAATATATTGGGTAATGAATAAATATAGTCTGGAAACATGTAACAAGAAAATGATTGCTCAAGTCATAGAAATAAGAACTAGTCCTTTGAAAAGAAAGGACTCACTGCTACACGAGACTGAAAAAGGAAGAGGAACAGCTTGCCTGTAAAATATGAAAAGGAAAACGTAACTCTTTGACACATGAGTTAGTTGCCATTAAATGTAAGAGTTAAAGTTTATCAGTATAAAGTTAGGCCGCTCATTTGATATTTTAGAGAAAGAAGACATTTTAGATCTTGTTCTCATGAATATAATACCTGTAATGTACCGTCGTAAAAAGCATTAAGAAAAGAAACCTAAAAGTGCTGTATAATAGCACATATAATTTTATTTACGACTTTGAACGAAAGACCCTATTTGCAATATTTATTTGTAATGTTCTGTATTTCTTCTCTGCTTTCCTGCATATTTGTTTCCAGTCTGTAAGTATGCGAACTCGATCGAATTATGAATATCCTATATGTTCCATTATTATTTGGGATTTGTGTCTTTTTTTTCTGATTCTTCCCCTGATCTTGGTTAACAGTCCATTAATAGGCAACTAAGATTATATTATGAATATCTGTACATTTAATGAATTTGGCGATTTTTTAGTTCGCTCTTATTAATTTAGTAATGTGAATTATCACAAAAAATTGACTAAGTAAACGTTCATGATTTTGTCCAACTTACGCGCATTTAGAGTTAGATGAATGTACATCTATCTTCGAATAGTTGATACCTACGTAAATAATTGCTTTGTAAAATAATGTTATAGGCCTGTCATGTACTTTTATAATATAATGGGTAATGAATGAATATAGTATGGAAACATGCAACATGTCAATTATTGCTGAAGTCATTAAAATGAGAACAAGTACGATACAAAGAAATGACTCACTGCTACACGAGACTGAAGAAAAGGAAAGAAACAGCTTGACTGTAAACTATGATTTGGAAAACGTAATTCATTAACACATAAGTTCTTAGTTCTGCCATTGAATATAAGGATAATATTTTATCAATAAAGTTAGGCCTGTCACATGATATTTTAGAATAAGGTGACATTTAGATCTTTTTCTCATGAATATAATACATGTAATGTACCTTTGTGAAATGTATTAAGAAAAGAAACCTAAAATTGCTGTAAAATAGGGCATTAATTTTATTTACGACGTTGAACGAAAGACCCTATTTTCAATCTATATTCGTAATGTTATGTATCTCTTCTCTGCTTCCCGCATATTCGTTCCCAGCCGGTAAGTATACGAAATGGATAGAATTATGAATATCCGATATCTTTCATAACTATTTGGGATTGTTGTCTCTTTTTCCCGATTCTTCCCCCGATCTTGGTTAACAGTCAATTAATAGGCAGCTTTGATTATAATATGAATATCTGATATTGTTCATGAATGTTGGGGATTTTTCGGTTCGTTCTTATTAATTTAGTAATGTGAATTATAAAAAACTTTTGACTGAGTAAACGTTCATGATTTTGTCCAACTTACTCGCATTTAGAGTTAGATGAATGTACATTTATCTTCTAATAGTTGATACCTATGTAAAGAATTGCTTTTTAAAATAATGTTATAGGCCTGTCATGTACTATAATAATAAAATGGGTAATGAATTAATGTAGTCTGGAAACAAGTAACATGTCAATTATAGCTGAAGTCATTAAAATGAGAACAAGTACGATAAAAAGAAATGACTTTACTGCTACACGAGACTGAAGAAAAGGAAAGAAACAGCTTGACTGTAAAATATGATTTGGAAAACGTAATTCATTAACACATAAGTTCTTAGTTCTGCCATCGAATATAAGGATAATAATTTATCAATAAAGTTAGGCCTCTCATATGATATTTTAGAATAAGGTGACATTTAGATCTTTTTCTCATGAATATAATACATGTAATGTACCTTCGTGAAATGTATTAAGAAAAGAAACCTAAAATTGCTGTAAAATAGGGCATTAATTTTATTTACGACGTTGAACGAAAGACCCTATTTTCAATCTATATTCGTAATGTTATGTATCTCTTCTCTGCTTCCCGCATATTCGTTTCCAGCCGGTAAGTATACGAATTGGATCGAATTATGATTATCCGATATATTATTTGGGAATTGTGTCCTTTTTTCTGATTTTTTACCCGATCTTGGTAAACAGTCCATTAATATGCACCTAAGACTATATTATTAATATCTGATATGCACCTTAATAGTTCGGCTTCGAAATTGAACATTTTAATATTTTCATGAAGTCAATTATTGTATTTGTATCTTATGTTTTGATCTTACTTTAATAATAGTTGTGCGGTAACCAAGCATGTTCGCACACAATGGAAGTATTCATTAGCTTAACATTTGTAAAACAGACATGCAAGGTAAACATAAAGGCATTTAAATTGTGTGTAAGGCTTCCAACTAATGATCCCCTAATTCCTCCTGAAGAAAGAAAATGAAAAAAATTAGTATAATTTGTATATAAAAGTGTGTTCTAATGTTTATCTTGATTTTTTTCCTCTATCCAATGGCTTCGTTCATAGGACGTAAGTATGCATCGTAATCTAATCAAAACTTCATATATATTCTTGTCACGTTTCTGAATATTTGTCCTTGTATTCACATTCCATGCTTCATTGAAATGTTAAATTCAGGTTAGTCATGAATGTATTTACAAACAAAAAGTTTACCAAACAAAAGAATGTAAAGTTAAAAAACCTAACATTTCTTATTTGATTTCTAAACGCTTGTTTAGAGGTGGCATTTACATCTATCTTCTAATAGTTGATACTTATGTCATGAATTGTTTTACAAATAATGTTATTGGCCTGTCATGTACTATCATAATGATAATATATTGGGTAATGAATGAATATAGTCTGGAAACCTGTAACAAGAAAATGATTGCTCAAGTCATAGAAATGAGAACAAGTCCTTTGAAAAGAAAGGACTCACTGCTACACGAGACTGAAAAAGGAAGAGGAACAGCTTGCCTGTAAAATATGAAAAGGAAAACGTAACTCTTTGACACATAAGTTAGTTGCCATTAAATGTAAGAGTTAAAGTTTATCAGTATAAAGTTAGGCCGCTCATTT
This sequence comes from Strongylocentrotus purpuratus, assembly GCF_000002235.5. NCBI lineage: Eukaryota > Metazoa > Echinodermata > Echinoidea > Camarodonta > Strongylocentrotidae > Strongylocentrotus > Strongylocentrotus purpuratus. Next base: position 15,550,974 of record NW_022145606.1, read on the forward strand.
GATATTTTAGAGAAAGAAGACATTTTAGATCTTGTTCTCATGAATATAATACCTGTAATGTACCGTCGTAAAATGCATTAAGAAAAGAAACCTAAAAGTGCTGTATAATAGCACATATAATTTTATTTACGACGTTGAACGAAAGACCCTATTTGCAATATATATTCGTAATGTTATGTATCTCTTCTCTGCTTCCCGCATATTCATTTCCAGCCAGTAAGTATACGAATCGGATCAAATTATGATTATCCGATATATTATTTGGGAATTGTGTCCTTTTTTCTTGATTTTTTACCCGATCTTGGTAAACAGTCCATTAATAGGCGCCTTAGATTATATTATTAATATCTGATATGGTTCATGAATGTCAGGGATGTTTCGGTTCGTTCTTATTAATTTAGTAATCTGTATTATCGAAAACCTTTGACTGAGTAAACGTTCATGATTTTGTCAAACTTACCACGATTGACTGCTTGGTGTTGTAAAAATGCTACCACCTATGCATGATGACTTCAAACCATCGGCTTCGAAATTGAACATTTTAATAATTTTACGAAGTCAATTATTGTATTTTCAATCTATATTCGTAATGTTATGTATCTCTTCTCTGCTTCCCGCATATTCGTTTTCAGTCAGTAAGTATACGAATTGGATGGAATTATGATCATCCGATATATTATTTGGGAATTATGTCCTTTTTTCTGATTTTTTACCCGATCTTGGTAAACAGTCCATTAATATGCACCTTAGACTATATTATTAGTATCTGATATGCACCTTAATAGTTCGGCTTCGAAATTGAACATTTTAATATTTTCATGAAGTCAATTATTGTATTTGTATCTTATGTTTTGATCTAACTTTAATAATAGTTGTGCGGTAACCAAGCATGTTCGCACACGATGGAAGTATTCATTATCTTAACATTTGTAAAAAACAGACATGCAAGGTATACATAAAGGCATTTAAATTGTGTGTAAGGCTTCCAACTAATTATTCCCTAATTTCTACTGAAGAAAGAAAATGAAAAAAAAATAGTATAATTTGTATATAAAAGTGTGTTCTATTTTTTCCTCTATCCAATGGCTTCGTTCATAGGATGTAAGTATGCATCGTAATCTAATCAAAACTTCATATATATATTCTTGTCACGTTTCTGAATATTTATCCTTGTATTCCCATTCCATGCTTCATTGAAATGAACAGCTTGCCTGTAAAATATGAAAAGGAAAACGTAACTCTTTGACACATAAGTTAGTTGCCATTAAATGTAAGAGTTAAAGTTTATTAGTATAAAGTTAGGTCGCTCATTTGATATTTTAGAGAAAGAAGACATTTTAGATCTTGTTCTCATGAATATAATACCTGTAATGTACCGTCGTAAAATGCATTAAGAAAAGAAACCTAAAAGTGCTGTATAATAGCACATATAATTTTATTTACGACGTTGAACGAAAGACCCTATTTGCAATATATATTCGTAATGTTATGTATCTCTTCTCTGCTTCCCGCATATTCATTTCCAGCCAGTAAGTATACGAATCGGATCGAATTATGATTATCCGATATATTATTTGGGAATTGTGTCCTTTTTTCTTGATTTTTTACCCGATCTTGGTAAACAGTCCATTAATAGGCGCCTTAGATTATATTATTAATATCTGATATGGTTCATGAATGTCAGGGATGTTTCGGTTCGTTCTTATTAATTTAGTAATCTGTATTATCGAAAACCTTTGACTGAGTAAACGTTCATGATTTTGTCAAACTTACCACGATTGACTGCTTGGTGTTGTAAAAATGCTACCACCTATGCATGATGACTTCAAACCATCGGCTTCGAAATTGAACATTTTAATATTTTTACGAAGTCAATTATTGTATTTTCAATCTATATTCGTAATGTTATGTATCTCTTCTCTGCTTCCCGCATATTCGTTTTCAGTCAGTAAGTATACGAATTGGATGGAATTATGATCATCCGATATATTATTTGGGAATTATGTCCTTTTTTCTGATTTTTTACCCGATCTTGGTAAACAGTCCATTAATATGCACCTTAGACTATATTATTAGTATCTGATATGCACCTTAATAGTTCGGCTTCGAAATTGAACATTTTAATATTTTCATGAAGTCAATTATTGTATTTGTATCTTATGTTTTGCTCTAACTTTAATAATAGTTGTGCGGTAACCAAGCATGTTCGCACACGATGGAAGTATTCATTATCTTAACATTTGTAAAACAGACATGCAAGGTATACATAAAGGCATTTAAATTGTGTGTAAGGCTTCCAACTAATTATTCCCTAATTTCTACTGAAGAAAGAAAATGAAAAAAAAATAGTATAATTTGTATATAAAAGTGTGTTCTATTTTTTCCTCTATCCAATGGCTTCGTTCATAGGATGTAAGTATGCATCGTAATCTAATCAAAACTTCATATATATATTCTTGTCACGTTTCTGAATATTTATCCTTGTATTCACATTCCATGCTTCATTGAAATGAACAGCTTGCCTGTAAAATATGAAAAGGAAAACGTTACTCTTTGACACATAAGTTAGTTGCCATTAAATGTAAGAGTTAAAGTTTATTAGTATAAAGTTAGGTCGCTCATTTGATATTTTAGAGAAAGAAGACATTTTAGATCTTGTTCTCATGAATATAATACCTGTAATGTACCGTCGTAAAATGCATTAAGAAAAGAAACCTAAAAGTGCTGTATAATAGCACATATAATTTTTTTTACGACTTTGAACGAAAGACTATATTTGCAATATTTATTTGTAATGTTCTGTATTTCTTCTCTGCTTTCCTGCATATTCGTTTCCAGTCTGTAAGTATGCGAACTCGATTGAATTATGAATATCCGATATGTTCCATTATTATTTGGGATTTGTGTCTTTTTTTCTGATTCTTCCCCTGATCTTGGTTAACAGTCCATTAATAGGCAACTAAGATTATATTATGAATATCTGTATATTTAATGAATTTGGGGGATTTTTCGGTTCGCTCTTATTAATTTAGTAATGTGAATTATCAAAAAAAATTGACTAAGTAAACGTTCATGATTTTGTCCAACTTACGCGCATTTAGAGTTAGATGAATGTACATCTATCTTCTAATAGTTGATACCTACGTAAATAATTGCTTTGTAAAATAATGTTATAGGCCTGTCATGTACTTTTATAATATAATGGGTAATGAATGAATATAGTATGGAAACATGCAACATGTCAATTATTGCTGAAGTCATTAAAATGAGAACAAGTACGATACAAAGAAATGACTCACTCCTACACGAGACTGAAGAAAATGAAAGAAACAGCTTGACTGTTAACTATGATTTGGAAAAAGTAATTCATTAACACATAAGTTCTTAGTTCTGCCATTGAATATAAGGATAATAATTTATCAATAAAGTTAGGCCTCTCATATGATATTTTAGAATAAGGTGACATTTAGATCTTTTTCTCATGAATATAATACATGTAATGTACCTTTGTGAAATGTATTAAGAAAAGATACCTAAAATTGCTGTAAAATAGGGCATTATTTTATTTACGACGTTGAACGAAAGACCCTATTTTCAATCTATATTCGTAATGTTATGTATCTCTTCTCTGCTTCCCGCATATTCGTTTCCAGCCGGTAAGTATACGAATTGGATCGAATTATGATTATCTGATATATTATTTGGGAATTTTGTCCTTTTTTCTAATTTTTTACCCGATCTTGGTAAACAGTCCATTAATAGGCACCTAAGACTATATTATTAATATCTGATATGCACCTTAATAGTTCGGCTTCGAAATTGAACATTTTAATATTTTCATGAAGTCAATTATTGTATTTGTATCTTATGTTTTGATCTAACTTTAATAATAGTTGTGCGGTATCCAAGCATGTTCGCACACGATGGAAGTATTCATTATCTTAACATTTGTAAAACAGACATGCAAGGTAAACATAAAGGCATTTAAATTGTGTGTAAGGCTTCCAACTAATTATTCCCTAATTTCTACTGAAGAAAGAAAATGAAAAAAAATTAGTATAATTTGTATATAAAAGTGTGTTCTATTTTTACCTCTATCCAATGGCTTCGTTCATAGGATGTAAGTATGCATCGTAATCTAATAAAAACTTCATATATATATTCTTGTCACGTTTCTGAATATTTGTCCTTGTATTCACATTCCATGCTTCATAGAAATGAACAGCTTGCCTGTAAAATATGAAAAGGAAAACGTAACTCTTTGACACATAAGTTAGTTGCCATTAAATGTAAGAGTTAAAGTTTATCAGTATAAAGTTAGGTCGCTCATTTGATATTTTAGAGAAAGAAGACATTTTAGATCTTGTTCTCATGAATATAATACCTGTAATGTACCGTCGTGAAATGTATTAAGAAAAGAAACCTCAAATTGCTGTAAAATAGGGCATTAATTTTATTTACGACGTTGAACGAAAGACCCTATTTTCAATCTATATTCGTAATGTTATGTATCTCTTCTCTGCTTCCCGCATATTCGTTTCCAGCCGGTAAGTATACGAATTGGATCGAATTATGATTATCCGATATATTATTTGGGAATTTTGTCCTTTTTTCTGATTTTTTACCCGATCTTGGTAAACAGTCCATTAATAGGCACCTTAGACTATATTATTAATATCTGATATGCACCTTAATAGTTCGGCTTCGAAATTGAACATTTTAATATTTTCATGAAGTCAATTATTGTATTTGTATCTTATGTTTTGATCTAACTTTAATAATAGTTGTGCGGTATCCAAGCATGTTCGCACACGATGGAAGTATTCATTATCTTAACATTTGTAAAACAGACATGCAAGGTAAACATAAAGGCATTTAAATTGTGTGTAAGGCTTCCAACTAATTATTCCCTAATTTCTACTGAAGAAAGAAAATGAAAAAAAATTAGTATAATTTGTATATAAAAGTGTGTTCTATTTTTACCTCTATCCAATGGCTTCGTTCATAGGATGTAAGTATGCATCGTAATTTAATCAAAACTTCATATATATATTCTTGTCACGTTTCTGAATATTTGTCCTTGTATTCACATTCCATGCTTCATAGAAATGAACAGCTTGCCTGTAAAATATGAAAAGGAAAACGTAACTCTTTGACACATAAGTTAGTTGCCATTAAATGTAAGAGTTAAAGTTTATCAGTATAAAGTTAGGTCGCTCATTTGATATTTTAGAGAAAGAAGACATTTTAGATCTTGTTCTCATGAATATAATACCTGTAATGTACCGTCGTGAAATGTATTAAGAAAAGAAACCTCAAATTGCTGTAAAATAGGGCATTAATTTTATTTACGACGTTGAACGAAAGACCCTATTTTCAATCTATATTCGTAATGTTATGTATCTCTTCTCTGCTTCCCGCATATTCGTTTCCAGCCGGTAAGTATACGAATTGGATCGAATTATGATTATCCGATATATTATTTGGGAATTTTGTCCTTTTTTCTGATTTTTTACCCGATCTTGGTAAACAGTCCATTAATAGGCACCTTAGACTATATTATTAATATCTGATATGCACCTTAATAGTTCGGCTTCGAAATTGAACATTTTAATATTTTCATGAAGTCAATTATTGTATTTGTATCTTATGTTTTGATCTAACTTTAATAATAGTTGTGCGGTATCCAAGCATGTTCGCACACGATGGAAGTATTCATTATCTTAACATTTGTAAAACAGACATGCAAGGTAAACATAAAGGCATTTAAATTGTGTGTAAGGCTTCCAACTAATTATTCCCTAATTTCTACTGAAGAAAGAAAATGAAAAAAAATTAGTATAATTTGTATATAAAAGTGTGTTCTATTTTTACCTCTATCCAATGGCTTCGTTCATAGGATGTAAGTATGCATCGTAATTTAATCAAAACTTCATATATATATTCTTGTCACGTTTCTGAATATTTGTCCTTGTATTCACATTCCATGCTTCATAGAAATGAACAGCTTGCCTGTAAAATATGAAAAGGAAAACGTAACTCTTTGACACATAAGTTAGTTACCATTGAATGTAAGAGTTAAAGTTTATCAGTATAAAGTTAGGTCGCTCATTTGATATTTTAGAGAAAGAAGACATTTTAGATCTTGTTCTCATGAATATAATACCTGTAATGTACCGTCGTGAAATGTATTAAGAAAAGAAACCTCAAATTGCTGTAAAATAGGGCATTAATTTTATTTACGACGTTGAACGAAAGACCCTATTTTCAATCTATATTCGTAATGTTATGTATCTCTTCTCTGTTTCCCGCATATTCGTTTCCAGCCGGTAAGTATACGAATTGGATCGAATTATGATTATCCGATATATTATTTGGGAATTGTGTCCTTTTTTTCTGATTTTTTACCCGATCTTGGTAAACAGTCCATTAATAGGCACCTAAGACTATATTATTAATATCTGATATGCACCTTAATAGTTCGGCTCCGAAATTGAACATTTTAATATTTTCATGAAGTCAATTATTGTATTTGTATCTTATGTTTTGATCTTACTTTAATAATAGTTGTGCGGTAACCAAGCATGTTCGCACACAATGGAAGTATTCATTAGCTTAACATTTGTAAAACAGACATGCAAGGTAAACATAAAGGCATTTAAATTGTGTGTAAGGCTTCCAACTAATGATCCCCTAATTCCTCCTGAAGAAAGAAAATGAAAAAAATTAGTATAATTTGTATATAAAAGTGTGTTCTAATATTTATCTTGATTTTTTTCCTCTATCCAATGGCTTCGTTCATAGGACGTAAGTATGCATCGTAATCTAATCAAAACTTCATATATATTCTTGTCACGTTTCTGAATATTTGTCCTTGTATTCACATTCCATGCTTCATTGAAATGTTAAATTCAGGTTAGTCATGAATGTATTTACAAACAAAAAGTTTACCAAACAAAAGAATGTAAAGTTAAAAAACCTAACATTTCTTATTTGATTTCTAAACGCTTGTTTAGAGTTGGCATTTACATCTATCTTCTAATAGTTGATACTTATGTCATGAATTGTTTTACAAATAATGTTATTGGCCTGTCATGTACTATCATAATGATAATATATTGGGTAATGAATGAATATAGTCTGGAAACCTGTAACAAGAAAATGATTGCTCAAGTCATAGAAATGAGAACAAGTCCTTTGAAAAGAAAGGACTCACTGCTACACGAGACTGAAAAAGGAAGAGGAACAGCTTGCCTGTAAAATATGAAAAGGAAAACGTAACTCTTTGACACATAAGTTAGTTGCCATTAAATGTAAGAGTTAAAGTTTATCAGTATAAAGTTAGGCCGCTCATTTGATATTTTAGAGAAAGAAGACATTTTAGATCTTGTTCTCATGAATATAATACCTGTAATGTACCGTCGTAAAATGCATTAAGAAAAGAAACCTAAAAGTGCTGTATAATAGCGCATATAATTTTATTTACGACGTTGAACGAAAGACCCTATTTGCAATATATATTCGTAATGTTATGTATCTCTTCTCTGCTTCCCGCATATTCATTTCCAGCCAGTAAGTATACGAATCGGATCGAATTATGATTATCCGATATATTATTTGGGAATTGTGTCCTTTTTTCTGATTTTTTACCCGATCTTGGTAAACAGTCCATTAATAGGCGCCTTAGATTATATTATTAATATCTGATATGGTTCATGAATGTCAGGGATGTTTCGGTTCGTTCTTATTAATTTAGTAATCTGTATTATCGAAAACCTTTGACTGAGTAAACGTTCATGATTTTGTCAAACTTACCACGATTGACTGCTTGGTGTTGTAAAAATGCTACCACCTATGCATGATGACTTCAAACCATCGGCTTCGAAATTAAACATTTTAATATTTTTACGAAGTCAATTATTGTATTTTCAATCTATATTCGTAATGTTATGTATCTCTTCTCTGCTTCCCGCATATTCGTTTTCAGTCAGTAAGTATACGAATTGGATGGAATTATGATTATCCGATATATTATTTGGGAATTATGTCCTTTTTTCTGATTTTTTTACCCGATCTTGGTAAACAGTCCATTAATATGCACCTTAGACTATATTATTAGTATCTGATATGCACCTTAATAGTTCGGCTTCGAAATTGAACATTTTAATATTTTCATGAAGTCAATTATTGTATTTGTATCTTATGTTTTGATCTAACTTTAATAATAGTTGTGCGGTATCCAAGCATGTTCGCACACGATGGAAGTATTCATTATCTTAACATTTGTAAAACAGACATGCAAGGTATACATAAAGGCATTTAAATTGTGTGTAAGGCTTCCAACTAATTATTCCCTAATTTCTACTGAAGAAAGAAAATGAAAAAAAATTAGTATAATTTGTATATAAAAGTGTGTTCTATTTTTTCCTCTATCCAATGGCTTCGTTCATAGGATGTAAGTATGCATCGTAATCTAATCAAAACTTCATATATATATTCTTGTCACGTTTCTGAATATTTGTCCTTGTATTCACATTCCATGCTTCATTGAAATGAACAGCTTGCCTGTAAAATATGAAAAGGAAAACGTAACTCTTTGACACATAAGTTAGTTGCCATTAAATGTAAGAGTTAAAGTTTATCAGTATAAAGTTAGGTCGCTCATTTGATATTTTAGAGAAAGAAGACATTTTAGATCTTGTTCTCATGAATATAATACCTGTAATGTACCGTCGTAAAATGCATTAAGAAAAGAAACCTAAAAGTGCTGTATAATAGCACATATAATTTTTTTTACGACTTTGAACGAAAGACTATATTTGCAATATTTATTTTCAATGTTCTGTATTTCTTCTCTGCTTTCCTGCATATTCGTTTCCAGTCTGTAAGTATGCGAACTCGATTGAATTATGAATATCCGATATGTTCCATTATTATTTGGGATTTGTGTCTTTTTTTTCTGATTCTTCCCCTGATCTTGGTTAACAGTCCATTAATAGGCAACTAAGATTATATTATGAATATCTGTATATTTAATGAATTTGGGGGATTTTTCGGTTCGCTCTTATTAATTGAGTAATGTGAATTATCAAAAAAATTGACTAAGTAAACGTTCATGATTTTGTCCAACTTACGCGCATTTAGAGTTAGATGAATGTACATCTATCTTCTAATAGTTGATACTACGTAAATAATTGCTTTGTAAAATAATGTTATAGGCCTGTCATGTACTTTTATAATATAATGGGTAATGAATGAATATAGTATGGAAAAATGCAACATGTCAATTATTGCTGAAGTCATTAAAATGAGAACAAGTACCATACAAAGAAATGACTCACTGCTACACGAGACTGAAGAAAAGGAAAGAAACAGCTTGACTGTTAACCATGATTTGGAAAAAGTAATTCATTAACACATGAGTTCTTAGTTCTGCCACTGAATATAAGGATAATAATTTATCAATAAAGTTAGGCCTCTCATATGATATTTTAGAATAAGGTGACATTTAGATCTTTTTTTCATGAATATAATACATGTAATGTACCTTCGTGAAATGAATTAAGAAAAGAAACCTCAAATTGCTGTAAAATAGGGCAGACCCTAGGAAGACCCTATTTTTAATCTATATTCGTAATGTTATGTATCTCTTCTCTGCTTCCCGCATATTCGTTTCCAGCCGGTAAGTATACGAATTGGATCGAATTATGATTATCCGATATATTATTTGGGAATTGTGTCCTTTTTTCTGATTTTTTACCCGATCTTGGTAAACAGTCCATTAATAGGCACCTAAGACTATATTATTAATATCTGATATGCACCTTAATAGTTCGGCTTCGAAATTGAACATTTTGATATTTTCATGAAGTCAATTATTGTATTTGTATCTTATGTTTTGATCTTACTTTAAGAATAGTTGTGCGGTAACCAAGCATGTTCGCACACAATGGAGGTATTCATTGGCTTAACATTTGTAAAACAGACATGCAAGGTAAACATAAAGGCATTTAAATTGTGTGTAAGGCTTCCAACTAATGATCCCCTAATTCCTCCTGAAGAAAGAAAATGAAAAGAATTAGTATAATTTGGATATAAAAGTGTGTTCTAATATTTATCTTGATTTTTTTCCTCTATCCAATGGCTTTGTTCATAGGACGTAAGTATGCATCGTAAACTAATCAAAACTTCATATATATTCTTGTCACGTTTCTCAATATTTGTCCTTGTATTCACATTCCATGCTTCATTGAAATGTTAAATTCAGATTAGTCATGAATCTATTTACAAACAAAAAGTTTACCAAACAAAGGAATGTAGAGTTGAAAAACCTTACATTTCCTTTTTAAATTCTAATCGCATGTCTAGGGTTGGCGGGTACATCTATCTTCTAATAGTTGATACTTATGTAAAGGATTGCTTTTAAAAATAATTTTATAAAGAAAAATCCGATGAAAAGAGATGACTTATTGCTACACGAGACTGAAAAAGGAGAAGAAAAGCTTGCCTGTAAAATATGAAATGGAAAACGTTATTCATTAACACATGAGATCTTTGTTTTGCCATTGAATATAAGGATAATAATTTATCAATAAAGTTAGGCCTGTCACATGATATTTTAGAATAAGGTGACATTTAGATCTTTTTCTCATGAATATAATACATGTAATGTACCTTTGTGAAATGTATTAAGAAAAGAAACCTAAAATTGCTGTAAAATAGGGCATTAATTTTATTTACGACGTTAGGCCTCTTACATGATATTTCAGAAAGAGGTGACATTTTCCTTTTTTTCTACTCAGGAATATATAACATGTAATGAACCGTCGTGGAGTGCATTAACCAAAATAATCTAAAGGCGCTGCATAATAGGGCATTATTATTATTCACGATTTAGAACGAAAGACTCTAGTTTCAATATATATTCTTTCTTTATTTCTTTATCTCTTCTATGATTTCCCTGATCTTCGTTCCTAGTCCATTAGTAATTTTTTTTTTTTTTTTTTTTTTTTGGGGGGGGGGGGGATTTGTCTCCTTTTTATCTGACCCCTCCCCTCTATATTCGTCCGACCATTAATATGCAACTTGGATCTAATGATGAATATCTTACATGTTTCATGAAAGTTAGGTATTTCTTTTTGTTTTTCTCATTATTTTAATTTTGTGTATGATAGTAAACTTTTATCTGAGTAAACCTTCAGGATTTGTTTTGGTCCAGCTAACCAGGAATTGATGTATTAGGTGATGTTGAAATGCTACCACCTGTTCATGATAATTTCCAAATATATGTTTGGAATTTCACAATTACATCTTCTATAAAGTGATGATTGTATTTTGTATCTATAGATCTTACTTTAATCAACTGTTTTTTGTAGTCTTTCGGTAAGCAGACACATTCTTGCACAATGGTAAATATATTTCTGTTAAATGATTTCAAACATTCATGCCAGGTATACAAAAATGGCATGAAAATTGTCTGTAAGGTTTCCTCCTGATGATCAACTTCTTCCACATGAAGAAAACTGAATGAAAACGATGAGTATCATGTGTATATAAAAGTGTATTCTAATATTTATACTTTTGTATTTTCTTTTACACTTGCTCTATGCCCATAGCAAGTAAGTATGCATATCAATCCAACTGTAAGTTCTTTTATGTCTTTTTTTTTGGGGGGGGGGTTGTATATATTTTCCTTGCATTCACACATTTCATGTGCAATAAAAGGTTACATCCAGGTTATAAGTCACAGATAATTCATAAATATATTCATGAACAGACAAGTTATACATTTATGAAATATCGAGTTTGAAAATTGTCATATTTCTTTTTTTATTTGAAATTTGGTGTATGCAGTTGGCATTTACAGCTTTCTTGTAATTGGTGACACTTATATATAGTTTTTTGTTTGGCATTCAATTTTGTTAGTACTTTAGTAGACATGTCGTGTAATGAAATCATTGAATGAGTAACACATTCATATAGTCTGGATACATACATGTTAAGCCTACTGTATATGGAAATTATTACTGAATTTATTAAAGTGAGAAAAAGTACGAACACGTTTAGTTTTGCCGTTTTTTTCTTCAAAGTAATAGTTTATCAGTAATGTTCGGCCTTTTACATGATATCTTAAAAAGAGGTGACATATTGGTTCTTTTATCATGAATATAATACATATAATGTACCGGCGTACAGAGAATTAAGAACCACAAACTTTCCGCTGTATAATAGGGATGTATCATTATTCACGATTTTGAACGAAAGAGCCTCTTGGCACTCTGTACTTTTTTGTAAATTTCTTCATCTCTTCTCTACTTTTCCCGATTTTCGTCCACAGTGTGTAAGTATGCACCATAGATTTGATTATGCATATCCGATTTTGTGTAAAATACATTTTGGGATTTGTCTCCTTTTTTGCTCATTAATTTCCTTTGTGTAATATAACAAACTTTTATCTGAGTAAACCTTTATAAAAAAATTAATTGTCCAGCTAACCAGACATTGATGTCTTAAGTGTTTTCGAAATGCTACTACATATTCATGATATATTCCAAATATAGGTTTCAAATTTCACAAGTACATCTTTTATAAAGTAATGATTGTATTTTGTAGCTATGGATCTTACTTTAATCAACTGGTTTTGTAGTCTTTCGGTGAGCAGAAACATTCTTGCACAATGGTAAATATATGTCTGCTAAACGATTGTAAACAGACATGCCAGGTATACAAACAATGGCATGAAAATTGTCTGTAAGGCTTCCTCCTGATGATCAACTTCTTCCACATGAAGACAACTGAATGAAAACAATGAGTATCATATATATATATATATATATAAAGGTGTATTCTAATATTTATACTTTTGTATCTTCTTTTACACTTGCTCTATGTCCATAGCAAGTAAGTATGCATATCAATCCAACTGTAACTTCTTATATGTTTTTTTTTTTTTTTTTTTTTTTGTATACGTTTTCCTTGCATTCACATTTCATGCGTCAATGAAAGGTTATATCCAGGTCATAAGTCACAAATAAGTCATAAATATATAGATGAACAGAAAAGTTATACATGTAGGAAATATCGAGTTTGAAAATTATCATATTTTTTATTTTTTATTTGAAATTGTGTGTATGCAGTTGGCATTTACAGCTATCTTGTAATGGGTGATACTTATATATAGTTTTATTTTATTTAACTTTTTTAGGACTTTTATAGACATGTCGTGTAATGAAATCATTGAATGAGTAACAAATTAATATAGTCTGGATACATACATGTTAAGCCTACTGTATATGATAATTATTACTGAATTTATTAAAGTGAGAAAAAGGACGAACAAGTTTAGTTTTGCCGTTTTTGTCTTCAAAGTAATAGTTTATCAGAAATATTCGGTGTTGTAAAAATGATACCACCTATCATCGATAACTTCCCACTATTCGTTTTGAATTTATCATCTTTTATTAGATAAAGGATTTCGTGTTGGTCATATGTATTGATCTTTGTTTGATGAACCGGTTTTGTAGTCCTAAATATATTTTTACTAACCGATTGTAAACATACATGCCAGGGAAAATGAAGGCATTATAATTGTCATTAAGGCTTGCGGCCAATGATGTTCTACTAATCTTTAAAGAAGAAACAATTGAATCAGATGAGCATCATTTATATGTGTATTGTAAATAAAATACATATCTTTTTCTATTTTAGTCGGCCATTCGTCTTCAGTCGTAGAGAGTAAGTATAACAATAACATTTTCTTTCTATATTCTGGTCACCAATCTGGATCTTTTTCCTTGTATCCACATTTCATGCTTTATTGAAACGCTAGACAGAGGTTGTAAATTGTAATTCATTATAGTTCATATGAACCAAAAGGTTTTTCACAACAAGAATGGTTAATCTAAGAATTTCTTTGATTTTTAATCTCGTATTTACAATTGGTATTTACATCCATCTCCTAATGGATGATATATTCAGGTATAGGATCGATTTCATTTACTTGTCGCATAGTTCTTTTATTTGATGACTCTCGGTTGTAAATAATGAATATAGTTTGGAAAAATTAGTGCACAAAAACTGAACAGAAAAGAAAAAAAAATCCTTGAATGAAAATTAACAAATCGAAACGTATTGTCTCACGCATAAGTGTTTTTTCTGCCTTGCGTTTTATACTAATTGTCTATTGGTAATGCTAGGTAGTTCACATGACGTTCAAAATTAGTTGATTTTTTTTCTTTTATGTCAATTTATTGAAAGTAATGTAAAGTCATTCAGAGTTTGAGAAGAATGTATGAGAAGACATTAACGATTTGATAGAAATAAACTGTTTTGTATTGACTATTTCTAATATTCCTCATCTCTTGTTTTGCTTTCAAGCCCCCGATCCTTCAGCGTTTCCAGACCGTAAGTGTGCAACTTGATCTAATGATGAATATCTGATACGTTTATTAAATTTCGGGGATTTATTTGATGTAACTATTTGGGGAAGGGAGGAGGGGGGGGGGAGAGGTGTAAGAGGACACTCCTTTTTTGTTTGGGTCTCAAAATTTGAAAATTTGACATTTTGCTCCGTTGGGGGGGGGGGGGGAGGTCAGCTTTTTTAGGTCAGCCATTGTCATAAAAAAAAAAATTCATATTTTTTTGATTGAACAAAAAAAAATCACAAAGGGGGGAGGGGGTTTGCTTCACAATACACACATACACAAACTGACGGGGGGGGTTTAACCCCACCCCCCCCCCCCCCTCCCCCCTCCAACGCGCCTGATGAGAGTGTACATGAAACTGCAAGTCCTCTTTACAGAAGAAAATATTTAAGCTGATATTTTTTTTTATAATTTACGTACATGAAACTCCCATCAAACAGAGCAAAATACTATTCTGGTGATTGGTACAATTTGAATTTCAATATCCAGGAACAGACGTGGCAAGCAAGACGATTCATCCTTTTAGAGGGGGCACTATCCAACTACCGCACCATGGAATCAGCCTCTGCATACCCGTATTGGCGCTGCAAAAGGAGTGTGAGATTACTCTTAAGGTAATTTGTAAAATTCTTCCCGACACTTCCATCCCCTCTCTCTTTATACCTGCATTAATGCGCGCTCTTATGGCACGAATTAGATGATGCCCCTCTCTCTCTCTTCATACGTATCTGGGCTTTACAATATGATTTCATAAATTACCATAAAGGTAAGGCGTATTGAAGATCACGGTATCAGGGTGGAGGTGCTTTTATCACTTGGATCTGGGGGAAAACCAGAATAAAAAGTTTTTGATAACCTTCGTGCTAGCAATAAATAATATACACCATTGTCATAAAAAGGCTGGCATTAAATTTACCTTGCCCCCCCCCCCCCCCACTCCGGGAACGGAGGGACCGCATTCATGTTTCCCAAATATCCGGCTCGTAAGAAAGAAAAAAAGATCTGCCCGTATTGACTTTACACATCGGACTTATGGGAGGTGCTAAAGAGGGAGGGAACATGCATATGCGTACCCTTAATAACACTGCGTGTGTGTGTGTGTATGTGTGTGTGTGGGGGGACCTTTGGCAGCCAGTCACGTCCCGTTTTTGAGCTTGACTTGTAATTATTATGGATAGTATGTGGTGCAGATCATTTCAACGATTGAAAAATGCCTTCTTCATTTTAACAACAACAATAATTATACAGTAGACTTGCGGGTGCACCATGTGAGAGAGAGAGAGAGGATTGAGGAGTCCTGAAAAGGACTCTCGGTAATCTTTCTTGAGGGTGTTTAGTCCTGAAAAGGACTGTTTGTGTAGTCTTGAAAAAGACTGTTGGTTATCTTTCTTAGAATACCGAGAGTCCTTTTCAGGACTCCTCAATCCACTCTCTCTCTCTCGCATGGTGCACCCGCAAGCCTACTGTAAATCTACCTCACCATGCAAGCCGATACTCACAAGCAGCATCTAACAATAATTATGTTCATTCATTTGATTTAGTCCAAATAAGGGCAAGACGTAAAGCTTTAGTGATGTCTGTTTTCGCTCCTATTTTTCGTTCCTGTAGTACCCATCATCTATTTTTGTTTGATTATGCTTTAATTAATTTAGACACTTTATATTTTGATAAGCCTACTAAAAAAAAGAGTGTAAGATTGAATAAAAAATAGTAAGTTCATGCACCCGATTTATTGCCATTTAACTCAGGTTCTAGCACAGCCGTCAGGTGTTCTTTTCGCAGAGAATGAAGTTCATGTCACCCCTGGTGTAGTTTGTGAACCTTCGGGAACCACGTTTGAGAGCCCATTAAAGTTAGTCATCCCCCACTGTGCGATGTTAACAGACCCCTCCAAGGCCAAAGTCATCCTATACTTCACTCATGGCGATACGAAAGGTGAGTGTAATACCTTAACTCTAAGGCGTGAAAACAATACAAACACATGGTTTGGAACCAATGCAAATTAAGTGTGACAAATGAAGAGGTTTGGACAATGTGCAAACACAATGTTGGAACATTGCGAACAAAATATAAACATAATTATGAAGCATAGATGGAAGGGAAAGACTTGTAATACTGTGGACAGCAGGTACAAAGAGTGGGACAATGGGAACACTCTCTGCAGACACAACGTTGAGACACAGTTATAATACACTGTAAATACATTAACAAAAACCATCGTCAAGAGAGTGAAAACAAAGTTTGAAAACAATAAGAAAACAATTTGGTGAAACTGGAAAACGGGGTGGTGACAATGATGAAACAGTGCGTATACAGTCAATGAAAACACAGTGTGGACACAAAAAGAACATTAGTGTTGAAACAAAGATTAACACACTGTCATTGCTTGTGTTAATCACTGTGACATATTTGCAATCGTAGCGGGGATACACTGCATCATGGTCAATTTTTTATCATCATTTTAAATATATTATTTTTCTTTCGGTAATGATGATTTAAAGATAATGGGTGTTTTTTCTTCTTCTCCATGTCCCTCTTCTTTAATGTCTTTCTGTCTCTTTCTCCATTTACATCTTCCGCACCTTTCCAGTCACAAAGAAAGAACTGCCATCAACTGGAATACCTAGATGCGTAGTAAGAGAAGATGACCTTGATGTCTACATTGACCATTTCTCAATTTGTGAAATGTTCATGGTCATTTCCGACTCCTTCATTGGGAAACGTGTCGCTTCAACTCCCTACCTTCCAAAATCAATGAGTCGCCTCCTACCGCAATACTGCCATCTACGTCTGTACAATGATACTCCAGGCCTTGAAGATGTGAGTAATTTACCAACATTTATACAAAATTTTGTGAAAAATATGAATTCAGGACAAATCCAAAATATCAAAAACCGTTTTTAAGTGTGATTTTGTTTAAATGGGTGCAGTTGTGGAAAGGGCTTGCTTCATTATTATTTCTTTTCCATTAATCTTGTTTTGTCCACTTATTGTTGCCTTCTAGTCCCTCTCCTTTTCCCGCTCCTAATCTATTATTTGTGTCACAAGTATATAGTAGAAGTAGTTGCTGTTTGTAGTTTTTATGAATATTATTATTATAATTATCATCATTATTATTATTAGTATTATTATTATTATTATGTTCATTATCATTATCATCGTCACCATCATCAGAATCATAATCATTATATTGTATTTTTGAGTGGATATGGAAAATGAATAACGCCCCGTGCCCCTATGTTCAGAGATATCCTACTTGTTTTTTCCATTACCTACATTATTGCAATGGAACTATTTGCATATAATATGCATATATATACAAATACATATATATGTGTGTAAATATACATAAATGTATATGACAAAATCGTGTTACATGGTAATTCGAATTATTTAATTATGCCTATCCGTAAAGCGCTTATGGCACAGTCACACGGCCACTTACGGTAGCTGCGGATGCTTACGGATAAAAGTCCGTAAGCATCCGCAAGGATCCGTATCATCCGTAAGCATCCGTATCCATCCGTAATTCAATCCGCAGGATCCGCAGACATACGCAGATCCGCAGCGGAATTTTGAAAATCTCAAAATTTTGCTGCGGATGAAATATACGTAAGCATCCGCAGAATATACGTTATCCATACGTAAAATACGTAACTCATACGTAAGATACGTAAACTCATCCGCAGGATACGTTAGATACGTAACTGATCCGCACACTTTGTCGGGTGTGCGGATGCCTGCGGATACATAGGGGTACGTAAACACTATTACGTAGGAATTACGTATGTTTAACGTATTTTTGACATATATATTGCGGATCTTACGATAGGACTTGCGGTAATTGCGTATGCTTGCGGATGGGATACGAATATTACGGATGGGATACGGATGTTACGGATTGGATATGTATGTTACGGTTGAGATACGGATAATATGCGGAAATTTTACCTATGTCTTCTTTCATTTCGGCGGATGTCGCCCATGCCAAATGGTCTTCACTTGGGTATGAAACCCTGGATGCTGCCAGCATCCTCATCATTGTCAGTTCTTCAACTGTAGACTTTCACAGGTCACTCAAGATGGAGAGAGAACGCCGCCTTGTGTTGCTGGATTGTTTGATGGCCATCCAACACAATCAGATGCAGATGAAGATCCTGATGGCCAAGATGCAAGCCATCCTTGAAAGGAGAAAAGAGAGGATGTGTTGGGTTCGTCACTGGATCACATTGCGACCACACCAGGGTGCCTATGGTAACCTGATGCACCTGCTACGCAATGAGGATGTTCAGGGCTTCCGCAACTTCACCCGCATCACACCTGCCATGTTTGCCGAAATGGTCACCCGCCTCACTCCTCGCTTACAGAAGTATGATACCTGGTACAGGAAGGCCCTTCCAGTAGGCTTGAAGGTCGCCATCACCATGCGCTACCTTGCCAGTGGGGACTCCTACCACAGCCTGATGTACCTATTCTATGTACCCCACAACACTATCTCACTCTTGGTGTTGGACGTGTGTCAGGCCATCTACGCTGAGTATGGCGAGGAGACCATCAGCAACCCATCTACTCCAGAGGGGTGGAAGGGCATTGCCCAGACCTTCTCCGACCGGTGGAACTTCCACCATTGCCTGGGAGCCTTAGATGGCAAGCACATCCGCATCAAGGCACCCGCGAACTGTGGCTCCCAGTTCTACAACTATAAGGGGTACAACTCGATTGTACTCCTTGCCCTGGTTGATGGCAACTACAAGTTCCGGTGGGTGGAGGTGGGAGCAGGTGGTGCGAGTTCTGATGCCCAGATTTGGAACACGTGCAGTCTGAAAGAGGCAATTGACGATGAGAACATTGGAATACCACCAGATGAGCCACTGCCTCATGACGATCGAGACATCCCTTATTTCGTGATTGCTGACGCTGCATTTGCACTACGCACCACCCTGATGAAACCTTTTGGTGCCAAGCCACTGACCATGGAGGAGAGGATATTTAACTATAGACTTTCCAGAGCCAGGAGATGTGTGGAGAATGCCTTTGGCATTCTTGCAAACAGATTCCGGTGTCTTCTGAGTGCTATGGCACAGGTGCCTTCCACAGTGGAGACCATCGTCCTCGCCTGCCTGTGCATCCACAACCTCCTGAGAGACCAGGCATCCGCTGAGCAGAATGGCATGATGGACAGAGAGGACGACCAGCACAACATCATCCCGGGTGCATGGAGAGAGGGGGGCGTGCTGGATGACATGCAACAGAGGCTTGCTGGCAACTACACCACCAAGATTGCCAAGCGCCAGCGCCTGTACCTCAAGCATTACTACAATGGCACCGCCGGAGCAGTTCCCTGGCAGCAGCGCATGGCCTAAGCAGTTGGCCAAACATAACAAACAGACAAATCATGCAACTCTTGATGCTTAAATTTGACAACAAAAAAATTGAACAAGGTAACGAAAGGATGTAAATTTATTTATAAAATCTGTGTTGAGAAAATCTTTAAAACTCCTATTTCACAAAACAAATGGAGGATCATTGTTTCAAAACCAATTGTTACTTGGGACAAAATTTATATGATTCCTTTTAAATGTTCTTTATCAAGAAAACTTAGATATTTACAATATAAAATTCTTCATAATATCCTTGGTGTTAACAAGTATCTGAAAACTGTTGGTATATTAAATTTGTGTTCTTTTTGTTCAAAACACTCTGAAACTATTGCCCATTTATTTTGGGAATGCCCCTTCAATCGTCGATTTTTAGATGATTTTGAAAAATACACTCTCAAAAGTGAAATAATGTTATCTTTTAATGATTTTGTATATGGCATACCAGGTGGAAATTATTCTTCTTTTAATTTTGATATTTTATATGCTAAATATTATATATTTCCAACTAGGTGTTTAAATGGTTATTTATCGTTTTCATCATTTAAAAAGAAATTAAAATATCAGCATGAGATAGAACGCGTTATGAACACGCAACGAAATAAGTGTATTGTACATCTTGATGGGTCGAGGCACATCGAGCTTATTTAAATTTTGTTTTGCTATATTTTGTTTTCTATACATGTATAATATTGTTTGTAATGTATTACATGCATTTTGCATTTGATTATCGTCGGTGGGCGTCCAAAATCTCGTAAGTCGTTTTTTTTTGGAAAACACTTTTGCGAACTTTTGGAAGCAGTATCACTCGACTAA
The DNA here is from genome assembly GCF_000002235.5 of Strongylocentrotus purpuratus. NCBI lineage: Eukaryota > Metazoa > Echinodermata > Echinoidea > Camarodonta > Strongylocentrotidae > Strongylocentrotus > Strongylocentrotus purpuratus. Next base: position 15,571,591 of record NW_022145606.1, read on the forward strand.
TTATCTGTAAAAATCTCGTATACCATCTTGTCACATGGTTAGAAATCCACTTTTCCATTGGCTATGGTATACGAGATTTTGACAGATAATTAGTCGAGTGATACTGCTTCTAAAAGTTCATAAGTGTTTTCCAAAAAAACAGACTTACGAGATTTTGGACGCCCACCGACGTTATATGATTTGTGGAGAAATATTGAATAAAGACTTTCTTTGAAGAAAAAAAAACAGTCTGTATATCTGCAAACAGTCTGTATATCTCCAAGCAGTCTGTAAATCTATCAAAGCACATTATGGTAAACATTTATAAAAACAAAGTATTCTGCAAATCATATTTTAAATAATACTGGAGAGTCTCTGTCTCACAAGATAGAACACACATCACTCTAAGTCCTTCAAGAGGCTGCTGAATGAATCTCCTAGTCCCGTCGACTGAGGGGACGGATCTGGCAATGGAGATGCTTCAGGGGTGCTCGAACCTAAGTCCATGCTTGACTGCATGCTGGGGGCTGACTGAGACCGCTCCTGCCTCACAGCTGGACTGAAAGACAGGGCGGCAGCTCCGGTGGTGGCAGTGGCAGTTGCCGTGGGCACTCTAACAGGGCGTAAATGTGCGAAAGTCTTCTGTGGCAACTTTCCTGGTACAACTAACTGCTGCTGCTGATGTGCATGTGGCACATGCTGCACCCTGACAATCCTGGTCACCTGGTTGGGTTCTGGGAGGTAACTGAGCTGGGCTGGGGTGAAGGTCGTCTGCCCCTTAGGGATTAGGAAGTCCTGGTCTGCTCTCTGGTACTTCCTCTGCCAGTCTGGCATCTGCTCACAGGAAGTGGAAGAGGTGGAGGTGGAGACAAACTGACTGGTAGAAGGAGGCTGCAAATAGAATGATAACAAATATTAAAGTCACATTTGCTTTTATTTGTATAACAACTTTTGTGATTTTGTCTGGCAGTACTGTCATAAAATACATTTCAAATATTACACACATTTGAAATTGGTAACTTTGAAATTTTAAAGCAAAATTACATTTTAGCTGTAAATCACTTGGCATCTTTGGTAGGTTGAAGACTTGCACTGTTGGCATGTATCATTAAAAAGAAAGAATGATTAAAAGTGATTTTCAACACACCTTGAAGAACTGCTGCTGCTGCTGCTGTGAGGTCTGGGTGGCTGGTTGATCCATAGCGTGGAACAGTGCCATACCCTGCTGTGCTGTCTGTAGTGACTGGGCTGACTGAGCAGACTGGGCAGCTGGCCTCTGACTGGTAACACTGATTTCCTGGAAGTGGTCCACAATCTTGTTGATGTCCCGCCTGAAAGCAAACCAGTGGTCATCAGCTATGCTGGGCAGGATGGACATCAACCACTGGCCATATGTGTGTCTCTCCAGCAGCCTCGGGTCTGTGGGGGGAGGGGCAGCAGTCCCCAGTGCACTCTCCACCCTCTGAGTGATGGCTGAGGAATCAGCCAGACTGCGCCTCATCGCCTCGAGCAGGTCCTCATGCTCCTTGATGGCAGCCCCCCTCCTCCTGTCCCTCCTCCGGGGCTGTGGTGGGATGTCACCAGTCAGCTCTATCCGGCTCTCCTCGTCCGTGCCCTCCTCCTCCTCCTGGACCTCCTCCTGCACCTGCACCAGAGGTCTGGGCTGCACTCCCTGTAAATACAGGAAACAGAAGACAGATTTACATAAAATTAGGATTTTTTCCCTCACCCAATAAAATATTGAGCAAAATGCTTTTACAAATACTAATCAATGAAAAATGAAGAACAAAATTAATTTCCGTCCCCAAATGATTACTTACTTTCAGTGTGGTCCGGCCTGGCCTCCTCACCACCTTCTTGGCCAAAAAGCCAAACAGCTCCACACATCTCTGCTGCTGGGGGGTGCAGATCCTGCCACCTGCACCGGAGGGGGGAGGCTTCAGCGCCTTCACAGCAATGTCTTTCAGAGTCTTGATACGGCGCCGCAACTCGGCTGCAGTCAGACCCATCTCTGCAGCCTTGTCATTGCATCCGCCCTGCTTGGTGTCTCGGAGCCTATAGTCCTTCTCCTGCAACATACAGAAAGAAACATTAAATATTAAACATTAAACATTAAATATTGTACCTGAAATGAGTACAGTCAAATAAAAGCAAAGTCTGTGGCCTAGGTTGTCTGTCTCTGAATAACCTTGTAAATTACATTGCATTTCACCTGAATGGTGACAATATTTGTTACCAACATTGCAAAGTTTTTAGCCAAGGTAAACATGTCCAACTTAATCTTGTTAAATTACAGTGTATATTTCACATGACTGGTGACAATATTTATTACCAAGATTGCAAAGTTGCAACCTTCCACAGCTAGCAACTTTGCAAAGTAGGTATCAATTTTTTGGACCCAGTCAGGTGAAATGGGCTGTAAAATAAAATGGAGACTTTGAAAACTTACATTTTTGTCCCACAGCCAAGGGTTCAGCTTGAGCCACTCAGAGATGTCCTCCTCCTGCTCTGGGGTCAGCTTCACAGCTGGGGCCTTGGCTTTCCTCCGCTTCTTCTCTGTCACAGGCACCTCTGACTCTGCCTCATCCTCCGAGTCTGCCTCCTCCTGGGCTGCCTCCGACTGGACCTCCTCAGCATCACTGTCTTCATGGGAATCTGAAAAGAAACAGATGACAAAGTTTTAAACAAAATTGGATAAAGCAGCAAGTATTAACCTGAAAGTGAAATTATTCATTATAACCTGAAACATAGTGAAAATGTGTCAAATAATAAATGCTGCCATCACCATGGAAATATGAGACCACCCCCACCCCCAGCCAAACCCTAAAAAATCCCCACCCCCCAGTCCAACCCAAAGTTTTTTTTTTTATTTATTGGATTATTTTACAAGTTTAAGAGCCAACAAGCAAAGCTGAAAAATGTTTAAATCTGTGGCACTAATTTAATTCCAAAAATCACCATTTTCAAATTGGCACTAAGTGGCACTAAAAAAAGTGGCACTAAAAAGATAAATGGCACTAAAAAAAGATAAAATAAGAGATGTTTTTTACCTCTACGCTTCCTCTTGTCCCTTGCCTTGCCCTTTTTTCCACGTCCCTTGCCACGGTCATCTTTGGGGGGTGGGGGAACCGTCAGCTCTGCCAGGGATGGTCCCTCTTCTTCTACCTTTTGAGCCTCTTCCTCTGCCTGGGGAGGCTGTTGTGGCTGCTCACTCACTGGAGGATTCTTCCTGGTTTTTCTGCTACTTCTTCTGCCAGACATGATGCACACGAAAGTCCAAAAAGATGGAGAAGAAACTGTTGAATAACTGGAACTAGATCTCAGACTTGATGAAATGCGACTGAAGCAAGCTCCGAACCACGTGGGTTTATATGCGGATGGTGCGGACGCCAGAGGAAGCCGACATGCGCAGACACGAGCGTAATGGCCCGGTCCCACTGGCCGACGGTCACAAAACGTTTGCATAAAGGATACAGCGGACGAGCAAAATTTCGCGGGTGGCTCCATCCGTTTTCATCCGCTCCAGAAATGGACAAAATTTGCGAAAATTTGCGAAAACAGTACGGAAAATAACGGATGTGGGTTGTATGTAGCGGGGATGTTAAACGGATGTTCATCGGAAGCCTAGCGGATAAAAGCGGATGGAAGTGGATGACAGCTTTGAATATTTTATATACGAGATGAATACGCTTACATCCTTTCTATTTCCGTGCTACTAACGATGTATAGACGTTCCATGTACCTTATCTTTCCTCCCTCTTTCCGTTTTCAGCTGCAGCGGATGTGAGTTGCGAGGATGCCCAGAGGATGCAGAGAGGATACAGCGGACGTTTAACGGATGATAACGGACATAGAACGTTTGTTGCTCGTATTTGTCGCGGATTTACATCGTACACGGCGGAAGTTCATCCGTTCTAAAAGTTTTGTGCAGCTCAAAACTTTTTGCGCGGATGAAATCACAGTGGACGGATGCTCGATGGATAGAGCGTATGAAACACGTATGCAAAGAGTACGGAATGGATGCATAGCGTTTTCCAACGGATGGCAAGATTTTTTTACGTTTTACATCCTCTTTGCATCCGTAAGTGCAGTGGGACCGGGCCTTTACTTATCCGTATCGTCCGTAAGTCATCCGTATCGTCCGTAAGTCATCCGTAAAATCTGTAAGTCATCCGTAAGTCGTCAGTAACATGTGTCAGCGGGTTGGCAGCGGATGGGTTCATCCGCAGGTTTTACCCGTAACATCCGTAATTCATACGTAACATCCGTAACTAATCCGTATCGTCCGCAGAATATAGGTAACTTTTGCTCAAATTTCCGTATTGGGGTTAAAAATTACGCATTTTCATTATCCAAATATACGCAGGCATCCGCAGGTCCGTAACATGGCCGTGTGAGACGGTACGATTGATCAATAATGCCCTCTACGTACGTTTGCAGCCAGAGGAAACCGAAAGGCCTCCAAAGAAACAATCGGTTTAATAATTATGATAATAATGAACGTTATTTGTATAGCGCATATCACTAACACAAAGAGAGTCCCTATGTGCTTAGAAAAGAAGGAAATGGAGATAGGGCGGAATAGAAATGAGCATTTATGCCTGATACATGAAAATAATTAGTTACAGACAACAATAATGATACGCAATTCCTATGTACCTTACATGTAATAGATCGTACATTCAGGTAATACAAATTTTAACGTGAAAATTAAATGAAAGTTAAATTATACATTAAATATGTACATGATTCAATAACCAAAGAAGTCACTAGTCATTAGTTTAATTATTTGTATTGTTTTAAATGTAGAGTAAGGGTTATGGTTGGGTTAGCGTCAGGGTTAGGGTGATATAGCATTTGTGTATAATGTCCTGTTATTGTATCATTAAATTTTATATAGAGATGTCCTGTTAATACAACATGTAAGGTTATTCATATATATATGAAGTTACAGACTGAATTATTCGTACCCTTATAAAGAATTGTATTTGTTCAAATATGTGAAAATCATATTCGTCTCGATCTTTATTTCTTGATACTGTGACATAGTTAAACTTACATCCAATCGTATTCAACAAAGGCCCTTATTCAATCAGTCCACCTTTAATTATAGAATTCGAACATTACCAAAGTATCAAATTTCCAAGGTGTACCAATATATGATGCATCTTTTTCAAAATTGAGCGAAACTATTCAAAAAGGAAATGCAGGATAAATTGATGTAATCGATGATAAAAAGGCACAAATATTCAACGTATCTTCTTTCGTCCTTTTTGCAAATTTCTATTTCTTCGCTGTACAAAATCGATATAATTAGCTGATCGAAACAGAGGAAGAAAAGCTCGATTATCGCAAGATGGCTCCGACAAAGAAAATGTTCGTGCTCTGGGAGAAAGGCGAACTAAAGATCAGATGCGAGGTCGACAGCGGTCATGTCACCGAGAACGAAAAGGTACGTGAACAATTTATACGCTGGCTCATTTAAGGACGCATGGTTTAAAATCCAGGGAAATCGTGTGATGTTATCAAGGATGGCGGGGGGGGGGGGGTTGAGAGGAACGAAGAAATGAAAAATTATTACTACACAATTCCGATTTTAAATCCTTACTCCTTGGTATTCTTTTTATGTTAACTTTATATAATTTTGGAATTTACAAAAATAATCTGAACGTGATTTCTACATGCAATGCAATACGCTATTTAAATAATTTTATGTTGATTTCTTGAAAGTTTTCCTATGTTTGTTTTCTTTATTTCCTGTGTTTGTTTTTATCTCACACATGAAGACCATATCACTAAATGATCTCTATAGATTGGATCGAAACGTTGTCACTTTTTTGGTGAAAGCGACTGGGAATGCCGATGTACATTTCAAGTTCAACTTTCATCCTCATTGTGACGAGGGACATGCCTTCAAAGCGAAATTCTCAGGTTTATATCTTGGTCTCCTTACATGAAAAATACCATTGATGTTAATTTACATTCAAACGTACATTTCATTAGCTTTTCTCTTTCTCTCTCTCTCTCTCTCTCATTTCACTAAACTACGCTGCAATGAATTCCCCATTATTGTTTGTGTTTTTACTTCAAAATTGTCTTCGTTTTCTATTAGACATCTGGTCAGTCTTTCAACTTATTTAATGATAAACGAAGAATAAAAAACACTCACTTTTGCTTGTCGATCTTTTAAAATGATAATCGTTAGCATTGTAGATATAAAATATCCTTAGTAGCGTGACCCGTATTGTATATGATTTTCGTGGGAAAAAGTAATCGTTCTTTTATGGGCTTATAAATATGTTTCATCTATAACGTTTAAAATGAATTTTTCTTGTTGTAGCGAATTTTGCGATGATCTAAATTTCCCAAGCACTTTAAGTTTGTTTAAAAGAAAGCTATTGTATTGATCTATATAGGTATTAATTGTATATGTCTATCTATTTATTTGTTTGTCTCAATGCAGATGGTGATAAAGCTTCTACAATGTAAGTAAATTATCGAGACCCTGACAAATACCATTCGATGATAACTTGCAAATTAACACAATCACGTTTAATCAAATAACAAAATCTCCAAAATTGTGCACATCTGCCCTTGAATGGAGGGATTATGTTATGCAGTAGCATGACTTCACTGCTTATTTATATAAGGTATGCTCTCTTTAACTCATAGCCTGCCATGTGGCTGCATGCACGCTATCGTTATAGTGCTTTGGTCATGCGAGCAAACCACTGATATGGTGCCATGTGCGTGCGTGCACACCATTCGTACATGTCGTAGTAGCAGTCATTGTTCATGCTCATTGTAGTGTGCTGTGTGTTTTGCATATTCATAGAACCATCGCGTTAATCAGATTATCTCAATATAAACTTGGCACTGAGGGATTTGGGGCTTGGCACAATGGGGATTAGCCCTATGGCATGATAAGAGTTAAAGAGATCTCTCGGCAGCGTGTTTGGCTGTCACCTTCGTTCCGTGGAAGATCAGAGAGGGAACTGATACTTTGCACGAGGTACAACACTTTTCAACCTATTTCGGTGTCAGTCCGATATCTTACGGTTGTATTATACACTGATATATTTTTGATTTTATAGTTAATTTTTTTATTTTTTTTTTGAACTCAGCTCCCTTTGGCACCCTTTCATATTTATATGATCTATGGTTGGTTGAGTAAAGCCTCCAGAGCATTTAAACACTTCCAATACATATCAGTATAACTGAGAGTGGGGATTATATTTCGCAGAGAGCAACCAACTTAAAACCTTTCCTTCTTTTCAGACAACCGCCTTCTACTGCAACTTCAATGGATCCAGAAGGGGCCGCATCGTCATCTACGGAGTCATCAGCGCCTTTAGAAAGAAGAGATATGGCACAAATCGGATCAAAGTAAGTCATAATAAAAGTACAGTTTCAGTTATGGTAATATCTTAATCTTACATGATGTGGCAGAAATTTGCAAACTAAAAAATAATCAAAAACTTGTAAAAAAGACATAATTAAAAATATTGCGAAGAAATATTCGTTATTAGCACAATTTGTCTTTTTTCTAATTAAACAGTTCGAGTTTTGCAAGTACAGTGTTTCATTTACCCAAGTTGTTGGGTACAAAATGAGCGATTCGTCATTTTTCAGTCGTTAGAGAAAAGATAACGGAGTTTTTCGATCTTTCATAAAGTCATGTTGCTGGTACAGAATTTATTCTGATAATTATTGTCAGAGCCTAATAAAATTGAGTGAAACAGACGGTAGTAAATTTATAGACGATTGACATCGCCGATTTCAGCGCTGATTTACTATAAATGTATTAATTACCTTCCGTAATAAAGAATGTGTTCCTAGTATTCATAAAGGCGGAGATCCGGGGGGGGGGGAGGGGGAGATATATCCCCCAAATTTGGCCAAGGAGGGGTGGGGTGGGATGGGTGGGTGACCTTTATAATCATACCTCAATGCTATGCAGATGTTTATGATAAAAGGCTCAGCGTAAAGAGCTTTAGAGAGAAGGTTGAGTTCTAGGGAGAGGTGAAGAATACAGGGCTTGTTACTTTAACCAAGATTGGGCCAAATTATCCCATCGTTTTCATGATTCAAGAACCTTGCAGTACACACCAATACTTATATGCTACATTATCAACTTTTTTCTGATCAATTCCACACCGTTTCTTTCTCAATGCAGTCGAATTACAAATCAACTATAATCATTTACAGCAATTAAGAAATATATACTTGAAGTAGAGGGGTCCTCTCAAAATCAATACTTGTAAGATTAAGGATCCCTCCAATGGTACTTAAAATTACAAATTCTTATGTTAAACTACAAACAGGTGTGGGGAAGGGGGGGCAATAGAGACGGGAACGGGACAAGGGAGTATTTTACACTAAACGATATGGGCTGCTTGTGGGGTAGGGAAGATGATGAGGAAGGAGAAATGCGCTGTAAAAAGGGGATGTGCACGAGAGGGGTAACATAATGAATCAAAGTCTGTTTTTAGTCATCGAGTAAGTCTTGTTGTTTTAATAAGAATAACAAGACAAAAAACACGAAAAACACAAAAAATAAACAAAATACACGAGGACGGGGAAAAATAAACTGCTACATAGTTAAAAAAAAAAAGGTCTATAAGATTGTAAAATATTTCACTTTTTTCTTAAAAGTATTAATCGACGGAGCATTTTTTTTATTTCACTACTTAAAATATTCCATAACTTTTGAACTTCATATATAAATGTGTTTTTAGTTTGTTTAGGTCCGCAAGAGAGATAAATGAAAACACTTCCTAGTATCTTGTTGGGTAATTATGGACTTTTCTTCAAAGGAGGGTATCCCCCTTAGACCCTCCCCCCCCCCCCACACACACACTGTGCGTGTAAGAGAACAAAATGGGAGGTCGCAGTGCGAAAATAAGACTGGGGTTACAAGCACAGTCTCATAACGTAATACTGATAAGGTCTTTGGTGAGTAACATATAATAATCTTCTTCTTCTTTACGTGCCATGTTCCGAGACGTTGGCGACTATGGAATGCCACAACTCTCTGTTCCATATTCTATGAAGTATTTCATTCTCCCCGAGATCAATTCCACTTTCAGATATCCCACTCCTTAAGCTACTCATCCACAGAATCCTCCTTCTACCACTTCTCCTTCTCCCCTCTATTCTTCCAGTCGGTGCAAGATTTTCCAAACAGTTCTTTCGAATAACATGACCCAAGAAGCTCAGCTGTCGACCTCTTATATTATTCAGAAGCTTTCGTCTTGTTTCTGCCATGGCAAATACCTCATCATTAGAAACTCTTTCTGTCCATGAAATTCTAAGCATCCTTCTCACGAACCAAACTTCACAACTTTTCAGTCGCTTTCTTAGGTCTGATGTCAGGGTCCAAGCTTCACGTCCATACATCAGAACTGAATACACATATCAATTGAGTACACGGAGTCTCGTCTTCATCTTCAGCTTCTTATTCTTCAATATGTTTTCTAACTTGGAGAAAGTTGATTTTGCAAGTGCAATCCTTCTCTTGATTTCTTGATCGCCTCTTGTATCGTCTGTAATTGTAGTTCCTAGATAAATAACAGTAGTGGCATGTTATATTAGATTGTTGTTGATCTTAAGAGAGCATGGTATTCCTCCCTTCTTAGTAATAATTATGCATTCCGTTTTCTTGTAATTTAGCGATAATCTTTTCTTGTCACTTTCCCTGACGACAACATCAAAAGTTCGCTGCAGGTCCTTCTCTGATTCTGCGATTAATATAGTATCATCTGCATACCGTATGTTTTTGATATTATGTCCTCCTACTTTGAATCCTCTTTCCTGTTCTACGTTTCTAAGTATCAACTCACTGTAATAATAGTAAAGAGATCTGGAGACATGACACATCCTTGCCGAACACCCTCTTGATGTTGATGTTGTCACTTAATTCTCTTTCCACTCTAACACATGCTGTTTGCTCCCAATACAGATTTTGCAATAACTTTACATCCTTTGTGTCTAGTCCAATCGTGGTTAAGTCTTCAAATAGCCGATTGTGTCTTACTTTATCGAAGGCTTTTGTATAATAACAGGAAAACATCTGTCTGCATTTCCACGGCCCTTTCTGCTGTAGACTGCAGAACAAAAACAGCATTTCTAGTTCCAGCATCCTTGACAAAACCAAGCTGCACACTGATATCTGGAGTTAGGTGATTCCTTGCTCTCTGAAGTAGAACTCGCAATATTATCTTTGTGATATGGCTCATGAGACTGATGATTCTAATTTGCCCGCATTCCACTGCTCCTGGTTTCTTGGGAAGTGTCACCGGTGTGTTGGCTCAGTTAGTAGAGCGTCCGCCTCACAACCGGGAGGTCCTTAGGTTCGAACCCCGGCCGCGTCATACCAAAAGACGTTAAAAGACGGAGTTGCTGCTACCTTGTTTGGCGTTCAACACTAATGGATAGAGCATCGTCGATCTGGCGCTGACCAGTGGCTGCCGGACTCACGATCAATGGGGCAAAAAAAAAATCCATTTTCGGTTTAACTTAATAACATTTGAAGTGGACTTTCCATCATCATAGATCTTATTTATGACTCCAGTTTGTTTCATGACACCCTAGTTCTCCAATGCCTCGACCATCTCCATCACTACTACCAGCAGCTTCGTTCCTCTTCATCATACTGATCGCCGACCACACTTCTGAGAGCAGAATCCTAGATCCTTCAATAGATCCTGCACAATGTGGAGGTTCTTTTCTTATATCATCAAAAAGCTCGCCAATGTACTCAGTCCATCTGTTCATTATCTCTTCCTTTTAAACCAGTACTGACCCACATAGGCCCCGGAAGTGGGGGGTCAAAACGCATTTTTGCCCCCCAAACCCCCCCCCCCCCCTCCAAAAAAAAAAGCATTAAAGGAGGTAAAGATGGTTGTATTTTTAACCCAAAAGAACATAACAATAATAAAGACTTGAATTAAATCACATATAAAAAAAAGAAAGGAAGAGAGAGAGAAAAAAAAAAGGTGACCTGCCAATGTCACAAATGAGGTATCAAAGTATGCTCATCTGACCGTAATTAAATGCCTAAACCCCCCGAACTTCCGGGGGATCTGCCCCCTGGACCACATCAAGGGCCCTAAGGCAGCCCATGGATGCTCATCTGACCGTAATTAATACCCAACACCCCTGAGCTTCCGGGGGCTCTGCCCCCTGGACCCCACAAAGGGCCCTAAGGCGGCCCTGGATGCTCATCTGACCGTAGTTAAATATTTAAACCTCTGAGCTTCTAGGGGCTTTGCCCCTTGGACCACATCAATGGCCTTAAAGAGGGCCCCTGGATGCTCATCTAACCGTAATTAAATAACCGAAACCCGTGAGCTTCCGGGGCTCTGCCCCTTGGACCCCACCAAGGGCCCTAAGGCGGCCCCTGGATGCTCACCTGACCGTAATTAAATACCTAAAACCCCCGAGCTTCCGTGGGCTCTGCCACCTGGACCCCACAAAGGGCCCTAAGGCGGCCCCTGGATGCTCATCTGACCGTAGTTAAATATTTTAACCTCTGAGCTTCCGGGGGCTCTGCCCCCTGGATCACATCAATGGTCTTAAAGAGGGCCCCTGGATGCTCATATAACCGTAATTAAATACCTAAAACCCCTGAGCTTCCGGGGGCTCTCCTCCCTGGACTCCCCGCGAATTAGTGACCTGCCAGTGTCACAAATAAGGTATCTAAATATGCTCATCTAACCGTAATTAAATAACCGAAACCCGTGAACTTCCGGGGCTCTGCCCCTTGGACCCCACCAAGGGCCCTAAGGCGGCCCCTGGATGCTGACCTGACCGTAATTAAATACCTAAAACCCCCGAGCTTCCGTGGGCTCTGCCACCTGGACCCCACAAAGGGCCCTAAGGCGGCCCCTGGATGCTCATCTGACCGTAGTTAAATATTTTAACCTCTGAGCTTCCGGGGGCTCTGCCCCCTGGATCACATCAATGGTCTTAAAGAGGGCCCCTGGATGCTCATATAATCGTAATTAAATACCTAAAACCCCTGAGCTTCCGGGGGCTCTCCTCCCTGGACTCCCCGCGAATTAGTGACCTGCCAGTGTCACAAATAAGGTATCTAAATATGCTTATCTGGCTGTAATTTAATGACTAAAATCCATGAGCTTCCGGGGGCTCAGGCCCTTGACCCCCTGCCGAGGCTCAGACCCTGGACCCCAAGCCAATTTACGCTCTACCTGATCGTTAATACTCCACTTTGCAAAACGTTCCGCGGGGCCTGCATGTAACGTATAAGAGTGGTTGTGATGCAGATTTTTCTTCTGCCCCCTACCCCTTCCAAAGGTTTTTGCTCATTACGTCACTGCCCCTGGAAGGTGAGCCCCCTGGAATGTTTGCCCCCCCCCCCCCCAATCCCAAACTGCTTCCGGCGCGCCTGCTGACCCATCCTCTGCTTTGATGCATCCCGACTTGAGGCTCCGAAGTTTCTTTTCAATCATTTACCTTCTTAAAAACCATGGTATTGATTGGATTAAAACTTTTCTCTATCTCGGCGCACTGTTTGTTCAGCCATTCCTCTTTAGCTATTGTGCAGTGGTCGTGAGTTTCTCTACCCAACTCTCTGTATTCAATTCCATCTCTGCCTTTGATCTTCTGCCTTTTACTCGTCTTTGATAGGATCTCCTCTGTCGTCCATCTCTGTTTACTTTACTTTTCCTTGTTAGGTAATGTCCCTTCAGCTGTTTGTACAAGAATGTCCCTCATTGATTCCATACTACCGTCTATAAATGCGAGCGAACATAGCGAGCGAGCATTGGGGGGGAAATTACTCTTAGGAAAAGGGCACACTAATCGAAAGGGATACATACACTTATTATAAAAGAAAAAGAGCACGTATCAAAGTACAAAAGGGAATTATCAAAGGGGAAAATGGAGCACTTCTTACACCTGAAAAGAGGTACTCACCAGAGATGAAAAAGGGCAATTATGAGAATGGGAAATGGACATTTGTCGACGGAAAAGGGGCACCCATCAGATTTTGATAGATGCATTTATCAGAAGTTAAAAATGACACTTACCAAGACCCTCAAACTCATCAGCTCTTATGAACAAGAAAAAGAGGCATATGTTACAATTAACGGGACACATATAAGAGATTAAAAGGGGTATTTATCACAAGGCGAAAAGGCACCTATAAGATGGAAAAAGAGCATTTATTAAGAATAAAGAGGGGCACGTGTAAAAAAAAAAAAGGGGGGGGCCCTCATTAGAAAGGGGAAAAGGCACATGTGTAAATAAAAGGTGCACTTATCCGAGTTAAAAAGGTGTAGCTCTAAAACAGAAGAAGGGGGCACATCTTACAAAGTAAAAGGGATACCTTTCAAATATAAATAGGGCAATTATCAGAGGTAAAGAGGGCATTTATCGAAAGTGTTAACGGGCAATTCTTGTACCTGAAAAGGTTCACTAACTGGAGAGTAAAAAGGTCACTTATGAGAGGAGAAAATGGACACTTATTGCAAAGGAAATGAGACACTTATCGAGGCAAAAGGGGCAGTTGTAAAACAAAAATGGGCACTTATAAGAGGTGAAAGGGGATGGGGCACCTTTAGGTACTTGACAAAGTGGGGTAATGTGCCACCCCCTGAAGGGCCGCCTGTGCACGTCAGGAAATCACTCCCTCCCCCTTGCCTTCGAGGCTAAGGCCAGATCTTCGCCACTGCTAGTATTAACCTTCAGCGTTGTTAAGGGTTTAGCTGAAGGTGATGTAGTTTTAATTGAGTTTTGATTAATTAATTTGTATATCAGCTTCCTTTGGAACCCTTCCAAGCAATTTTCCAAGCAATTATGGTTGGTTTAGCAAAGGCATTGTAAAACGCTAGGAGATGATATTTCGTATCAAGGAAAACTGTGTTTTACTAATGATGGAGCCACCCTACTAAAAAAAACTAATAAATAAATAGATAAATAAATAAATATAATACCAGATTATTATTATTACTATTAAAGGGTCCCTAGCAATTTAATTATTTCGAAAAATTAACGGTATAACTGAGAGTAAGGACTAGATTTCGCAGAGTGTAACCAATTTTATCCTGTTCCTTTCTTTGTGCAGATCATGGCCTTTCACTGCAACTTCATTGGAACCAGAGGGGGCCACATCGTCGTCTACAGAGTCATCGGCGTCTCCGAAGAAACGAATGAGAACGGAGTAAGACATAATAAAATTACAGTATTATTAATGATTAAAATCATACGTCTATCCGATGGCTGGATAGACGTATAGTCGTTAAGTCGTATAGTTGTACAGTATTATGGTACTTCGGCCCACACGCTGTTGCTTCAAGGGTACTTCGATGGATGGATATACGTATGGTCGTTTAGTCATATAGTCGTATAGTTGTAAAGTTGTAAAGTTGTAAAATTTTCTGCGTTCTGATTGGATGGGTGGAGTGACGTCTAGTTGTATATTCATAAAGTCGTATAATTGTATAGTTGTACGAATATTGGCATGCTTTGCCCACCATAAGAGCATGCAACAAGATACCCGACAGTGCTCCCGCTAATAACCCATAACAAGATCAGAGAGAGAACTTTGATTTCATTGCATTACGATCAAGGGTGTGGAACAGAACCGATGTGTCAAAAGACCGACATAGGAACAGGTCTTGGAATATCCAAACATAATACTTGGACTAATGTTGACTCTTTAAAAAGACATGTAGCAAAAAAGTAATGCCTTGCATGTTGCATGCAGATGGATATGGCCTCTTTGTTAAAGTTTGTTCAATTAGATATTTTGATGAACAATAAGCGAGTTCGTAATTAGGATTTGCGCATGGGCAGATAAAGGTCATTCATTCATGAATTGTAAAACCATTTGAGACGAATACTGGTATCGAGCTCATGAATGTTTTGTAATCAGTATTCATTTATGCACCTACAGTACATTTATCTAATACACAGGTGGAAATATTCTTCTCAAGGTACAAACAAAAGGTATTCATGAAGCACCCCCATCACTTCTACGGTGATTATTCTGGAATGCACAAGTTGGACGTATCCATCGTGTAAAAGATCTGTGGATATTTTGGGGCCATGCGTTCCGAAGCTATTTACGAACTCGCTTATTGAAATAATTGTTAAGGGCAATTATAAATAAGAAGTATTTTTAACTAAGGTTTGCAAAATCCGCTGTTAGCCATTTTGGAGGTGTTTCTAATAGTCACCAAATGAAAAATATGGCGACCCCTTTTGGTTTTGCGTAGTAATGATATTTTCACCCTCTGAGACTTATCTAAATTTAGATATAAATACTTTTTTAAACGGGTAGAGGAAATGAGAGGGGAAGGCGAGTTGTAGTTTACTATCACATAGAATACACCATGCTCACGTTATCTAAAGAATCCCTCACATTTTTTATCCACAAGACTACCAGCTACACCAAGTAGGTTTGACGACAAACTTCTCTACGATATCGCCGAAGAAATCGAGACTGATGAACACCTTGAAAGGTTAATGCACACTCTGGAAATCACACAGGGGTCACAGTCACGGT
This sequence comes from Strongylocentrotus purpuratus, assembly GCF_000002235.5. NCBI lineage: Eukaryota > Metazoa > Echinodermata > Echinoidea > Camarodonta > Strongylocentrotidae > Strongylocentrotus > Strongylocentrotus purpuratus. Next base: position 15,587,102 of record NW_022145606.1, read on the forward strand.
ATCACGAGCTTAACAGGTTGGAAGGTCACCTTACGGCTAAAGGAACCCGTCAGATGCTGATGGATTGGAGGGCAAGAACAGCAGTCATAGAGCAACGGGACAGGCTGAAGGATGCCCTCACCAGGGCTGGGCTGTTGGACCTGAGGGACAGATTCTTCCCAGGCTAGAAAGAATTAGAAGAAAAGAGCAAAAACGAAGAACGTGATGGGAAAAAGTTTTTGTTATATCACATGACTTAAGTTCGTCACACCAACTAAGGAGCACGGTGATTAAATGTTCTGAAATGACTGGTTTTAAGCGTCATACAGTCAATACTCGAAATTCGAAATCTAGTAATCCTAAACATAATGTTATTTTCACTCTGTCGTCCAATACTCGATTATGTGTGGTTACTTTGTCAAAAGAACCATATTAAATCATTATAAGCTGTGCACAGACACTATACTAGATTATATTCTTTAAAAGGTACAAAAGTCTCCGTCAAATCATGAGCGACTAGTTCTCTTTAATTTGTCTCCTACATAATACATATACAACAGACTGGTTTATTTGTCCATCCGTTTTGTAGTGAAATATTCTTTACTTACAGCACCTTCCCAAGCCAAATTGACTGATATTACATGTTTTTGTTTTAATCACGAAATCGTTTTAAATACTCTTGTCTACTTAGAAAATACAAAATGATAATAAGCTGGTATCAGTAAAAGTATTTGCAATGATTATATTAAGGGCGCATGTATAACTAAACATTTTTTCGGAAAGTAAACTAAAAATGACTGATTTGTTGTTCAGATAAAATGGGAGATAACGTCGCAGGATTCATCACACAGCTGGCAACTTGTGTTTGATTGATCGGAACTTTAAAAATGCGTAACTTTCGGATTTTTCTCAAACTTTAAATTGAATATTCCCTCTCAATTGTCCTTCTATACATAATATCAGGGCGTACGTTCCGTTTAAACACATTTCTTCATGTTTTGAAAACTTGTCCGTTCTTTAGCTGCCTACTTTATTCATACTTTGGTCAGATAAGCCATTTGAAAATGTCTTACACTGTCATCTTCCCGATATGCCTACTACAGTACAATAATATTTTGAGCAATCTTATTATTTTGTATTCCTACCACATTCTTTACATTATTCTGGTAAATTTCTGTTTGTAAAAACATATAAATAATTTGTATATTTTCGGTGGAGGATATAGATTTTAGTAGTAACAGCAACCAATGAGGAGAGGCCTTAAGAAATTAATATTTCTTTGGGGCAATCCCCATGCATTGGTTGTTGTTTTCGTTTATATTTGTATTGTTATTATAATCATCAATTTTGTATTCTTTCATTGGCTATGTATGTTATTGTTTTGTTGTTGCTGTGAACCTGGAAATTGAATAAATAGATAAATGCCATGAATCTGGAGGATATTAGGCTCTCCGGACCTCAAAGAAGAAGAAGAAGAGATAAAAGAGTAAGGTTATTACTTGTATTGATTATACTACATTATAAAATTATCACGTTCGTTATCATATGTTTATATATTAATGTTACTTACAGTATGTCATGAAGCTATGGTTCTTTGCTTATTTCTACTATACCTTACGTTTACATATTCTTTTTTTATTAATGTATTGTATTTAGAAAATTAAACCAATAGAACAAAATAAAATTGAAATTTAATGAGGAATGCCAAAAAAATATGTTTAATTCTTATAAATAACGGATAATGTTATGTAACTTGTACGTGTATGCTAAGCATTTCCTTAATAAAATTGTATATGTTCTTACGTATTGAAAATGTGTTATCTTGTACGTTAGCTTTCTTTTTCTTTATAAAAAAGCAAGAGTCGAGAACATTTGATTTAATGTAAGGCTAATTGTATGTAACTGTTAAGCATTTCCTGAATTCAATTGTAAATTTTATTACGAATTTAAACAGTGTTAACTTGTACGTTATTTTTCTTTGTATTTCTAAACAAATACAAGAGTCGAGAACATTTGATTTATTGTAAGGCTAATTGCATGTAGCTGTTAAGCATTTTCTAAATTAAATTGTAAATGTTTTTTTCACTTATTTAAACTGTGTTAAGTTGTACTTTATTTTTCTCATAATTTCTTGAAAATGTGCATGAGTTGAGAACATTTGATTTAGTGTAAGGTAAATTGAATGTGTCTGTTAAGCATTTTCTAATAAAAATTTTACATTGTTGACGTATTCAAACTGTGTTAACTTGTAAATTTAATTTCTTTTTATTTCTAACAAAATGAAGGAGTCTACAACGTTTGATTTCAAACTTGTTGTCAATTGACAGAGAAAAAATATTAAGAAAAACAAATCAAAAATACGGATAAGATGAGGCTTACATTCAGCAAATGAAATTTCTGTATAAAGCCATTTTCGAAAACGAATTAAATGCATACATTTTTGTTAAGTGCCTTAATACGAATTATTCCATTCACCTTTCACGAAGAAAAGAAAAGAATGCAAATTACAAAAATGACATGCTGTGATATTTCAATTATGCGAGAGTGTATATTTTGCGTAGCGCCCTCATCTGCACACACACACAGAGGCACAATTCTGATAAAACAAAACGCGTAACAAACACATTATTTATTTCTCCAAAACAGCGATGTGTAGCCTGTTATTGCAAAAAAAGAAAAAAGAAAATATAGAGAAAGTTCTAATCGTATTATTTGTTAATCATAAGCATTTACATTCTATATTTCATATCAAAAATTCCAAACTACTTGTTAAAGGTATTACAAAGTTTTGGGAAATTTGAAAAAGTGGGTGGATAGTGATTCTTTACAATTTTGATATATTTTGATGCCCCTGTGGATATATTAAAAACAATAGAAATGTTAGCCCTTAAAACACTTCTGCTTTCGAGAAAAATTGAATATAAAGATTTACCGGTGCTCCCGGTAAATTTTGATAAATTTCAAATAGCTCCTACGGCCGTACAATGGTAGCTGCGACCATGAAAATCTCAGAATATGTAGTTGTGGTATATAATTTCCGAACGGGAATAGCAAATCGGCCGATTATAGTCAAAAACATTGTTTTACAGCTTAATTAATATCTTGACCTTGAGAGGGAGCTATACGACTTAAAGTGTTTATTGTTTACAATTTCATAACTTTAGAGTCGATTTCGACCGCTACAACGATCAGTGAATATAGTAGGATCGCATATGCTTCCAATATGTTCATTTGAACCAAATTCACGACCCCATACCTAAACTATGTATTCCCTTTAAATGAATGACTGTCCAAACATTTGAACAATTCCTTTTTGCAGTTTCAGAATGTGAAAATGAAATTGTTCTTGCTAAAATTTCTGTTGTTACACTCATTCTTAAAAATGTATGGAATTATATCAGACTACGCATTGGGGAAATCGAAAAAGAGACTTCATGGCAAATTTATATTGATATGTTCGGTTGGAACTGAAGGCGGATCCCCTACCAGTTATTCAGAGCTATCTATAGGATTATACAGTGTTTTGGTCTACTTGGATTCAGTAGGACACGACATGTAGAGATGTCGTGGTTTAGTGGATACGTCGTCGGACTGTGGATCATATGGTTCGCGGTTCGAGTCCCGCCACGGCAATAGTGTCGTTTGACGCGAGATGCTCATCAATATTTGCCACTCCCCACCCATGTGATAAATGAGTACCGATTGCATAGATTTCCTGAAATGATGTGAGCACCAAAAACGGTAGCATTGCAAAGCCAGGGTAATATTGGGGCACCTTGAGTACCTTGCGTGATGGATATGTGAGCTATAAAAACTATCCAATATAATTATTACATACGATTTTAAAATAATGTGGCCTAAAATATGTCCATACATGGACAATTTACCAACCATCATCGGGTCAGTGACTGTCCTCGGCATACTCGACATTCACAACAAACGACCCCATCGTGGAACTAGTCTCTCCCATTATCTACACACATCTCTGATCAGACACCATTCATAATGTGTACTGCAATGGCCATAAGTTTATGTGATGGTTGGCACACTTCATAAACTTTCTTTTAAAACTACTTTTTAAAAGCCCCTAAATATCTGCATACACCATTGAAAATTCTGTTTTTATATCAGAGCAAAATTTTACGATCAAAATTGCTTCCCTTAGTCAATTTTGCCAATTTTCCTGGAGAAGGACGCATTGTAGTCTTCGAAATTAATTAAATATGTGCAGTAGTGTTGTTAAAGGCCACATATGGCGATAAATCAATATTGTAGCCAACACGGGCAGACAGTGATGGGTTCAAGCTTGGTGGTTTCCAATTCCCTACGGTCTCCAATTCCTTATACCTACCCTTTGTCTTATTTGCAGGCCCAACAAATGAAAAGGTAAAATTCCAACGGCATTTGAAAGATAATACTAATTTAGAACTTCCCTAAAATAAGGGGGCTTGACAGTGGCGTACCTGGGGTACTCCGTCAGGGGGGGGGGCAAGCGACCGAAACAAACAAAAAAGGCGATGCTAATTTTCACTTCTGGCGAGCGAGCGAGCAAAAAAAAAAATCTTTAAGTAACGTTTGGTATATAAACTGGTATTGATGCAAGTTGGGGGTGGGAACATTAACTTTTTAGCGACGTTAATTTCATTTTTTTGCAAACAAGTGTAGCGAGCAAGAAAAAAATCACCGTTTTTTTAATAATTGCCACTTAAACTTGGTTTAATTGTTCCATGCAGGGCGCGGGAACAATATTGTGTTTAGGGTGATTTTATACCCATTTTAGCTAGCGAGCGAAAATACATCTTTCTCTCAATGAATTGCTATATAAATTTTGTTTCATTGTTGCAGGTAGGGGGCGGGCACAATCGTGTTTAAGGCAATGTCAATCCCATTTTGGCGGGCAGGCAACCCCCTACATTTCTCTTTTAATGATATTGTAGCAGGTTAGTGGTGGGCACATAATTCAACGAGCTAGCGAGCGAAAAAAAAATCACTTTTCTTTTATAGGACGTGATTATTAAAAGCGGTGTTATTTCTATTTTGTCGAGCGAGCAAAAAAAATCCCTTCTCTTTTATAGGGAAAATATGGTATATAAACTTGGGTTCATTGTTCCATTTCAGGGACGTAATTATTAAAAGTGGTGTTATTTCTATTTTGGCGAGCGAGCGTAGCGAGCGAGCAAAAAAAATCACTTCTTTTTTATAGGGAAAATATGGTATATAAATTTTGGTTTATTGTTCCATGTCAGGGACGTGATTATTAAAAGCGGTGTTATTTCTATTTTGGCGAGCGAGCGTAGCGAGCGAGCAAAATTTTTGTAATGATAATTGGTTCATAAATTTCAGATTTTTTTGTTGCAGGGCAGGGCTTACACAATCATGTCTAAGGTGATGTTAATTCCGTTTTGGTGAGCATGAGCACACCAAAACTTCTTTGAATAACGTTTGGTACATAATTATTAACTGGTTGTTGCAGGTTGGGGCGGGCACGTTAGCGGTGTCAATTCCATTTTGGCGAGCGAGCATAGCGAGCAAGCAAAAAAAAATTCTCTTTTAATAGAAATTAATAAATAAACTTGTTTTTATTGGTGCAGGTCAGGATGGACGCAATCGCGTTTAACGCGATTCAATTCCTTTTTGGCGAGAGGGCGAAAAAACTCTTCCATTTTAATGATATTGTTGCAGGTCAAGGGTGGGCACAATTGTTTCCAAGGCAATGTCTATTCATATTATTCGCGAGCGAGTGTAGCAAGCGAGAAAAAATGAATTAGTCTCTTTTAGTAACATTTGGTACATAAATTGTGTGTTATTGTTGCCATGGTTGCTGGTCGGGGCCCGTCGGGGCAGGCACAATTGTATTCTAGGCAATACTAATCCTTTTCTTTTTTCAGGGGGACGAGCAAGTGAAAAAATTTAATAAAAAATAGGCTAGCAAGCAGTTCGCGCCAGCGAAGAGTTTCAAATTTGTTATATCACTTATATTTTCTTATTTTCATTTGTTTTAATTTTTCAGGGCCGTATGCGGAATATTTTTCTGGTGGGGGAGGGGGAAAGATGCGTTAAAAGTTTTCGAAGAATCTCAAAAGCAAAAGGAGTGAAGGGAGTTCGAGCGACCGAACTGGTCATGAGGGTACTTTTGCATTTTAAAAAGTAGAATTAAAGGATTTGGTATAGGCCTACGCTACATTTTCAGGAAAAAAACTGTACGTTTTCAAAATATCTGGGGTCAACTGCCTTCCCCCCCCCCCCTGATGCGTACGGCCATGGTCTTTTTTTTGGTTTAATTCCCCATTTTTATTCCTTTCCTTTTCTTTTCCCTTTTTCTTCCTTTTCTCTTCTTCCTTCTTTTTTCTTTCCTTTTTTTCCCCTTTTTTCTCTTTCTTTCCTTTTTTCTTCCCTTTTCCTTTTTTCTTTTTCTCTTCTTTTCCTTTCTTTACTTTTCTTTCCCTTTTTCTTTTTTCCCCTGGAGCCCGTCAGGGGGGCACTCTGCCCCCCTGCCCCCCATAGGCATACATGCCAACATTTGAAAATCAGAAATCTGTACAAATTATGCTATTTTCAATAAAAGAGGAACAATCCTTACTTTCCTATTCAATACTACAGACATATTTGTACAGGAAGAGGAAACCTGCATTAAAGTGATAATTATCTTCTCCCAAAAAGAGGAATGTTCCTCTTTAATCTGAACAGTTGGCATGTATGCATAGGTACGCCAGTGGGGCTTGAAAATGTCTTTAAGTGGGAAAATAACGACTATTAGTTGTCGAATCGACTTATGAGCTGTAGAGCCTAGTCTGATTTACAGATCATTGCACCGAATGGTCGTACATTTTATGCTCCGTAAATATTCAATCAGTTTAATTTTGGCCATTAAAAGAAGCGGTTATTGATGTAGACAAATGCTCATGTACCCTTTACATCCATTTTAGGTATGTTAGTACCAACGAAGAAAAAAGCCAGTCAGTCACGCAATAGTGTCTGACAGTGAAGTCTAGTATTAAAGTAAACGGGTTTGAGCTTGATTAAACAGGGAATTTCCCTACGAAACCCATTGCAATACAGTTGTTTATTTATCGCTTGGCAGTTAGTCAGACAAAAGGGCTCCCCGTCGATCACAAATAATGGTCAAGGTAAGATAACAAAAGATAACCATACCAAGCATAAAACCAGAACTGAATCATATTTTCGTAATTCCCGTATCACAAAACGATGGATGTGAAGGAAACGTGGCCCGGTGGATTTTTTTCTTTATTTGTGCTTTATTTGTCAAGGTAAAGTTAACGCCGTGAGTGTTATTAGTAAAAACAAACTGTCTAGGAGTTATGTTTTGATAGGATGAACCTTTCTGTTATGATGAATAGAAAACATGAAGAGTATAGAACACCGTCATATCAAACCTTGAAACGTATTATACAAACACAAGCGTGAAATCATATTTTGTCGCCATGGAATTGAGGACTAATTTATTCGTGGTGAAATCACTTTAATATGGAGCATCTACTATGATAATATTGATACGTTGAATGTTTGTCAACCGATGCCATTGAGTGTCTTTAATAAGCAATCTTTTTCACATGCAAGTGGCAAAGTATGGAACTATTTACCATCCAATATTAAATCCTTCAACACATCAAAAAGTACATATAACAGGATAAACCTCTCAGGAATAAATAATTACAACATAGTTAAAGCATACCAATTGAATTGCCAAATAATTCCATGGGGGTCCTTAAATACTTGTTGTTGTCTCCGTAAGTATACTTCTTATTTTGTTCGCCATCCATACATCTCTTTGCCTTTATTTCACTTGTCTACATCTGTTTTTCTTTTCTCGTTGATATATAAGAATTATATTAGAATTATCTTTATATTAATATGTTCAAAAGAATAATTAATAATCTTCTACATGGAAAATCTCAAGGAGATCCTCCCTTAAAAGTTTGACGTACACCCTTACCTGAAAATGAGGTTCAGACTATTCCCACACCTAGACACACCAAGCGCGCGCACGCACACATATTTTCACACCCAACAAGACGACTACAGCTCTGTGAAGGCTATATATCATGAATTTAGCTCTTTAAGTGTTTTATCATTATTAAGTAAAATGACTACAGATGCCTAAACATGGGATATACACAGGGAGGGGGGGGGAGAGGGGTAAACGATTTTTAGTAGTTCCTAAAATAGTCAATAGTTCATTGCAAGGTCAAGGTGATTCAATGCATGAAATAGAAACCGTTTCCGTCCATAGATATCATTATAACCACTTATTACACCTGTAACAACCAACACGATTGCATGTAGAAAGAGAGCGGTTCACATTTCTGTAGTACCAGGTTTTATTCAGTTCTTCATAGATTAACTCATATAATACCAAGTCGATGAGCTAAGCTTCATTATATTTGCATTTACTGTTTGAACCTGGAAAGCGACAATAACTTTGTACAAATAAGTCCTACTCGACTTTACAACGTCATGGTGTAAACGTATGACGAAGATTGAACAATGTTCTGCTGATCACTAGCCTGTTTTGGAGCCCCTTTGTCCATTTAACACATGACTGATTCACAAATCATAACTATTATGTATGTCACTTCGCACGGTACACGTCATGGTGTGGAAATATGATCTTGATTGAGGTTTTTTCCCCTGATAATCACAATAGCATATTCAAGTGTCTTTTTGTCCGTGAAGCACATGACTGATTCACAAATAGCAACCTGTTCACGGTTCTACCACGAATGTGTTATCAAAAATATGATTCATTTGACTTCGCGTGGTACGCCTCATCATGCCTCGGTAGCTCTCGTACATGTACGTACCACCACCCTCGGTTTGGGGGTGTTAACCCACAAGGAGGAAGTACCTTGTCTTTAATTTGATACACGGCATATTCGACTTCCTTTTCAATACTCAGTCACAATAATTGGAACTGGAATCATATCACAGACCGTTTAAAGTTGCATTAGGTCGTATTAGGATATATAACCCAGATGGATATAACTCAAAGTGCAATTTTTCGTGCTATGTGTACATAGGGAGGAATTCATATATTCAATATTGGACTTCACTATTGGGCACTGCATCTCACTCTGTGTGTTCCTGTGATATTGACAATGTCTGGGGATACAGTCCTTGGGTGGTTTAGGGTGTTCCTGCCTCTTACTCTGATATGGATTCTTTCGTCTTCAACAGGTTTGTATCAAACTGACTGGATGTTTCTTCTATTCTATTCCAAGAGGATTGGTTCGCCTATGAAATTCAAAAGTGTAGACACTTTTTTGTATTGTTTATTACCAGGCAGTCTGTTTTTCGAACAGGATATTTGGAATGTTCGAAAAAAGACAAAAAGTATCTGGCAACTGCTTTATTATTGTAGTTCACGTTTATTGAGGCTATCACTATATAAAATTCGATAGGCTGAACCTAAATTGACAATAAAGAAAACATAGGACCATGTAATTATAATTGTCTAACACAGTGGGTATAATGATGATTTGGTCCTATTTATAAAGCCAATATAGCCACATCATTGTTAATACTGCTCTTCCTGCAGGCTCGATAATTAATAATGCCTCGGCAAAGCCAGGTAACAATTGATTACACCTGGGGGCATGGAGAGGGAGAGATGTGGACAAGACACCTTGTCAAAGGATGCAAAGCATCGCGCGAGGATCGAACCCGGGTCCTCTCGTATGAGAGTCAGGAGCATTTACCAATATAGGTGGTTATGGTAAATCCTTACTGGAAGATTACCGTGTTGATGCTTTGTATCTTATAATCTTACAGTTGAATGTCAAGAGTGTTCTACATCAGGGTTGAATGTGTTTGGTGGCTATCATTATCTCTTCTACCATTCTGGCGGCAAGACATTCGCTTCCACACGTTCACTCTGTCAAAGCCTAGGGGGCGACATGCCAATCATTACATCAGCTGAACAAAATGTACGTACACAGTTTTACCGTCTATTACATTAAATATGTATCGGTTCTTATGGAGCAAAACGTGTTATTAAAGCCAATATACAGTTGTGTATTGAAACGTGGCAAGCTCCTTTAAACCGTTGCATACTAGATCTATAAAGCTTTAGGATTTCTGACAAGTTTTCATTGATTCAGACCAGATAAGGCAGTGAAATATTGCCAAGACTGAAATTTAAAAAAAAAAGATATTCCAATCACCAAGTGCTCTATGAAGTTCAACCTTTCAATAAAACCCTTAACTCCGATTGGTTCACCATGGGCATTCTATGATGAAAAAAGTGGAATGTTTTGTACCGTCTCAACATTGTCCACCAGTGGTATTAAACCTTAGCACATTCACTTCTATAGAAGGTATATAGTGTTACGTATATATAACGTTACTTCTAAACTCTGATTTTGATATTTTCAGGACATTGCCCTTGTAACGTAGATGATTACGGTCTTCCAATTTTCTTGATTCATCCTGTTCTGTCCTTTCCAATAATATGTAGGAATAAATGTAAAGCTAATGATTTTCATTTATTGGTGAATGGTAAAAAGGAACAGTTCTAATACGTTTAGTTCAGTCTATTTCGGGCTATAGCACGAAGTAATATATTACGAACCATTGTTTACTGGTCACACGTGACAACGTTAAAGATAAAGGTGAGTTCTGGTAATGCGATTACATTGTGAAAGAAAAGGTGTGGAATTTATTATGATTTTGATGACTCCAGAACTTTGCAGTACATACCAATGCTTACATGCTACATGATCAGCTTTTTTCTGATCCATTCCACACCTTTTCTTTTACAATGCAATCGGATGACCAGAACTCACCTTTATCTTTAAATAAACCAGAAGAAAACCGGAAAAGGTTTAATTTGTAGTACATAAGGCTCGGTGTGTATCAAGGCGTTTAAGAATATTCAAAATCGAATGGAATGGATTCAATTTCTCAGAGTTTAAATATAACTTTACTATTTCAAAAGGTAGTAGGTACACGCTTTATATTTAAATCTATATCGGATATATGATACAAAATGTTATGGTAATACCAAACAAATGAATTGAAAGACGGAGGATAGATTATTCCTCAAAAAATGAAAATGGTAGACATGAAAAGGTTCGTCAACGACATCTTCGAGTGAATTGCCGGCGAATCTTCCCACCTCGCTCAGTACCACAAAAGTCTACCTCGCTCAGTACAACAAAAATTCTTCGTTTGACCCTTAAGATACACATACTAATATGTGTCCACCCTAACACTATTTGGTAGACAAAGAAAAGAAAACAAGAGTCAAATAACCCTTTTTTTTGTTATCATTTGAATATTAAATTTTACTCTAAACTGTTTGACTAAAACGAGTGCAAATTATAGCTTTCATGCAGCTTTAGCTTTAACCAAAGTACTGACTTGCCATAATAGTAGTAACCTTTTGAGTACTAATGGTAATGGTACTAATGCCACTTTGATGTAAACATTTACATTAATAATGATATATTATAACAGGATTTCATAGCCGGGAAATTATTAACAAATAGTAATGGAGGACACTATTATATCGGCTTAGAAGACATGGACCAGGATGAAACATACAGATGGATTGATGGAACGGCCACTGGGTATGTATCAACTTTCATCGTGATATAATGCCACTCTTTTTTCAATTGTTGTTTCCCTTAATGATTTCTTCATTACTTGATTATATATGTCAGTATACCTATAATTAAACCTACTGATAGGTGTACTAGCCATTTGAAAAGGAGGGATGAGAAGCACTCTTCCCCCATGACGAATAAAAACAATTACCGACTCTGTATTTTTGTCAGAAAATCATTGTGAAACTCTAGATCTTTATTCAAATCAATGTATGATAAAAACCTAATATGGGTCATAAAACTTCATAAATCGTTTGACTATTGCTAATGAATCACATTTTTTTATCAAATCTTTGTATTTTTAGGATTCTTCTGGGTCATGCAAATTCTCCAGAAAAAATTGATAAATCGAATTATATCACGTCTTGCAAATTTAAATGGCTAATGTCAAATAATTGAACAATTATTGTTGAAAGCCGAATCTATGTAAAATACTGAAGGCGTGCCACGATACTAAATGACGTTTGCGTCCAATTGTTTCCAGTATCCCAAAGAAACGAACACGAAATCAGGTTTTCTTCAAGAAAAATATCTGTTATTATAAGTATTAAGGTGTTATCAACTATTTCTCATTCTACCATAATCTACAGCTTAATAATTGCTCTAAACTCAATTTCGTGTAACGAATGAATGAAGAACTCCGAGTAACAAGCTAAAAACTATCATTTCAATACCCTTACAATATTAGTCATAGGCACTTCATATTAATTGGCCAGAAGATTAAATATAGTTTTATTCGAAAGACACTCCAGTCGTGATGTAGTAGAGCTGTATATCTTTAGTGCTTCTAAAATTATTTTGCGCATGAATCTATGTGTTAAAGCTAATCCTATTTAATTTATATGACATAATCACTTTCAAGGTACACCAACTGGGATTCTCCTCTATATGGCGAACCACCACCTTACTGTGCTGTGATGAGGTCTCGAAAGAGCCTCACTGACTCACAACACGGACGTTGGAATATAGTAGCGTGCACATCTAAAAGACGACATATCTGCCAAATACCTATCGGTAAGTATTTCAAGTCGTTTTGTATATTTACCATGTTTAGTCCAGTTCTGAAGGAGCATATAAGATAACATTGTTAAAATATTCTAGATCAATATTGGCAGTGTATTCTTGATAAAAAATGTTTACAATCGAATTTCGTGTACTGTTTTTGCCCAGCTATTATCTATACGGCGTGTGAATTTAAATTTTAATCTTGTATTAGTAAAATGAGAAACGAAGAGAGAGAGGGAGAGAGAGAGGGGGGAATCCAATGTAACAATCATAACCGATAATGAAGAAAGTAAATAAAGGAACCAATAATACGCAGTGGCAATCATTTATACGAATTAACAATAATGACGAACACATAATCACACGAGCGATATCAATTCAGTTATATCAGAAAACCCTTCTGAATCTAAATAAAGATTTTTTTAAAAAATCCTTTTTAAACACTATTTCGAGGAACGTCAGCTGTCATTCCTGCTCTAGACGGGCTATCATTTCTATAATCGTCACAAATGTATTACAAATGATAAGAGCGGAACCAAAAAAATAGATAGTGTACCTCATTACAGCGTATTCTCATAATAATTGTCAATTTGATTGAGTGTGGTAAAAATGAAACAAAAACCAAATACTTTAATATAAGTATCGGCTTGCATGGTGATGTATATAGATACAGTAGGCGTACGGTTGCACCATGTGAGAGAGGGTGGGGATTGGGGAGTCCTGAAAGGGACTCTCGGTAATCTTTCTTTCTTTAGTGTGTAGTCCTGAAAAGGACTGTTGGTATAGTCTTCAAAAAGACAGTTGGTTATCTTTCTTAGCTTATAGATCTAAGGAGAACTATAGCGCCGGTTGGAGAGGATGGGTAGTGGCTCATTACCACCCGTCCTTTCCCATTCATACCCTATCAAGCATGTGAATAACATTTTTATTAAATTAAAGTTTAGTAGATGCAGTCCAATTTTAGCAAAAGGTTTTATTTAATGTTATATAAATAGACGTTGAATGTAGATGGCAACAGCTCGGTGAATCTCAGTATCTCATCAAGTCCACACCTCATGCAACGCCAAGTGCTGCCAGGGAGACATGTCAAAGTTACGGCGGTGATTTGGCTATCATCAAGACAGCCGAAGTTAACGTAAGTCTGCATTCACACGGTCAAGATGATTAAGATAAGTAAGGAAACTAGAATATACACCACAGGGCAAACTCCATGTACCTAGAGTTTTAATCCCCCCCCCCCCCTAGTCGTCGCAAATAACGCCGAACCAAATTATATTATGTGACCATATTCTCATGAAATCATGTATGAAGTCACTTTCATGTGGTCTTGGGGGTGTAGGGTTGTGGAGTGTATAGGCATCTGGACTTGTTGATATTATTGTTTTATTAATGGCATTTGAAATTTGTTTTCTTTCTTGAGCATTTAATTAAAATGGACAATGGCGCTATATAAATCTCATGTATTATTATTCTTTCGCAAATTGTCTATTGTATATCGAATAATCATATAAAACGCAGTCCTTTACTGAACTACACGGCAGAACTGAATGAAAGTACATTGCTTTGCAACAAAAACTAAACAAAACAAAAAGAAATCGTTCATACTATTTTTAAAAGGCTATCACCCCCAAGAATGTGAACAGAACAAAAGATATTTTATGTGTTTTAATATTATACATACATACATTTTATTCCAATGATATAATATTTCATTAATAATTTCTTGCGGACTTACAGAGTTCTTGTATGAAACCAACTTTGCAGAGGTACTTATAATTAAATTACAATTTGCACGCTATAAACGTTTGATTGCAATTCCAAAGGATGAAACACGTGAGAATAATTTAAATATTCAAATAGATCCAAACGTTATGTCGTTTATGCAAGAAAATATGAAAAATGTATAATATTTAGAAAAAGACAAAGTACAGTTCGCATGCACGGTCCATACCTCAATATTAGATAGCGAGGTAAAGATAAAGAGAGACAAACAGAAACGAAAGAGAGGCAGAGACAGAGAGAGCCACCCTAAACAAACCATGGTAAAACAAATGAAAAGCTCTTAGGTAATAACGCTAAGGTTTTTTTATTCTGACTTTAAGAACTGATGAATAAATCGTATATTTATTTCGATTTTTTTTTCTTCTCCATTTTTTACAGACATTTCTCAAAGAGCTACTTCCTCAATTTGATTCAAGTAATCCATGGCTTTGTTACTTCTTCGGGCTTCGGGTTGGCTCGGAGGATTTCACCTGGCTGGATGATACTGCACTCCAGTATGTTCCTCATATGTTTGCTCAGTGAAAATCATTCAAGAGAAAAGACTTCATTGAAGTTAATCTGTAGTTACAATTCTATAAACACGTTTCACTTGCGCCAACTTACCGGGTGAAGAATAAAACAGTGCATTGAACAAAGACAGTCAGACAGACTGATACACACACACACACACACACCACACACACACAAACACACCCACATGCACACAGGCACACACTTACACACAAATACCGCAAACGTCGGTGAATATTTTTTTGTTGGTATTTATCGAGGTATTTTATTGTGATACAATGAATCTGTTTCCCCCAACGTTCTCCATCTTCCGTACTCAATCCTCGACAAACCATAATGTGTGTACTTTTGCTACTAAACAGAGGCTCAAGTGACTGCTCCTAAATCAGGCAAACCCTTTTGTAGGCAAGTGCAACAACAGCACAGACATCCATTGTAAATTGTCATTGTTAACCAACAAAAGACATAGCCAACGAGTGTTGATGTACCTACGTATAGAGATAGCACATTGGATTCATGTGTACTTCATGATCATGATGATGAAGATGGTGATGATGAAGATTAAGATTAAAACAATGATGATGATATGATGGTGGTAGTGAATGTGTACTAAAGGGAAAGATTGTCAGGGAAATGCCACTTAAACATTCAGGGATCTTGATAAAAATCAATGCTTTATCAGAAAAAGGGAAATAATGACACAATTGTAACCATATGTATTGTCTGTGGTGGTGTGTGTGTCTGTGTCTGTATGTATGTCTGTTTGACCGTCTGTCTTTGTTCAGTGCACTGTTTTATTCCTCACCCAGTAAGTTGGCGCAAGTGAAATATGGCAGTCTTGTAAAGATTGTCTGATGTTCAGTCGTGCGTGAAGGGATTCAAACGAAAATGGTACCTAAATGTACTTGGAGGATAACTCTATCAAGACATATCATGAAAACCCTGATTAAATATTCATACTTTAAACAATACAACTTTTAAAAAGTGGGACATTTTTTCTGACTCACCCTGTATATGTATCAGCTAAGGGGTAGAGGGGTGGGAGGGAGACGAGGTAAATGTGAATAAAGCTCTAAATTCAATTTCAGTTTAATGGTGGATATCCGAACCTCCATAATTGTTCTCAATATTACACGAACAATAAAATAAGAGTAATCATAATTATAATAGCAGTAATACTACTACTACTAATAATGATGATAACAATAATAATAACACTGTAGATAAAAATGATGAGGATGATGATGATAATAATTAAAACAATAATACTACTACTTCTGCTGATGCTGTTACTACTTCTACTACTTCTCCAACTATTATCAATCATCATGTATATATCATAACGATCATAATGCGAACTTAATTTATATAGCGTTTTTCCTCCAAGGTATAATGATTGGTATGCTGCCACGGAACCAAATTATGCTGACTACTGGGGTTGTCTTAGTCTACGTGATGGTCCATCATGGTATGAAATGTCTTCAAACATTTCCTCGTCGTACATTTGTGAGCGTACACAAGGTATGTATATAGATGATATAGTATTGATCGTGTTTTGGCGATAGTTGCAACAAACGTGGTAACTTAGGGTCGGGGTTAGCGTTATGATAAAGGGCTGACGTTTGGGATTCGTTTAGTGTAAACAAAATCGATCGCAGAGCTATTCTATTTGGAATATGTTTCGTACAAGCAGACTTTTGAAATACTTTTTGGATATTTTAATATTGCGCTACACCTTAACGGAATCCGTTATCACTACAACATAATAATGTTATCACACCATCATGGGATGTTTGGCTGTTATATAACTTTGCATTAGTAACTTTCTCTCACTACGAAAAAATCCACTTCAATCGTTCGATTCATGAAAAATTAATAATTTTGTGTTTAGCTCTTTCGTATTCCTACACAGACGATTTAAACAGTTCAAATGTATTAATTAATGACAACAAATGCAATCGTTCTCTGTTTTCATACATATTTGTAAAATAAAAGTAATTTTTTACCCCTTTTTAATAGTTCAACATTCTAAACGTTTCGTCGACCGCTACTACGCACACAGTGGGTTCTGTAGAATCTGAGGAATGCCTACGCTCTTCGGAGAATAGTCCACCCAATTTCGTTAATATCACAATTAATCTCATGACGATACACTCTCAAATAAAAGTATGTTCTATTACAGTATATGATGGAAGTAGTGAAGCATCATTTGGAGGCCTAGATTATTTCATCTCTCCGTCATGGCTGGCTCGATCTTACTCAGATGCAAGGACCTACTGTCAGTATCATGGAGCTGATTTAGCACTCATCAAATCACACGATATCAACGTATGTTCGATTACACTTCTTTTCCTTGGCTAATGATATCAAAAATGTTGTTATCATAAAACCTATGTACTTTTGTTGTTTTAACAGTATGTTATTTCACAGCCGGGAAGTTTACGTAGCTATTTAGCAAGTCTCTCGCCATGGCATATTTGATGAAAAAAACAGTTTTAAAAGTAATATCATGATTGAATGGCGTATGTGACGTAATAGGCCAACTTTTTCCTTGTTTAATGCCCGTTTCAAAAATATCAAAAAGCGTAATATTTAGTTGATAGCGGAGATATTAAAACATTCATGTAGACACCCCAATTCTTATGCTTGAATCTTTTTAAGACAGATTATTCTCTGATGACGCCGCTCTTTCATTCACGTTTATACCGTGATATAAGGACTTGTAAATAGTTGAATCTCTATATTTCAAATAGTCGTTCTTATTATTGTTTTTACTGACATGACCATGACGCGTGGATAGTCCCGTCATAGTATCTTTCAGCAGTTTCAAATGAACGAATGATTTTTTTTTTTTACTTCAAATATATTCTACTGAGCACCAGAAGAGTTTTTAATTCTTTAGTTACTGCCTTTCGGGTTTACAGCAGGCGATTGACTTGTGTTGATTTTGATTTTATTCGTTTACTCTATTTTTTAAATTTTGTTTTTATTATGAAATCGACAAAAATGGATTTACAGCCATACAAATAAATAACCTGAATAAACAACTGATGTTTATGAGGTGACATATCTGTTTGCCTCTTACCAGACCTTTCTTCATGACAGGATCTCGGGATTAAATAGCCTTGTATTTTTTGGTTTGACTGACCAAGCTGTAGAAGGCACATTTGAATGGATCGACGAAACACCTTTACAGTAGGTTTAATAACTTTATAATGCATACGCATTTGTTACTAATTTGAAATAACTGTCAAACTTTGTCAAAATCAAACATACTGAACATATAAGTAAGATAAACTTTCGCTGACATTTTTCATTGTGAATCGAGAAAAAAAAGTAGTTGATGTAATTTGCTGGTCTAAAAGGAAAAGTATGCGTAAAAGTTTTCTTGATCACACTGTGATCTCTAGCTTATGCTTTGATAATAAAATTATTGCAGTCGGTTGTAAAAACTATTAAAAAAAGAACTTTGCATGTCTTAATGCAAGGGACGATGTGTTTTAACTTGTAAATACATATTTTCATATTAAAAGAAACATTATTCCGCATAAAGAATACAACTTTTCAATATGCAATCAAATAATATCGTTAAAACAGTATTGTATACTACGCTTTTCGTATTTTCAATTTAGATTGAAAAGTGATGTCGGGAAGCTTACTTTTTGATTGATATATATATACTTACGGATGGTTCGGCTCAAAATCCAGTTTCGGAACCAAACATTTTAAAGCAAATTTATAAAACAGTGCACTTATATAACATAGGTCATTGTAATCCAATCATCAGAATTCGGATTTCATATCTGACTAAACAATGCAGAGAAACACACACCCTCAAGAAAGAAAAAAAAAGATTTATAGAACTATTCTTTCGTATAATCGTCTGCATACTCGTGATTTTGGTTCTCCATTCTCCTTTATTTAATACACACAGGTATTCAGCATGGAATGATGCTGAACCCAACAACGAAGGTAATGAAGATTGTGCCACTCTATCTTCTGATTCAGACATGGGATGGCTTGATATTCCGTGTCATCTCGACCGACCCTTCATATGTGAACGCTATCAGGGTAAGCCACTATAGACTTTACACGTATGGTCGTTTCTGTTTCATTGCCAAAATTAAATTTTTCTTTCTTTCTCTCTCTCTCTCTCTCTCTCCATTTATAATTGCTTTAAAAAAAATATTTGTAGGTCTATTAAATGAACCTAGTAATGTCAAAGAGACCCGTTACTCCACTGTTGGCGAGTTGCAGAATCTTTTAATTTATATTGTTGATTTAATATGACCCCCCCCCCTCTTATCTATGCTACAAAAAGAGGAATCGAATCCTTGCTGCACCACTAATGTCATCTGGAAAGTCATTAATTACGTTTGCCGCACTAGACCCACGTGTAGTAAGTAGGCACCTGACAGGAATTATTCCCTGACTGCACTGAGCGTTAAGAGCTTCGATTAGAAACGAAGCTTATAGTATCCAATATCGTTTATAATTGCATAGATACATTTTATGATAATGTGACATGCGCTATCCAAAAACGGTATATCATCATAACATCATTGTTATGATTGTCTCGCCCATCGAAGTTGGAGTCGAGACTAAGGGAACACGTCCGCCACAAAGTGTACCTGCAAAATTCTCGTGTGACAAGTATGTTCGCAACAGTAAATCATTTTGTGATTATCGGATCGAGGTTTGTCCACACACACACAATGTGTGGACATTCTCCACTCTCTGAGGAGTACTCTAGCCAGGTGTCATGTTACAGACGCACACAGTGTAAACCCATTAAAGGAGACGTTTGCATACCACAGGGTACCAAAGACGCCTGGGTGGAGAGGAGTAGGTTACATTAAAGTGCAATGCCGAAAAGTGAATCCATGATATTTTCATATCTCGTCACGTCTTTTATCAGTTTGACCATGATGAATGTAATGACACGTAATGGTTTGAAATCTCTCTTTTCTACCTGTCTCATAACAAAATGAACGTCTCACAATGGCAATCACCTTGTTTTAATCCATGTATAGACGTCCCAGAATATGAGTGGACTCGCCTTGATGGAACCCTGTACTATATCTCTCAATCCTCGATGACGTCATATTCATTTGCCAGAAAGTTCTGCCAGGCTCAAGGAGGTGATCTTGCCCAGCCTAAAACAAACAAAATCAATGTAAGGACGCATCGTGATAATAAATAGTTGTAATTCCAAATATGGAACGTATAAATAAAACATGAGAAAAACTTCAACGGGCTTTAATCTAACCATTGTGTGTGCAAAAAATAGAAAATGAAAACATAAAAAGTAATGTGAAAGGAATAACAAATATTGTTGGGTGTGTGAAAACATTCGAGAAAGGGTGTAAAATGTTTTATAGAAGCATGATATAGACGCGGTGAGCCAAGTATAAGGAAAACAAATTATATCTTATTTCAGCTACTTAAACTTCCGAGGATGTCATAGACTATAGACAAATCGATAAACGTATTCCGCTAACGTGATCATGGGACATTAGAAATTATAATCGGTGATTTTCTCTTTCTGTTATATTCTCTCACCGCATTCACCAGTTGCATCTCATTAAGCTGGCTGGAGGTAACTCGTATTGGTTTGGACTCGATGATATCAATGAAGAGGACGCGTTCCAATGGATTGATGGTACTTTACTCGATAATAATGGGTATGTGTTAAACTGTATATTTGATACACAAACACACGCGCGCACACAAACACGCACCCCAAAATATCTCGCACACCACTACAGGGAAATGCTGTCAACCGTGGACCAAGTTTAGTACTTGTGTGTGTGTGCGTAGGTAATCACCAGCAACCGCGGACCACTCCATAGAAAACTACATCAAACCGCGGACGTACCTGGGATGATCCAGGTAGCGAGCGCCTCTCCCGCGCAGTCAAAAGGGGGTGCTGTGACATTTCGCGATACACATCGGACTGATCCAGTCGATGTTGCCTACACGCTGTGACATCTAATATTCAAACGCCCCCTACGTCGTAAATTTGATACGGCGGAACCGGTATCGCAACCGTGGACGGTCCCCCATTGCAGGTACGTCCGCGGTTTGAGGTAGTTTTCTATGGAGTGGTCCGCGGTTGCTGACGTTTTCCTACGCATTCTACTCATGACAAACTGCGATCAAATCATGTTGCAGACAGAATGCAATAGGAAGAAATTGGCATTTTACTGTAATAACACGATTATCTGAATTTGTATGCATACCTCATTGAGCCTAAAATGCAAGCCCTGAACATGATTTGCAAGAAAGGCATAATTACTTATATCTATATTTGAATTAATACACATTTGAACTATATTAATACCCCTGACATAACGTTTGCAATCTTTTATGATTATTCCCTTTGAAGTAAAATATTTCTTTATTAAAACTGTGATAATACATTGCTGTGTTTGGAACATATTTTACCTTTTAAGATTTCCTGCTTGGTCGGATTTTAATGCAACCCTATTTGAGAATGAAAGATGTGTTCATCAGCAGGTTAACAATGGATGGAGAAAACGACGATGTACATCATACCTTAGGTTCGCATGTGAAAAACCTCCGAGTGAGTATTGACATCATAGTTATATTATCTGTATTCAGGATTCAGGGTTACCCGTTATGATAGTCCATGCTCAAATGATGCCCATTGTACCTTACTACATTCAATTTGAATTCCACATACGAAACACGATATCGATTGATTATATTCGAATATTTTTAACCACTGTTTTAGAGCCACTGTTGGTTTCCACTTTAGCAGAATACCACCCATTGTTATCAACGCTTGTACCGTTCTTTCAAGGCAAAAAAGGGAAATACTTTATCAAATGAAAAAGGAAATCTGCTTATTAAACATTGCTAGTTATTTAGGCTTTATATGCAGTTCATGACTCCAGGGAAACGTTGCTTCATAAAGTACCATATATTTTTTGTCTCGAGTGTGTCTTTTCCATACTATTCAGTTTAAGAAGAGGAAGCAACTTTGTTTAAAAATATATGTATGGAATTTTTGGGTATGTAACAACCGTTATCATAAGATACGAAATGTAAGATTCAAGTGTGAGAAAGGTCATTGCCATGGAAACGTTACCTATATTTTCCTTTACTTCTCCTCTAACGAAAATACTAGGCGGACACAGATTACTTGAAAAACATAATAATTTGTTTTCATAGGTCCGCGACAGATCCTTCCTGTACGTCTACTGGCAGCTACTCCATCACCCTACAGCGGAGGACTGACGGATGAGTCATTTATCTGTCTACTCGGCTCAGAGAATGAGGAGATTCTCACATTATCCACAAGAAGACTCGTCCGTCTGACCGCGTCTATAACTTCCGATAGTTACACAGCTCCAGGAGACAGCGATAGTGTATCATCTTTAGTATTGAGGCAGACTCTTCCAGCTACTAAGGAGGGCTTTGGGTTTTTCGAATGTTCTACAGTGACAGCCAGTAGAATGACATCTGTTCCTCTTGGCATTCTTCTTTCTTCCCGTACATATACACAAACAGTTAACAACTAAGTTATTCATACCTCTAGTTAAATAAGTGTGTGTATTTTTCGTAACTGAAGAATGCAAGGTGGTCTGCTAAAAATGAGGGCGTTTGTTGAACATGTTCATATGTCAGCTTTAATCTGTCACATTCTTACGACACATTTTGGGACAAATCAATTTCCAGATACTAATTTGATAAGGTTATTATTAAAGGTACTTTGTCCCATTTGCAGGCCAAAAAATGAAAAGGTTAAATTCAAACGGCATTTGAAAGATAATACTAATTTAGAACTTCTCTAAAAAAAGGTTGGGCTTGAAAATGTCTTCAAGTGGGAAAAAACGACTATTAGTTGTCAAATCGACTTAGGAGCTATATAGAGCCAATAAGTAATAGTCTTAATTTTCAGACTATTGTACCGAATGTTCATACGTTTTATGCTGTGCAAAGATTCAATCAGTTTAATTTTGGCAATCACAAGACGTGGGTTATTGATGTAGACAAATGCTCATGTACCCTTTACAGCTCATTATATGTATGTTATTACCAAAGAAGAAAAAAAGCCAGTCAGTCACTCAATACGTCCTTGTTTTCACGAAGTGACGGTAGTGAGGAAAATCGTAACGCAAAGTGAATGCAATTTTTTTTCACTACCGTCACTTCGTGAAAACAGCGACGAATTATAGTGTCTGACAGTGAGGTCTAACGGGTTTCCTTGAATTATTTTAATATTTGGACACTGCTAACGTTTAAATTTCACAGATAGGACATACATGACATATTCATAATTCCTGCAAAGTTCTACAGAATTCGAGGTTGGCTGCAAAAGGGACATAGTACCTTTAATTTAGTTGTTAATAGTTTACATTTAAATTATAATACAACATACCATTTCAACTCAAAGTAAATGTTTCTAAAAAGCAAATGTTATGATTATGTTGAAACTCAAAACACTCCTTAATACCATAAATGCTAATGCTTGAAACGTTTTCTCCCCTACTGTGTCATTCTAAGAATAGTTAGTTAATAACAATGTAAAATTAACGGAGGATAAATGGAACGAGAGAAAGAGAGAATGGAAGACGTGATGACGCAATTTTATAGGATCACTGAGCAAAAAATAAGATGCGAATGTAACGTGTTGTCGATTTGTTTCTTTCTTATTCTTTATAGGTCAATTGCAACCCATTGATGGTCGGTTTACAAAGACAATATACATTGGAGATGATATCACACTCAGTGTGGTGAACACGACAGGGATGGTACAAGAAGGCGAGATACGATGGCGCAAATTCACTGATGGAGACTGGGCTAATTCACGTATTGGAAGTAGTTCTGGCAGTCTATCACACACAATCCAGACTGCATCTGTCTCAGACGCCGGTGTGTATGTGACGTACATGGATGAAACGTTGGAACAACATCAATTCAGCCTCATAAGACTCATCGTAACGGGTTCGAATTCTATTTTCCTTACACAACAAAACTATATCATTGCATATTGGTCGGAAGGGTATAAATTCACTGGAACTTGTTACCCTTCAGCTCTGTAGCTATGGTCATTGAAATAACAACAATCAAGAAAAACCGACCGAAATCGACTAGACATATTTTGGCTTGACCGACAGTAAAGCAAAAATAATATCGTCGAATGTTAAGTTGTAATTTCCATGATCGAGTGACATTTTCTGTAGTATAAAGCCTAATCAAGGACTACATAAAACATTCAGCTTCATGGCCTAATGTGTGTTTTTTTTTAAAACTTTTTACAATTGTTTTCAACCACTGTGCATTTTACAAACATGGCTTTTTGCGCCACTTTATTTCATTAAGCTATCTGTTTTCCTATATCAGTGACCTAACTCCATTCAGAGGATTGTGTGGGTGTGCGCGTGTGTGCATGTGTGTGTGTTTGTGTGTGGAATGAAGGAGAAATGTTGAGATCGTAACCCATGTATTAAAGGAACCTGTCTATAAAGACCACTTTTTGCGTTTCCCTTGAGCGGTCCCTATAGATTTTGACTGTATCGTATTAATTGTAAGGCTTTTAAATCAATTTTTAAAAACTTTTTGAACAATTATTGATTTCCTTACTATGGGGGTATTTTGTACAGGCCACCCCCCCCCCCCTCCCCCCACAGAAACATTTGCTTGTGGGGTGGGGTATAACACCCATCTCCAGGATTAACGTACGTGTGGGACGTACATTATATTTGTCCATGTTTCATTGTATTAACAGAGTGCCCTTCTGGAAGTTGGAATCCACCGCTATGCGATCGTTTGTGTGATAATTGTTATAATGGGGGTGTTTGCTACGAGCTTTCAGGAACATGCATCTGTCCTCCTGGCTATGCTGGAAAGAACTGTCTCCAAGGTAAAACTGAGAAATCCCTAAAGAAAATACTACCATGTGAAACTTTTTTAATTATATTTCCTATACATTCTTTGCCTCGAAATGATTCTTTACAATGATAAAGTATTCGTTTTATAACGGTAATTCCAAAAATAATTACAACAACAAAAAAATTCAAAAAAAGGAAGAAAAGGAGAGAAATAAGAAGAAGATGAAAAAGAAGAAGAGTGAGGAGAAGGAGTAGACTAATAATAACAGAAATAAGAAATAGAAGAAGAAGGAAGGGAAAAGAAATAAGATGATGTTGATAATAAAAATAATGGTAATGAGTATAATAAATCTAATAACGATGACAATAACAATAACAATGATGATAAACATAATAAATGATAATATTAGTAAGGATAATGGAACACTGGTTATTTAAATACGTACATAAACTTTGTAGGAAGATGAACCAGTTTTCACTTGTTTTTGTTTCCATAAGTAGCCATCAGTTAAATTCAATGATTAAATTGACAAAAACATACTTTTTTCCCAATCAAAACAAGAAGAAAATACAATATTACTGCTTGGGACGTGACAGTTTTTAATGATTTTAGTATGTTTGAATATTACATGCTCGTCTCTTCTCAAATCAGATAAAGGAACATATTAGAACATTTGAGTTATATCTAAATTAATCACTCTAATATATACATTTTCATGCAGCGTGTGGGAGTCATACGTTTGGCTGGGACTGTGAGTTTGAATGTGGTACCGATCATCCTCTGGACAAGTGTGCTGGAAGTCAGATCTGTTTACCTGATCCTTATGGATGCACCTGTTTAGCTGGATATACAGGAATCTACTGCAATGAAAGTTAGTGATAAAACGACTGCTAGCATTATTGACATTGGGAATAAAAATGTTATTTCAACCTTGCGTTTTAAACAATTTTGCACAGTTCAAATCCAAATCTATATATATATATGAATAGAGGGTTAATTTATATGCATGAAGAATTATGTTTTCCGGACGAGCACACGTGCATTAATTACTTGCATTAGACTCGAATTACAATATTCTGGGGAGCAAATTGATTAAATAATACCTCAAAGGATCCATAAATCCCGTAATATCACTTTTATTTCGTCCTAAAGCATGCACAGATGGTATGTTTGGAGCTGATTGTCTTCAAAAATGTCACTGTACTAATGAAGCAGATTGCGATGACGTCACTGGAGAATGTCCTGGAGATTGCTCGCAAGGACAGTCTGGTTCAGCATGTCAAGGTACAGTCATATACTTCACTTGAAAATGACGTATGAATGTTTATAACGTTGCTGATTCAATTTCCATGTTAAAACCCAAAAGACCCGGGATAAGTCCCACACTTTCAAGTTGACTTTTTATACAAACGCAATACCTTTTTACTCTGGTGTAGCAAGCCACATTTTGCAGAATATTCCTATGCCGCGATTTCATTCCATCGGTAAACCGACAAACAATTTACGGAATCAAAATGTATATTATATGCTCTCTTCATTTGTTTGTGTTTAACGTAATGACATGGTAAATTAGTGTTCATATTTAAGGAAGGTAATTTAATGCTGACCATGACTTCTGTTTTTTTCTTTTTTTTAAATAAATAATATATATATTTCCTCATTTCAGTTCCTTCTATTTGCCCAAACGGATACTTCGGGACTAACTGTACACAGAAATGCAATTGCATGAATGGCACACCATGCCTTAAAGATTCTGGATACTGTTACGAGGTTGAAGGGCAGTGCGACTTGGGATATATCACTGATTCTGTCGAGTTTCCAGCCAACTGTATGACATGTAAGATTATTCTTAAAGGCATCGTTGAACAATGTTAAATCTGAGATGCACGGCCCTACGTGTTATCAGTATATGTGATATGGTGATATATTGAAGCCCGCACCCCCCCCCCCACCACTCCCCCCCCCCCCCCCCCAAAAAAAAAAAAAAAAAAAAAAAAAAACGCGCTTCAAAATAATCAAGAAGTGCCTCAAAAAACTTAACATTTGGAGTCACCGGTTATTTTCCCAGTTGACTGTAGTGTTATGAATACTGATAGGAACACGCAAAATTTGATTTCGATTTCCAATAATAAATATCTTGATAATCGGACAGGCGATCTGCTTGTAAAAGTCATGGAGTTCCTGACTGACCTAAAAGTTTATAATTACCCTTGCAGCATGAGCTAAATCCTTGATTTTGTTTCAGAATCTGAGACAAAGTTACCTTTTTATAAATTTAGCAATTAAATTAGCCATTTAAGAAATCCCTTCCGATGTATATTTCTAACAATTTTTAAAATACATTGATATGTCGTCATTAAGATATCCATATAATCAACAACTCTGAATACGCATTGTTTATCTTGTTTATTGTATTACTATTATGATTTGCTATTAAAACTACTTGTAAATGCTTAGTAATTGTATACGTTCGGCAAAATGTTTATTTTATAAAATAAAAAAAATAATATTATGTGATATCCCTTTATTACTTTCAATTTAAACTCTAGTTATGTATGTATGTATTTATCTTGTTCAGTTTCAGGATGTTTCAGCTCTTGTTTGAAGACATGCCATTGTTCTGGCGGTGTTGAGGATTGTAAATTTCTGACTGGTGATTGTTTGTCATCCACCTGTCATCCAAGATGGATGGGGGATCAATGCCAAACAGGTAACTGATGTTGAAGGAAATATGTGTCTGTAACATAATTCGATTCTCCGTATTAAAACTGTTTTCATTAAACAAAAATACTTTCAGTAATAATTATGAGCTGCTTATATTATTCAAGCAGTGACGAACAGAAGAATAAATATTTTAATTTGAAGCTTACCGTCACTGTTCAGCCCTCATAATTGTGTGCAATTACCTATCCTCATCACCTATTGATTGTACTAATTCATGACTATGACATGTTAGAAAATCCGAAAGAAGTTTATGAATGTTCGCTATACAGTTGATAAAGATATTGCCTATAAGTTCATTTTTTGAAAGTGTTTAAAATTGTGTCATTCCCCTGGATTATTTCTCTCTTCTTCTCCATCTGTCTGTTAAACTGTGATCCACGTTTCACAATGCTGTTGTGTTCTTTCACCAAATTTAGATCGTTTTGAGACGAGCTTGGAAAAGACCAACCCAGGAGTGGCGATCTTCTCCTGTTCCTTCACAGCGTCATCAGGGCAAAATCTTCTCTCTGATTATGTGAAGGCAGATGTAGGGACGTCTTTTACGGAACCCTGGATAACTCATGTTAGCTCTAATACATCAGGAACAACCATCAATAATTCATATATCCACAAGTATATGGGACCAGAAGAACCAATTTACTGCTTCGTCGGGGCACCTGACAGTTCCTCAGAGTTTGCTTTCGTAAGGCTGCCTCCAAGAGATTTCTTTGGTAAGCAGACCCCATAGCAGTTTATTGGAAGAGTTTCCACGTTGTACTCTACAAGTTTTAAAATGGTCTATGGATTTTAAAAACGAGTACATGTAACACATGAAAAGCTTTCCATGCATGATAAATCATGATCAGCTTTGTATTTTACTTTAAGTTCAGTTTTTGATATTGGTCTAGGTAACCCGACACATGCTCCGCCGACGATTGCTCCGCCGACATTTACTCCGCAAAACGCGACAATTGCTCCGCGACATTTGCTCCGCGACATTTGCTCCGACGTCAAATGCTCCGCCGACAGTTGCTCCGCCGACAGTTGCTCCGCCGACAGTTGCTCCGCCGACAATTGCTCCGCCGACAGATGCTCCGCCGACAATTGCTCCGCCGACAATTGCTCCGCCGACAATTGCTCCGCCGTCAATTGCTCCGCAAAACGCGACAATTGCTCCGCCGACATTTGCTCCGCCGACATTTGCTCCGCCGACAATTGCTCCGCCGACAATTGCTCCGCCTGAAGCGACAATTGCTCCGCCGACATTTGCTCCGCCGACATTTGCTCCGCCGACAATTGCTCCGCCGACAATTGCTCCGCCTGAAGCGACAATTGCTCCGCCGACATTTGCTCCGCCGACATTTGCTCCACCGACATTTGCTCCGCCGACATTTGCTCCGCCGACAATTGCTCCGCCTGAAGCGACAATTGCTCCGACGACATTTGCTCCGACGACATTTGCTCCGCCCAAAAAGTGTCCCATAAACTACAAATGCTACTAGTACTACGACAAATGCTTCGCCGACAATATTTTCTTTACACCTATTTTTTTCGTTTCTTTTTTTCTTCTTCATTTTCTGAATGCATTTCTTGAAATAATGTAGATGAAATGAAATGAATGAATGTTGATGAAGTGGGAGGAAAAAGGAGTTACCTAAAAGTCATTTCGAATATACTGAAATAACTTTCCATCTATCACTGTACGTCCTATATATTAAATGTATACTAAACACTCATTACATGTCGTGGGAAGATTTTTAAAAAAAGTAGAGCAGCAAGCCACATTCCCCAATACGCGCATACCTCCTAGTTAATTTCAAGTAGCTCATCAATATGTAATACCTGAAATTACCTCGATCAATGCATCTTACTAGGTAAAGCATTATACAATATACTAGGTCATCATGGAAGTTTAGAAAATAAGAAGAAAAAAAAAGAAGAAAAAAAGTTTAGAAAATAAGGGCACTTATATACGTAAGGAAGAGAACCCATTCAGACGGGAAAATGAGATGGCAGCCTTTCTGCTTATTCACATTTATACAAATCATTTTGTTGCAGTTTGATGTTAGTTCTTCATGATAAGCCAATTGCCCTTCTTCCGGTGGCTTCGTGAGTCCCTTAAATTATTCAGTGAAAACAAAGTACTCGAATGAAACGGAGTGTTTTACACACTAACATATATATATTAAAGCTACATACACTTAACTAAAGGAAAGAAACCTTTAGAAAATGGACTGGATATTATTGAAAATATTATTCTAAACAAGAATGTACTACATGATTGTATTACTTTACGTTTCAATTTCACGAGAGAAATAGAACTCGAGAGGGGGAGCAGAGAAGAAGTGATGGAAATGAAAGAAGACTAATAGCATGAGAGGAAAGAAAAGAGCAAAGAAGACAAGAAAACGGTGTAAACAGGAAAAGGAGGAGCATGGGAGAGAGAGAAAGAGAGAGAGAGAAATAGCCTTGAACTTTGGATCAGCTAATGAGTAATACATGAAACAGATTTTGAGCGGCCAGTAATTATCTTTCGCCGGAGAACTTGCGTAAGGAGCTATAACTTTTTATTTTTTATTTTTTTAAATCAAACATTATGGGGAATAGCAAAAAACGGT